>NC_066584.1:293222507-293532785 GCF_024323335.1 Lathyrus oleraceus
ATAGCTGCCACCCAATCGTTATCTTGAAGAGCTTCATCACAGGTCGTAGGCTCAATCAGAGACACTAGTCCCAGAGGAATATCTTCAGAAGTTCTGAAGGTAGATCTGGTTCTAACAGGTTCATCTTTGTTTCCCAAAATCAAATCTTCAGATACGTTAATACGACTTTTAACTTTCCTTGGAATTTCTGGAGATTTAATTTCTTCAGAGTCTGGAGTGACAGTTGCTTCTGGAGTTTTCTCAGATTCTACCAGAGTGATCTCTAAATCTGCAAATTTTTCAACTAGCTTTGACTTTTCAGGGTCAAGCTTATCATCAAATCTAACATGAATTGATTCCTCCACAATTTTGGTTTCTGTGTTGTATACTCTGTAGCCTTTAGAGCGTTCTGAGTATCCTAACATAATACCTTTCTGTGCTTTGGAATCAAACTTGTTCAGATGTTCTTTAGTATTTAATATAAAACAAATGCATCCAAAAGGATGAAAATATGAAATGTTGGGTTTTCTTCCCTTACACAGTTCATAGGGAGTCTTTTCCAGAATAGGTCTAATAGAGATTCTATTCTGAATATAACACGCTGTATTTACAGCTTCTGCCCAAAAGTGCTTTGCTACATTTGTTTCATTGATCATGGTTCTGGCCATTTCTTGGAGTGTCCTATTCTTCCTCTCTACAACTCCATTTTGTTGTGGAGTTCTAGGGCAGGAGAAATCATGGGATATTCCATTAGAATCAAATAATTCTTCAAAAACTTTATTTTCAAATTCTCCACCATGATCACTTCTGACTCTAACAATTTTAGAGTCAAATTCTGTTTGCACTTTAGAACAGAAACTGGTGAATACAGAGTGAGACTCACTCTTGTGCTTTAGGAATTTTACCCATGTCCAGCGGCTGTAATCATCAACGATTACTAGTCCATACTTCTTTCCATTGACTGATGCTGTTTTCACAGGACCAAATAAGTCAATGTGAAGAAGCTCCAGAGGCTTAGAGGTAGAAACAACATTTTTCCTTTTAAAAGATGTTTTTGAAAACTTTCCTTTCTGGCAAGCTTCACACAGAGCATCTGAAGAAAACTTCAGTTTAGGCAGGCCTCTGACTAACTCAAGTTTAGTTAGCTGAGAAAGTTTTCTCATGCTAATGTGGCCTAAGCGTCTATGCCATACCCATTGCTCTTCGTGAACTGACATTAAACATTTAACATTTTGATCTTTTAAATCAGAAAGATTTATTTTATAAATGTTGTTTTTCCTCTTGCCTGTGAAAAGGACAGAGCCATCGTTCTGACTAATGGCTTTACACGTTTTTTTGATTAAAGATTACATCATAACCGTTATCACTTAATTGACTTATGGATAACAAGTTATGCATTAATCCTTCTACATAAAGAACATCAGATATAGAGGGAAGAGTACCATTACCAATAGTTCCGGAGCCTCTGATCCTTCCTTTCTGATCTCCTCCGAAGCCTACAAATCCAGCGTCTTTAAGTTCCAGGCTTTGGAACATAGACTTTCTTCCCGTCATATGTCGCGAGCATCCAGAGTCCAGATACCATGATTGGTGTCTGAACTTTGCTGCATAGGATATCTGCAACATAGATGATCTTATCTTTCGGTACCCAGAATCTCTTGGGTCCTTTCAGATTAGTTTTCCCAGAGTTTCTTACAACTTTGGGTCTTCTGGCATTTTTAAATTTGTGTTCTTGTGTGTGTGTGTAATGATATGAAAAAGGCGATTTAATTTGGTTACTGGTAGAGGTTTTATGTTCCTCAGAATCATACCCAATTCCCCTTTTATTATTCTGACTTACTCCATAAATCATGGATGCCATAATACTCCTATCTATTCCATTCTTCAGAAATTTTTGAAAGGCTTCTTCATATTTATAAATAATTTCATTTGAAGTTTGTGGTGCTTGAGACAACGCTTCTTCTAATTCTAAGCTTTTTGTGTTAGCTCCATCTCTTTCTAACGTTAAAGATCTGATAGTATCTTCTTGTGCTAGAATTGTTGTCTCAAGTTTACTACATTCTTCAGATTTTGCTTTAAGAAGGCCTTTAATGCTTTTAACTTTTTGTTTTAATTTCTGAAGAGAGGTAAGAGTTTCTGATAAACATGATTCTAAGTCAGATCTAGAAAGTTCAGAAAATACCTCTTCAGATTCTTCATCTGAGCTGCTGGATGTGGTAGCCATAAGTGCTACGTTGGCTTGTTCATCAGAGTCAGATTCTGATGATCCTGATTCACTATCGTCCGAGGTGGCCATTAATCCTTTCTTTGTTCTGAAGGTATTCTTCTTGAAGCTTTCTTTTCTAGGGTTGTCTTTCTTCAGCTTGGGGCATTCATTTCTGTAATGACCTGTTTCTTTACATTCAAAACAGGTAATATCTTTATTAGGTTTACCTTTTGAAGTTGACTCTGATCGATCCCCTCTGGGTCTTGATCTTCTGAAGTTGTTGTTGTTCCTTCTTTTCCAGAGTTGCTTAACTCTTCTGGTTAGTAAGGACAGTTCTTCTTCATCATCAGAGTCTTCAGGTTCAGAGTCGTCAGTATCTGCAGTTTCTGCCTGGAGAGCTTTGGTTCTGTCTGACTTCCGTCTTTCAGGTCTGGACTTCAGCGCCACTGACTTGTTCCTTTTCTGAGGCTCATCCTCCTCTAGTTCTATCTCATGGCTTCTGAGAGAACTAACAAGTTCTTCAAGGCTGATATTGTTCAGATCCTTTGATAACTTCAGAGCAGTAACCATTGGTCTCCATTTCTTTGGCAGACTTCTGACTATCTTCTTAACATGATCTGCAGTCGTGTATCCTTTGTCTAGCACTTTAAGACCTGCAATAAGAGTTTGGAATCTGGAAAACATAGCTTCTATAGCTTCGTCATCTTCCATCTTGAAGGCTTCATATTTCTGGATCAGCGCCAGAGCCTTCGTCTCCTTGACTTGGGAGTTTCCTTCATGGGTCATCTTCAGAGAGTCAAGTATATCTTTAGCCGTCTCTCTGTTGGTGATCTTTTCGTATTCGTTGTATGATATAGCATTTAGAAGTATTGTTCTGGCCTTGTGGTGATTTTTGAAGTCACGTTTCTGATCTTCTGACATTTTGCTTCTGGGAACTTCAGCTCCATTTAAGACTGGAGGTTTGTATCCATCTGTGACAATGTCCCAGAGGTCAGCATCATAACCCAGAAAGAAACTTTCGATTCTGTCTTTCCAGTAATCAAACTTTTCTCCATCAAAAACAGGAGGCTTGGCATTGTAAGAATCTTTCTCATTTGAGTGGGCCATTGTTTTTCTCGTACTGGATCTCTCTACACGGTTAAGTGTTTGATTAGAAAATCAATAATAGAGCCGGAGCTCTGATACCAATTGAAGGTGAGAAAAACAAGAAAGGGGGGGTTTGAATTGTTTGAAAAAATAAGCGCTTTTCCAAAATGAAAATCACACAAAGATTTTATACTGGTTCGCTTATAACACAAAGCTACTCCAGTCCACCCGGCCAAGGTGATTTCGCCTTCAACAAGGACTTAATCCACTAATCTTGAAAGATTATAAACAACCCCTAAGAGAGAAGAAAATCTCTTAGTCCTCTCAAGTCTACAGACTACAAAGAGTCACTTGAGGAAATCAAACAAATAAAAGATACAAGATATGTAATCTAGAGTGCTTCTAGTAAAGCAAGTATTACAAACATAAGAACAGATTTTTCACTTAATAAGCAAAAGCTTAGTGAAATTCTTTGAGAGCAAAGATGATTTTCTTGAGCGTGAAATAATTCAGTATAGTTTTGGCTAGTTGATTTCTTCTTACTGAAAGTTGATTTCTTCTCTATTTATATAGGAGTTGAAGTAGTGTTGAAGTAGAGTTGAATCTGGTGGATAATGAGATGTAATTACGCCATTCCATAAATAGCTTCTGCAGGAGACTTTTTCTTTTAGAAGTGACTACTTACCACAAGTAGTATCTTCTCTCTTGGAAGAGGAGATTAACGTCTATTTCTAATTGAGGAAATCCATTTGCAGAACTTTAACTTGGCTTAAACGTTACTTCATCATGATTAACAAATCTGATTAGAGTCTTCGTGTATCTGGAGAATCTTGGGATCTGGCTTCTGATGTTATTTCTTGAGAGTTCAGATAGCGCTGATATATTTCAGAGTTTACAGAAGACATTTGTTCAGAGTCAGAGCTTCTAGACTTTACTTCATGTTCAGATGCTTCTGATACTTTGCAGTTTTGTCCAGAGTCAGAGCTTCTTGAAACGAGATTCCACTTTAGATGCTTCTGATACTTGATAATTTGTATCTGATCTTGTTGTGCATCTGATGACATCATCAGATTTATTTCTTCTATCTTTAGAACCCTGCACACTTAGAAACTTTTCGTTAGGGTGCCATTTTTGGTTTCATCCTTTGTTATCATCAAAATCAAGGAATCTGTTGTAGAACAATTTTTGTTCTTACAAATATGACTATGGGCTCTAAAGAAAGTTTCAAAGAATATGCTCAAAAGTGGAGAGATTTGGCTGGCAGAGTCAAACCCCCTATGACTGATCGAGAGTTAGTGGACATGTTCATGGGTACACTGACTGGCCCATTCTACAGCCATCTACTGGGAAGTTCCTCGTCAGGTTTCACTGAACTTATCTTGACAGGTGAACGGGTTGAAAGCGGCATTCGAAGTGGAAAGATACAGGCAGCTACTTCTGCAAGCACCAAAAAGTCCTATCAGGGAAAGAGTGAATCAAATGCTGTGTACAGTGAGAGGAAGCATGACAAGAAGAATCGTGACCATACTGTTGGGGCAGTTACAATTGCCGCACCGCCATCTCAGAACTTCCAACACAGACAAGACAGGTCGAGAAGACAGTTTACCAAGATCAATATGACTTTAACCCAAGCACTGCAGAGTATGTTAAAGGCCAATTTAATTACCCTCAGAGGCCCTCCTGCAAATCCCAACACTACTTCTCCTCGTTATAATCCCAACGCCAGGTGTGCCTATCACTCCGATAGCCCCGGGCATGATACGAATGATTGCTGGTTGTTGAAGAACAAGATTCAGGATATGATCGACGCTGGAGAAATTGAATTTGATCCTCCGGCGACCCCCAATGTCATCACAGCACCTATGCCTAATCATGACCAGAATGTTAATTATGTGGACGACAATTCTCACGTTACTGACGTTGCTGATTTAGCCTCTCCTCTCCTGATCGTTAAGAAGAATTTATTGCAAGCTGGTTTATTTCCAGGTTGTGCTGAAGATTGCGATCTCTGTGTACTCCGACCCAATGATTGTTTGAAGTTGAAGAACGGCATTCAACGGCTGATGGATGATCGTACAATTCTATTTGAAAGGGTTCCTAAGGTGGACAACTCTATTGAAGAGGTATCTGTGATTGCTAGGTCCAAAGCTCCAGTGAAGATTACCGCTACTAGAGTGCCTGTGAAGATTACCGCTGAGCCCAAAGTGGCTCCCCTGATTATTACCGCACCTGGCCCCGTGCCATATTCCTCCAGCAAAGCTATTCCGTGGAACTATGGAGGCGACGTTTACATCCATGGCATAAAGCAAGTTGGTAGTTCTGCTAATCCTAATGATATTGTGGGGACTAGTAAAATTACTCGAAGTGGAAGGATCTACTCCCCAGAAATCTCACCTCCCGCTCCCGAAATTCGAGGAAAAAGACCAGTCAATCCTCCTCAGTCAGAGACATCGGTCGAAGTTACTTCTGAAGATGTTGCCAAACAGGAAATGGAAGAGATGCTGAAAATCATCCGTAAGAGCGATTTTGATGTAGTGGAACAATTGGGGCATACTCCGTCTAAAATCTCAATGTTGTCTTTATTGTTATCTTCTGAATCCCATGCCAATGCATTGATGAAATTCTTGAAGACCGCTCATGTGCCTCAAGAAACATCCGTCGATCAATTCGAACATTATGTTGCTAATTTGACTGTTGACAATGGCCTAGGCTTTTCCGATGCTGACCTGACGCCAGCAGGAAAGAATCACAATAAAGCTCTGCATATCTCCATCGAGTGTGAGGGGATCACCCTGGCTCACGTGTTGATCGACAACGGCTCTTCCTTGAATGTGCTCCCGAAAGCTCTACTCGATAAATTTGACTACAAAGGCATTGAACTGAAACCTAGTGATGTTGTGGTGCGTGCTTACGATGGTGCGAAGAGTGTTATCTATGGTGAAGTGGTTCTCCCTATCAAGATAGGACCTCAAGTCTTCAACACTACCTTTCACGTGATGGACATTCGTCCCGCCTACTCCTGCTTGTTGGGGCGCCCTTGGATCCATGGGGCAGGTGCGGTAGCTTCGTCGCTTCATCAAAAGCTGAAGTATCCAATAGCAGGCATGGTTGTCACTGTATGTGGAGAAGAAGAGTATATTGTCAGTAGTGTGCAAGCCTTCAAATACGTCGAGATGGATGGTGAATTCTTTGAGACTCCTTCTCAGTCATTTGAAGTGGTTCCTCCACCCAGTCCTGTCCTTAAGCCAATTCCCCTTGTGCCCAAGGTTGTTCGTGCTCCCCCTGTCATGATCTCTCTGAAAGATGCTCAAGCCGCGATTGAAAATGGTGATCGTGCTGGTTGGGGTCAACTGATCAATGTACCGTACAAGTCTGATAAAGCTGGCCCGGGGTTTAACTCTGGAAAGATAGTCAAAAATCAGATTAATGCTATGGAAGATGCTGATAGTGATTGCGACTTGGATAGCTGGATTTTCCCAACAATTGGTGACGGACTCAACAATTGGAAGACTGAAGACATTATCCCGATTTCCTTTAGTCAGGAGTAATTGTTATTGTTTATTCTAGAATTGCAAATTTTAATTTTCTTTTACAATCAAACTTCTTAAAGCATTGTGTCTATGCCCGAGGCACAATGGCTAATTTGTTAGGGGTTTGTCATTTTCATAAGCATATTCATATTCAATAGATCAATGGACTTTTTGCATTCAAATATTGCGCTCTTTATCTTTCCTGTCATTTTTCAAACAAGCTATGTTTCTTGCACACACTCACGTAACAATTTGCCGATCCATATCCACTCTGGATCCTGTTGGTAATGACTCTGCTACTGTTCATTATGAATTTGAAAATCCGATCTACCAAGCCGAGGATGGAAGCGAGGAAGATTGTGAAGTCCCTGGAGAACTTGCCCGACTACTGCAAGAAGAAAAGACTATACAGCCGCATGAGGAATCAATTGAAATTATAAATCTGGGTACTGAAATAAACAAGAAAGAAGTCAGAGGTTTCTTGGGGCACTCGAATTACATTGCCCGATTCATTCCACACTTGACTGCTACCTGCAAACCCATCTTCAAATTACTGAGACAAAATCAAGAGATGGTATGGAATGATGAATGCCAAGAAGCTTATGACAAAATCAGGAAATATCGCCAAGAACCTCCAGTTCCGATGCCACCAGTTGAAGGAAGACCTTTAATTACGTATTTGACCGCGTTAGAAAATTCAATGAGGTGTGTTGGGGCAACATGACGAGTCTGGTCGAAAAGAGCATGCCATATACTGCCTTAGCAAAAGGTACCGATTGTGAAACAAGATACTCACAGCCCGAGAAAGCTTGCTGTGCTTTGGCCTGGGCTGCTCGCCGACTAAGACAGTATATGTTGAATCATACCACCTTATTGACTTCTAAGATGGATTCTATCAAATACCTATTTGAGAAACCTGCTGTCTCCTGAAAGAGTTATCACTGACAATGGTACTAATTTGAACAACAAGATGATTACTGAACTCTGCACGCAGTTCAAAATAAAACACCATAACTCTTCTCCGTACCGGCCAAAGATGAACGGCGCCGTGGGGACTGCTAACAATATCAAGAAGGTCATGCAAGAAATGACAGTAACATACAAAGACTGGCATGAGATGTTACCCTTTACTCTTTACGGTTATCGCACTTCAGTGCGCACTACGACAGGGGCAACTCCGTTCTCTTTAGTCTATGGAATGGAAGCCATCTTACTAGTGGAAGTTCAGATTCCCTCTCTAAGAATCATGAAAGAGGCGGGCTTAGATGAAGATGAATGGATTCAAACTCGACTCGATCAGATAAATCTGATTGATGAGAAGAGACTTGCGGCTGTTTGTCATGGGCAGATATATCAGAAATGCATGACCCAAGCATTTAACAAAAGAGTTAAGAGACAGGTGTACCAACTTGGCGACTTGGTAATCAAACGCACCATCCTACCACAAACTGACCCCAGAGGCAAATGGACTCCCACATACGAAGGGCCATTTGTAGTTAAGAAGGTATTCTTAGGTGGAGCCATGATACTCGCTACAATGGATGGTGAAGACTTCCCACATCCCGTGAACGCGGACATAGTTAAAAAATACTACGCATAAAAGAGACCCGCTAGATCGACGTATCTAGGCAAAAGTAAGGGCATCCCGGCGAACCAAAAGGGTTCGGGCAAAAATTAGGGATATATAAAAAAAAATGTACACCCGGCAAGTCGAAAACCTGAAAAGGCGGCTTGGGCAAAAAAGGGTATCCTGGTGGACTGAAAACCTGAAAAGGCGGTCCAGGCAAAAATTAGGGATTAAAGCGTATGACTATGTCCCGTTCTCAGTCAACTTTCATCCAAGTTCGAGGGACTGACCAAGCCAATCACTTCTATCCGACAGCAAGGGATGAGATGCTCGAAGACATAATGACAGTAGTAGGCTTAAAATCAATAGGACTTCTTCCACATAGCTTTCTCTTTGTTTTCGACAATTTCCTCTTACTAGGATTTCTGTCTCCTTGTACACAAATTGCCTGTTTATAGGCCTCCTTTCAAAATCAATACAACCCTCTTTCAAAAAAAAGATGCTTTTGTTTTTACTTTTCTGTTTTGGTTGCGTAAATGTCCATTGATTTAATTTGAATTAATATGTGCATTTGAATATGACTGATGTTTACCAAAAATACATGCATAGAATAGCAATAGCAATTACTACCCGACTTCAGGATCAAGGAAAAGGTCTAATCATGCTTCCAATGAATCCGCTACCAATTCTCTTCCCCAGCAAGCCTGTTTTTTTTTTTTCCTCAGAAATTAGCAGTATTCCCCGGCACAGCCAGTTACTCCCCAACAGAGGTCGGCATCATCAGACAGATTGATCATCTCATCCATCCTCAGCCAAGATCTGTGGAATATTTCCACCATCAGACAAAAATCAAGCATCCCCAGCCGAGAAAGGGTCATCGTTACAAATATCTCCAATCAGTAGATGGGGATTTATTTTCCCCAGTAGAGTCCCCAAGCAGAACTTCTCATACGCATAACTCATTCATTACATCATTTCACAGCATACGCATGCATACAACATTCGCATTTATTTTAGCATAACACGAAACATCTCATGCATCATGACATAGCATGAAGCTAACTTTTTCTTTGCTGGTTAATTATCCTCCTGATATAGTCAAAGTAGAAGGTTCATTCAGACAGACACCTTTATCAATCACATTCAAGATTCAGATACATATTTCAAATACAGTTCATGGGAACATTCATTCTGACAACACTTCGATATCCTCCTAACGATGGCATCTCTAAGCCCATCCCAGACATTTATTGCAAGTACAACATATACAGGTTATCAGATACAGCCTAACGTACGGTTCATTCTGATTCAGCCCAACATATGACTTCTTCAGCAACTCCAATGCGGTCTAACGTACGACCCATTTGGACCTTCAAATCCTCAGATGCTGCCTAGCGTACGGTACATTCAGGGGTGTAGTCTAGCGTACGACTACTTTCTTTTTCAGATGCAGCCTAACGGACGGCTCATTCTACAACTCGGATACGATCTAACGTACGATCCATTCTGAACTTCAACAACCCCAACGCGGTCTAACGTACGACCCGTTTGGATCTTACAACCCTCAGATGCTACCTAACGTACGGTACATTTCTGAAGTGTAGTCTGGCGTACGACTACCACTTTCATCATCAGATGCGGCCTAACAGACGACTCATTCTGCGACGGTCTAACGTACGACCCGTTCGGATGTCCATCCCCTCAGATGCTACCTAACATACGGTACATTTCTGAAGTGTAGTCTAACGTACGACTACCCCTTTCGTCATCAGATTCAGCCTAACGTACAGCTCATTCTGCAACTCAGATACGATCTAGCGTATGGTCCATTCTGACCCTTTATCCCCAACAGCATATGACACACTCCGACTCCCCAGCGAAGTCGGCAGCCTAATGGATGACTCATTATACGGTCTAACGTACGACCCAGTGTGGCACCCATGTCTTCAAATTGGCCTAATATACGGCGCGATCTGAAGCTTTCGTCATCAAACCTCCCGGATGGCATCTTTAAGCCCATCTCCATCAAGACCAACTGTCGATTCTCAAGTGCAAATTTTTGGGGCATTCTAGTGTTCAATAATCTTCCACCTCCAGACCACGAATGGCATACACGCCATCCTAACTCTCTCGGTTCAAGAATATTGAACAGGGGCAGCTGTCATACCCCAAAAATTACCCATCATTTTTCCTAAAAAAAAAAAAAAAAAAAAAAAAAAAAAAAAAAAAAACGAAAAAAAAAAGAAAAAAAAGAGAATTTTTTTTTAATTAATTAATTAATTAATTAATTAATTAATTAAATAATTAAAATAAATAAATAAATAAAATATAACAAATTATTTTGGACTTGGGTCTCCCTCATTCCAAGCCCATTACCCACGAAATTAGTCTATAAATACTGAAGTTTCAGTAGGGGGAGTTAGACTTGGAGTTTACACTGGGAGATTCACTGGAGAAAGAAGGAAGAGAAGCAAAACACTCTGAGGTTTCCTTGGAACAAAACCTTGAGGAAAAAGAAAGAAAGAGAACAGAGAAGGACGGATAGAAACTTTGGCATAGGAACCCTGCCTACCCGGAGAATTCAGAGTAAAGAAACCCTGAAGGCAGCCCATCTGCACCGAAGCCATCGTCGTCCAATTCCCGCTGCCTAACTTATTCCGATACTACAAGTGGTCAATCCCTTCAACCTTGAATTGGCAAACAGGTTTTGCGTATCTCTATTGTTTATACTTTCAATTGGCCATATCTACATATATAATGCATCATGATTAAATGTTGATATATAATTTGCTTTCGTATGGGAATTTAAATATGCCTGAATACCCTGAATGTTTGATCATGTTATTCCTGTGATAAAATGCCATAAAATTCAAAGTTCCTAACGTGGGGCTGTTTTCAAATTCAAAATCCGTGGCCTTCGCTAGGCGAGGCAGAGGCGAACGAGACAGTAGCTGACTTTTCTATTCTGTTTTTTTATGTTTTATCATAGCCATGCATTATTCATCCTATCCTATTTATTGTTGTGATATTTCTCCGGTGTAATCTTCGATTGCACCCTGATTTGGTGTTCTGACATGTTTCTTTTTTTTTAGTTTCGTAAAGGTTCACATATCCCAGGAAAAGGTTATTGGCTAGGTATTCCACTTTATTTATGGGATACCCTTGTGGAGTTTCACCCTAAATTAATTTTTAATGTATTAATTTCTAATGTATTAATTTTTTAATATATTATTTTTAATAATTTTAATGTGGAGTTTCATCCTAATTATATAATTAATTGTAAAACTTTGCCTTTGAATAAGTGATCTTGGACCTCTCTTTGTTGCCTTACGATTACGATATTACGGTCATGTCCCGCGAACGTGGGGATACCCTTAGCAAAGACCCTTCGGTTAAATCATCATAAAATAAATTATAGTCCCTCGGATGTTGCCTTTGAATATACAACTTTGTCCCTCGATGACCCTCCGATGTTGCCTACGGTTAAAAGATGATAGTCCCTTCGAATGCTAAGATATCCTCGTAACTGTTGCCTTCAATGACCTATCGATGACCCTACGATGACCCTTAAACATCCAAAGGATAAAACTACTTATTTCTCAATAATAAGGACAGTTTTACCCTCATAAGGATAGGAAATGCTCATAAAGACCTTGGGTCGGTATAACTCTTAATTGTTGGCTCACAATCTAAAAACAATTTTCACACCTCACACCTTTCAAAATATCTTTAGAAAATCACCACTTGGTATATGTTCATACTAGAATCATTACCGAGTTATATTTTTCTAAACAATTTCCAAAACTAAACGAGATAACTACTTTGTATATATTCATACAAGAATCATTACAAAGTTAAATTCTCTTTCCAAAAACAATTTTCCAAACAATTCACAAACACTTTTTTTTCAGACAAAAATAATATAAGTGATCGAGCAATTAAGAGCCCATGGATAACCATGGATACAAAGGGTGCTAACACCTTCCCTTTATATAATGTACCTCCCGAACCCAAAATCTAAATTAAGGTCTTTCCTGTTCTTTTCCACCTTTCCTTATTGGATAAAAGAAAAGTCGGTGGCGACTCTTGCTAACCGCGACATTGCGATAAAAAACACAAAAAGTCCAGTTCACCGTATGACACACATCATGAATATTAGCAAGTGACGGTGGCCAGGCAATCCGATAGGCTACATATCCTATCCTTCGCAAGATTTGGTAAGGACCAACAAAATATGGTATGAGCTTTCGAGACTTAAAAGCTCAACCCTCACCGGTTACCGAGGTATCCCTAAAAAACACATGGTCCCCCTCTTGAAACTCAAGTGCCTTTCTCCTCTTACTATGGTAACTCTTTTGGCGACTCCGTGAAGCCTTCATCTTCTCTTGAATCAACTTGATCTTCTCAGATATGTGCTGCATAATCTCTAGTCCAATTACCACACTTTCACCATATTTATACCAACACATGGGTGTCCTACACCTCCTCCCATACAATGCGTCTAATGGGGCCATCCCAATACTCGAATGGAATTTTTTATTGTAAGTGAAACCAATTAGAGGAAAGTAGCTATCCCAAGCACTTCCTTGTTCTAGCACACATTCCCTTAGCAGATCCTCAAAGAATTGGATAGTCCTTTTAGTTTTCCCATCAATCTACGGGTGATAAGCGAAACTCAACTTCAGCTTAATACCCAAGGCTTCTTGCAAACTCTGCCAAAACCTTAACGTGAACCTCAAATCTCTATTCGACACAATTCTTGACGGAATACTATGCAGACTAACGATCTTCTCAATATACAGCTCAACTAACTTCTGTAAGTTGTAGTTGATCCTAATTGGTATGAAATGAGATGATTTAGTCAGCCTATCCTCAACCACACCAATTGAATCACATCCCTTCGTTGTCTTCGGTAAACTGGTTACGAAATCCATGGAAATTCTAGCCCACTTCCACTTTAGTATACTCAAAGGTTGCATCAGTCCTAACAATCTCTGATGTTTAATTTTCAACTTCTAACAAGTCGAACAAGCATAGACAAATTCAGCTACTTCCTTTTTCATTCCTGGACACCAATGTAATTTCTTTAAGTCCTGATACATCTTAGTGGCACCGTGGTAAATACTCAATCCACTTATGTGACCCTCCTCAAGAATACTCTTCTTAAGCTCGGGTACATCGGGAACACAAACTCTATCTCTGAACCTCATCACATCATTCTCATCGACTCGGAAATCACCTTTGTAACCTTGGTTGATTAACGTGAGACGATCTATCAAACTCAAATCATATCTCTGATCCTCTCTGATCTCTTTAAGGATGCCACTTGTCAGCTTCAACATACCCAACTTCACACTATTAGAGGTTTCTTCACATACCAAACTCATGTCTTTGGATTGCTCAATGAGTTCTAACTCTATAACCATAAACATCGACATGTGTAAAGACTTCCTACTCATTGTATCAGCTACAACATTAGCTTTACCCGAATGGTAACTCAAATCAAAATCCCAATCCTTCAAAATTTCAAGTCATCTCATTTGCCTCATATTCAACTCTTTTGATCAAATAAATATTTCAAACACTTGTGATCATTGAACACTTTAAATCTGGAGCCAAACAGGTAGTGCCTCCAAATCTTTAACAAAAAAATCAATGTTTCCTACTCAAGATCATGCATATGATAATTCCTTTCATGAACTCTCAACTTCCTCAAAGCATAAGCCCTAACCCGACCATTCTGCATCAACACACCTCCCAGACCCATCTTCAAAGCATCACAATAAACCATAAAAGATTCACTTGGATTCGGTAAAATTAAAAATGGAGCAGACATCAACTTCTTCTTGAGTTCTTGGAAACTCTGTTCACAATGAACATTCCAAACATAGACTTGAACCTTTCGAGTCAACTGAGTTAACAACAATTCTAACTTTGGAAAACCTTCAATGAACTTCCTATAGTAACCAGCCAATCCAAAAAAAAAACTTCTAATCTCAGTGATAGTCTTTGGAGTCTCCCATTATAACACAACATCTATCTTCGATGGATCCACAACTATACCACCACTAGAATCACATGACCAAGGTAACTCACTTCTGTTAACCAGAACCCACACATGGAAAACTTTGCGTACAACTAGTTCTCTTTCAATGTCTGCAATACAATTCTCAGATGTTCCACACATAGCCTCATACTATCGTCCTTTTTCTGCACTAGTAACATCGACGCACCCCACGATGAAACACTCAGACAAACAAACTTCTTCTCAAGCAGATCTTCCAATTGCTTCTTCAATTCACCCAACTCTGAAGTAGACACCCTATAAGGAGTCATCGACACCAGACTAGTACTAGGTACTAAGTCTATAGAAAACTCCAATTCACGCTTTGGTGGCAAATCACCGATGTCTTCAGGAAACACTTCCGAAAATTCACACACTGCAAGAAGATCATAAACTACTCCCTTGCCTATGGCTTCCAACGAACCTAACATCACAAAAACTTGCGCCTTATCCTTTGCATACTTTCCCACTTGCTTAGCTGATACAAACATCAACTTTTCACCTCCATCGAACTCGAATTCACGCTCTAGAGGCAAATCACAAATATCTATAGGAAAACATTAGGAATTACACAAAATAGCATAACACTAGCCGTCATATTGCTCTCTACTCTTTGAGAAGCAAACATCAATAATACTTGATCTATTTCCCTAAAGACATCCCAACTTGAACGAAAGACATGAATCTCTAATCCACAACATCTTAAGTGTCGGGAACAACACAACTTCTGTATCACCTGAGCTTTTGCAATCAGCAACAAACTGCATTAACTTATCAAAACAATTGGTAAACACTTGGTTTAACTCCAACCAATTCATTCCAAGAATAACGTCGACTTGTTCCTACAAAAGGCAAACCGTACACATCCTTAGTGAACATGTCAGGATACTCAACACACCACTGGCTCCTCTCTAGCCAAAACATCGTCTTCCCCCTCACAAGGAAACCACACAGAAAAAAAGAAGAAGAAGGATGATCAAACACAAAGGTTATGGGGATGGTCCATTACTTCAATCCATACTTCATGACACTTGGGACAAACTTATGCATCAATCCAAAGTACCTTAAATGATCCATGATCAATTAGGAGGTAGATTTGAAATGATGAAAGTTCATCAAGTACCAATCCACGCATCATGAACAAGATGGACACACCTCATCCAATTGATTAAAGGGAAAAGAAGGAGATGGAGAAGAAGATGACAAGAGAGGTCACACCCAAATTGGACCAAAAGTTTGATTAAGTCATCATCAAAATCAATCATCCATTTTGGTGGATTAGGGTTTTTACCCCATCAACACCAAAGATCCATTGAGTTTGATGAGACTCATGATCCAAACCATCATGATCTAAGGCCAACAGAAGTTCACAAAGGTCACACCAATATAAAATGCAATTAAATGACATGAAAATGCACCAAAAGTATTTTTAAATGAATTTTAAAATAGAAATAAAATAAAAAATCCATAAAGTCCTTCAAAACACCAAATAAATGGCCAAGAATTTTTTGGAAGGTTGGAAATAAAATGAGAAGCATGTAATAAATTTTTCATAATTTAAAAATGCAGAAAAGTATTTTTTTTAACCAATTAAAACAAAGAAGAAAAGAGAAAGTTCATGAAAAATAGAAAATTAGTGAAATAAAATGTGAAGAAATAAAATTTTGATGAAGAAAAATAGAAGAGAATTTTAGAAGTTATTTTGGGATTTTTTGGATGCAAAATGAAATTACTATGAATTTTAAAATAAAAAGAAATCAAAAATAATAAAATAAAAGTAATTAAAATTAGAAAGAACACAGAGGGTTAGATCATGCCTCATTAATTTATGTGGCAGATCCAACACTCCTCAGATTAAGATGCACGATGGAACGCGCTACAAACATCACATGGGATCCAATTCAAAACCAGCCAATCAAAATATGTCATTTGTCCAACGTGTTTGGCCAAACTCAGATGACCTGGAACACTCTGGTCATCTTTTTTGTTGAGCTCTCATCGGAGTTTCATCGTTTGGTAAATTCAGAACACGAGACCACAACCATTGTGATCCTCTTCTTATCCCGAATTCAATCTTATGCTCCAAATTCATTTATTTAAATCAAGCAAATGGAATTTCAAAGAAGTTTCAGAAACAAGCAAGCCACAAAAAATTAAATTAAATGATGAACACGATCAATCAACACCAGTTAAGTTAGGGGAAAGCATCAGAGAATGAAGGACTACATTGTGGTAACATGTTTGAGTTCAAATGATGCTCAAAACTACCTTGTCTAGATGGTGATCAGAAGTTGATGAAGCTCAATCTGGTTAGAGCACTTAGAAGGTATCAAAGCTTGGGAATTGTTGCAAAAGTTTCAGAAGATGTCGAAGATGCTAATGGAATCAAGAATTTGGATTGAAAAACTTGAAACTCAAAACATGATAATTGATTTTTTTTGGAAAATTTCAAGTTGCAGCAGAGATTTCTTGGCTCTCAAAAGCTTGGAAATAAATGCAGTAGCTTCCTCTATTTATAAGAAATGTGTTTGGATCCAAATACTTGTGGAATGATGTTGAATTCGTGCAAAACGAATTTGATCAGAATGTGAGAAAAGTGTGACTTGCAACTCATCAAAACTCAGCCAAATGATGCGTTTCAATGGTCAATTAACTCATGGAGACTTGTTTAAACATGTTTAGGTCCAAAACACATGTTAATTTGGCTTGAAATTGAGATTAGTGAAGTTCAAAATTCGGGAAATGGCAATTTCTTCAGTTACAAGTCACCATGTTCAACCCAATGGGGCATCCTACTTATGAGGCTTTTTGATCCCATTCTTTTTACAATGTCTTGAAATTAAAGCAAGGATTACAATATGCCAATAAAGGTTGCATTTGGATGTTTGAGCAAAAATTTATGTCATGTTGAAGTTGGCATGAAAAACTGATCATATAACTTAGAAAAATTCAAGTTTTCCATGGCTGAAAATGACATGTAATGTCTCAATGAATTCCATGGCTTTCCAAGTATATTTTAACCTTGATACTCGAAGAAAACTTGTAGAGGGAATAACAAATGACATTGTGAAAGAAGAATCAGCCTCAAACGTTGAAAATTGAAGAAGTTATGATCTTTGAAAGTTGAGAAAAAGTCACTTGAAAATAGGTCAAATTTCACTAAGTCCACAAATGATCTATAATGTCTCTAAACTTTTGATGATCCTCCAAGCATAATTGGCCCTTATCATATAAAGAGAACCTGTAAAGGATATTGAGAAGAGTCAGATGCAAAAAGAAGCGTTCAAAATGTTGAGAATTGTAGGAGTTGTGATCCTTGGAGCTTTGACTTCAAATGTTGACTTTTTGGTCAAACCACTTGGAACAAGCTTGTGTACTTGGACTTTCCTTGCATTTTAAAGCACATGGGTGATCATATGAACTCAAAATAAGGCGTCCTTGATTGCCTCTTGATTAAATTACTTAAAGCTTTAAGTTGCTTGTTGAAGAAGACATGGAAATAAACACATGAACCTTTGGCTTTCCTTGAGAAGTAAGCAACAAAATTTTGAGATGCTCTTGATCAAAATGAGATTGAGAGATGCCTTAGAACCTTTGGGATTATGAATTGAAATATGTATCCCTTGATAACCAATGGTTGGCCGCACTTTGCTGAGGAATCATGCTTGATGCTCTTAATGACAAGCCCTACCTTGCACAATAAACTTAAAGAAAATACATTTTGCTATTTTATTAGTGGTTAAGCAATGAACATATAAACACAAAGGTAAAACATTAACAAAGAGGTGCTTGATGATCCCAGCAAAAGAAAAACCCAAAGATGATAAGGAGTGGGACCAAGAGATGACCTTGTTTTTGTGCAAGGATACCAATGTTATGTGGGATCTTAGGGTTAAAAATTAGGGTATGACAACAGGTGACCTTGTTTTTGTGCAAGGATACCAAGAGGTGACCTTGTTTTTGTGAAAGGATACCACTATATGATACCTACCATATGATCAATTACCTCTTGGAACCAGAGCACACCAAAATCGCTACCATCACCCTAGGTAATGCTTCACTAATCGCCCATAATAGAAATTAACTACTCGCACCCGATCCATCACCATAGGATCGAGTCTCACCAAAACTGGACCGAAGTCCGTACACCATGATGTCTGACTCTCAAATAACATGCAATTAACACATCAAGGTTCACCACAAAGGATCCTCTCACACACATCTCATTATTCATGTATCATATCATTCTTCATGCAATCATCAATTCATGTTATAATGTCATTAACATCAACAAACAACACCAACTCATCACACATTATTACATGGAATTCATTCATATCACTTTACCCAATAACAACAGCACATCATCACATTCATTGTAATGATTCACTAATTAACCAATAAATCATCATAAACCTCTCTACGGTTGACAATTTACTACATGTGAATGTAACTTAGCCTTAGGTAACCTATAAGCCTTTTGAAATACGTTAGAAAAGGTTCCATGCCAAAAAATTAAGTTTTTAAGCGAAAAAGTAGTATATGTGTCAACACACGATCCATAGGTCGACCATATAAGAAGTTTTTTACCTATGTGTCGACACACCCTACTTACTAGTTGGCACATGTGTTGCATTTTTAAAGCATGTATGTTCTGACTCATGTGCCGCTTGCATTGCATGACCTTCATAGGTTGACACATGACCTTCATAGGTTGACACATGACCTTCATAGATCGACACATGACCTTCATAGGTTGACACATGACCTTCATAGGTTGACACATGACCTTCATAGATCGACACATGACCTTCATAGGTCGACACATGACCTTCATAGGTTGACACATACTGCAAAAATTTCTAAAAAATCAGCTTTTTGACCATCTAAACACTCCCAAATTTACCAAAAACTCATACCATGAAAACCCATCAAATAAAACTCATTTTTTAATGGTTATAACTTCCTAACTCATCATCTATTCATAGTTTTCAAGAGTCAACATCATGTTACAACATATATCATCATACTCATCATCTCTAGGTCACTAATAACACAATCAAGGTTAAAAACCTTCAAACATCAATCAATGGCATATCATGATCAACAACATTAAAACAATATATACATACATACAATACACAAATCTCACTCTAATTCATCATACAATCGAAGTGATAACACAATATCAGAATTGAGATCTATAATACCCAATCCTAAGAAGGTTAAGGGTTCCTTCATCTACCTCACATGTTATAATACCCATTAAAGTAGCACACCTCCCCCTTACCTGATTTCCAGTAAAAGCTCATTTGATTTCCTAGAGTTCTTCAACCTTAAGCCTTTTCTTCTTTTGATCCAACTCTCCAAAACATGTTTTGAATCTCTAGATTCTGAATTCTCTATTTTGTCCCAAGACTTATTTCATTCCAAAATAGACTCTTCCCTTGTACCCTCCAACTTATCATTGCATCCTTATTCTATCCTCCACATTTTCCTTTTTCCTAACCTTACCACCACTTCCTATACACATCTAATTTCCTCATTATTTTAATTAATTCAAAAATAAATATTATTCTAGAAATCCATTAAATTCCCAAAAATTCTAAAGACGATTTCCCTACTCATACTCTCCATATACTCCTATTTCAAGGACACTTACCCCCACAACTACATCATAAATAATTTAACATGCTAACCAATTTGAATAAAATCTTAAATAATTCGATTAAATCAAATAAATGAACTCGGGGTGTTAAAATTAGCACCTTTCACGTTCGTTGTACTCAACGGGGGCCTTTTTAATTAAATTTTTGATTTGAATGTTAACTATCGTTTATTGTTTTCTTCAAATGATAAAAAGTGCGAAAGGAAAAGAAAAAAAGGTCACAAAAAGTTCTTTATTAGGGTGCTTAGCCAGATCGCAGGTCTTGCTCCTACGTATCCTTGGGTCAATGAGGAACTCAAAGATTCGTAGTTTAAGCAAGACAAAAGATATTTTTGGTGTTTTTTGGTTATAATGCTTGACGAGACGTTGGATCTCGCTCCTACATATCTTCAGGTGCGATGGAGAACTCAAAGCTATGCAGTTCTTGACAGCAAATTAATGTTGGTTGATTGATTTTAGGGAACAAATGTTTAGGTCACATTCTAGCAGTTTAAACATCTAGCTTGTAAGCTCGGGCATAAGAGACTTAATTTCGCGGTAGAAAGGATCCTGTTTGATCGTGTTCTAGCGGTTTAAATGTTTCTTGTATGCTCGCGCATAAGAGGCTAAATGTTTGTTTGTTTTGCGGTAGAATGGACTAAACAATGTTCTTTTGTGAAAAGGTTTTCATCGCGCGAGGGTGAGACAAATATATCTTTGATGTGTTGAGTGTATTGTTGGATGACGATTACTCAAATGGTCGAGTAAGGAAACTTGTATCCAAATAATCAATGAACGAATAGAAGACTCTAGACCATCTTCTTTTTCATCCTTAATTGCGAAGGGTTTTGGTTACTGTTAAGGTATCTTGGATAGACAACAAATACTCGAATGGTCAGTAAGGCAACTCGTGTCCAAGTGCTCGGGGAAAGAAATAGAAGGCTCTAGACCACCTCCTTTTTTGTCTAAGTTATTACAAAAATGATTTTGATTATTAAAATGGTTTGAGAAGAATCAAATTAGAAGTTTTTTTTATGGATGACGATTGTCCGAATGGTCGAGTAAGGAAAATCATATCAAAGCAATCGAGGAGAGGAATCGAAGGCTCTAGACCATCTCCCTTTTCACCCTTTGAAATGGCGTTTAAGTATGATTAAATGTTTTGACTTTGAATTAGGAAAAGATGCTCGATGTTGACTGGGTTTTTTATTTGTGTTTGAATCGAAATGGGATGAAATGATTTGAGGGGTTTAAAATGATTGAGAGGTTGGGATCGTGTAAATGGTTTTGATTTGGGAAAATTGCTCGACTTTGGATAAGCTTATATTTGTTCTTTTTGAAAATGGTTGATTTTACACTAATCTTGAATTAACAATTAACTAATATAATAATAACAAAATAAAGGAAAGTGGTAAAATTATTACACGTCACAAGAATAGGGGTACATTTTAGGATATAATAAAGCAATTAAACTACAAGCCCATCAAACAAGTAAATATGAACAAAAAATTGGCTCATTGTAAGAAGGCCCAAGAGAAAGCCAAGGGACCGGAAATAAACCGAAATCTAGAGTACTAAATTTAGCTCTAAACTAACTTAAAGTGGATTCATGTAGGAATCACTCTATAAGAAACCAGGTAAAAATGATATTATAAAGTTGATTTTGCAATGCAATGAGAAATCCAGCAACTCGATAAATTATATACAATATTTACAACAAAAAGTAAACCGAAACTTAAAGTATTGAATTTAGATCTAAACTAACTTAAGGTGGATTAATGTAGGAATCAATCTATAAGAATCCTAGTAACCGAATCTATGCATCCAAATGATTTTCGAAAGCTAAATTAGATTAAAACCCCAAAACCACAACGCAATGAAAGGCAACAACAACCGACGTTTTACTTTGTTTATAGATTACATCGAAATCGAATATCAACCATTCTCAAATAACAAATGCAAGATTATAACACAATATTTACAACATCTAAAAGGTGTAAAACGATTGATGGGCCTAAAGGGTGGTGGATTAGCTAAATATGGGTCTAAAGCCGATTTCCGTAAGGCCCTAATTTCAAAAACTAAAAAAATAAAATAAATAACAAATAAGAATAAAAAATCATATTTTATACAAAAAAATAAAATATAGATAAATAAATTTAGGAAGCCCCCATTTCCTTTTAATTTCCAAATCAATTTTTTTTGAATAGATTTATGTTAAAGTCAAAATTGAGATTGGGTTAAAATTGAAATAACAAAATTTCTCTCTCTCTCTCTCTCTCTCTCTCTCTCTCTCTCTCTCTCTCTCTCGCACACACACACACACACACACGCACATCTTCAATTCCAGATAGGAAACAAAAAGAGAAGAACAAGTTCTTCTTCTTCGCTCATTCGTTCATCTCAAATCAACAATAAAGCTTGGTTTCAAACAGAAAACAATCCAAAAACTCACACAATTTCAGTCCAGAAAGCATGACAAAAATCATCGATTTATGAAAAGGGAGAAAAGAGATACTGAATAGAAATAAGAACAAATGTTGTGGTTGCGTTTGGATTCTGAGAGTGAAAGATGAAGGTTATTTGTGAGTTTACAATGGTTGTTTGAAGATTTTGAGCATGGTGTTTGAAAGGTGGTCTGGTTGTGGTTCACTTTGTTTAAGGGTGGTGGTGACCGACGATTTTGTGATGGTTATTGGATTATGGTCAAATGTTGAGGTTGAGGGAGGCGGATGGAAGCTGGGTGAAGATTGATGTTGATACTAATTGTTAACAGTGAAGTGAAGAGGAAGAAAATTATTTGTTATGAGAAAGTGTTGAGAGAGATCGATCAAAAAAGTCTGAGAGAGAGGTTTTTAGAATGATATCCTTTTTTTGTGTGTGTGCGTGTGTGTGTGTGTGTGAGAGAGAGAGAGAGAGAGAGATAGAGAAAGATTTTTAATGTTGCTGAAGCTGGGTTTTTGAAAATTTACGTGTGAGAGAGGGTTCCTTTCCTCTATTGAGAATAATCCCTAAATGAATGATTTGAGAGTCTTTTTTTGAGAAGATGTCACGTGAATGGGGAGTATTGCTGGTATGCAAAATGACGCGTCGAGTGGTGAGAGGGGAATGCCACGCATTCATTTCACATTAAAGGGTCTTTGCTTCTTTTTCATCAATGTGTGAGAGAGAGATGGGCATGCGGATTCAATATGCTGAGAGAGAGAGTGTGGTATTCTTCACGTTTTCCCTCATTGCACTTCTCTATTTCCCTGTTTTATTTAATTTTTATTCCTTTATTTACTTAATTCTAATTGGTCAAGGGCGTCATTAGTGATCCACGTCAAACCTAAGGGACATCCATTATAAAAACATTTTAAATATTGAAAACCTAACTAATATGGAACATGAAACGCTTGAAACATAAAGATGTTTGTAAAATTTCTCTAAGATGGATTGCAAGAGCATAAAATTACTTGGGTTTAAGGTTTGTTTTCTTAAACATTTATTTGAGCATAAAATCATATATTTGAATATTGATTTTATTTATCTAACCCTTATTTTGTTTTGCTTCAGAATCAAATGCATGCAAAGCCTTGGAGAATATATTTGCACCAACATTTGATCTTCACCCACCTAGGGAATTTGATTTTTATCTAGATCTATAGGGAATTTAATTTTTATTTTAATATTTTGTGTAAACAATATAATATTCCAGGTAAACAATATAATATTATGGGTAAAGTTAATGTCCTTGTTAATAAAAAATAAATAATCTTACCCCTCGGTTTTATTTGTAAACCGAAAGGTAAGATAAGCTAATTTTGAGAATAATAAAAGTGCATTTAATGGGGCTCGAACCTATGTCCATATAACTTTACCTCTCAATTTTATTTCCATCGAGGTGATAAGTGGCGAGTTTTCAGGTCACCCTTCGTTACCTCGCTTCTTTACCCAAGGTATTATGCATTTTTTTGTAGTAGTGTCTTTAAGATGCAATGGATGGTTGTCTTCTAGTCGACATACTTGACGGTTGACTTCCAATTGATTTTGTGCATGATCTCTTTGTAGCTTAACTCCCATGCGAGCCTTCATCATACTCCCGTTGTGAAAAATCACGATGCACATCACTCTCTTGACCCTTTCTTCTCTTCTTAACTCCCCTCTTTGGCTTATACTTCACTGACGGTGGACACATGGAAATTGTGGATGGATGTGTTAGTTCCCGAACCTTTTTTCTGTAACACCCTATAGCCTACAATATCTAAAATACTGAAATATGTTTTTAACTCTTCACACTCTGCTTCTAAATCCAATTGTGTACCACTTTTTTCATGACCGACATCATGTTCTTCAATGTGTAATTTCTTCAAAAAAATATATGAATTAGTTCTAAAGGAACATGATTGCCTTGTATTTAAAAACCGACAAGTAGACACGCACACGGTAACCTATGTGTTTTTCTAATGAAGCAACCATATGCATCTTGGCTTGCACCAACAAATTTTACCCTATCTAATTCCTTTCCAATGTGCTATATACACCGTCTTGAAACAAAACCGTGCAAGTTGGTATGAAATGAAGTGTTATACCGATGCTTAATGTTGACAATACTTTTTTGAAACGAGATTCTGATTGAACCTAACCGCAAGTTCAACATGGTGTTCACAACATCCCAACTTGGGCATAAATCTCCCTGGGTTGTAGCCAACATGTTTTTTAGTCTCCAATAAGCAGACTCCACCCTAAAAACCATAAATAGAAATATATGTTTAGTAATTTAATAACATCAAAATGACACCTCTGTACCTGTTCGTTGTTGAGTTCCCTAAATGAGTGACTCTATTAGTTCAAGTAGCAACAAACATTTCTTTATAAGGTGTCAACCATGTTTCACTCACATACTTAACAAATAAAAGAATATCAGCACGAACAATCTCAAAGTGCTTCAAGTGTTCGACAAACTCAAATTCTCTATTAGTATACATAATGTTATTCCATAGATTCATGACATGTTCTTGTTTTTATGATTTAACATACTCTTTACATTTCATACTAACGTTTTTTGAAATATGGAACAAACACAACAGGTGAGTTAAATTTGGAAACACAACTTCCATGACATTCATCAACGCAAGTTCCCGGTCCTTCACCACAACATTCAGTAGAAAATTCTCGAAAGAGAACAATTATTTGAGTTTCTCCAGTGCCCATTTGAAGTTCTCCTCCTTTTCATGTTCCAAATAGGTAAAGTCAACCGAAAATGTCAACTTTGTTGACGTAACACCAATAATCTCAAGCAGTGGTAGTTTGTACCTGTATGATCACGATGCACATAATAAAAAATCTGTAAATTAAAATATGTCTCAAAGATATCAAAAATCAACATCTGACAATTACATATTTGGCATGTATGTACAATAAAAAATCAACACCAAATGAAACATATTCAACAACTTCATTGAACCAGGATGTGTCCAAAAGATATCAGCAACAACATTTGAGTCTTCCTTATTTCTAGTCCAAGACATATATTTTTCTCTATGAATAAGACTTAACAACATTTTCATTTTCGTAAATGGACCTCTCTTCCTTGCATTGTATGTAGCTCCAACTTTATACACCTGGGTAACACTGATGAGGTTTTCTGGATTTTTGTCTTTCAAAGCAGCAACTATGTACCTTGGAGCCATATTGTACTTCGTCATGTCATTCACAAACTGTCTTTCATGATCTTTTAGACGGTTAAAAACCTTCTAAATTCTTAGATAATTTATGATTGTACAATCCACACCTAACCATCACCTTTCAATTACTACCACTTGACACAAATCTCAGCCTAAAAGGACATTTAACTTCATACTATAAATGCCTTATGAGAAATTATTGTTTTTAGATGCATTCTTTCTTTTGTAGTTTTTACCTCTCTCACAACTCATAATCAATTTATCTTTTTCACCTTGCTTACCATTTGCAGTATCAGAACAAACAGTCACAACAATAATACCATGTTGTTTACTAATAGTTTGTGCCTATGATAATACTTCAAATCGGGACTCTAGTATCTATCATTTACAACATATAAAAAATAAACTGTCAATATCATAGAGATGGAAAAACATTTAAATTAAACTTGTTACATAGAAAACATATTGCGTCAGTGGTGAAGAACTGTAGAAAAATATATACAAAAATATGTAGAAGACCCTGCCGGTTCTGGACCACTCAAGTAAAACATTTTTGTGAACTAACAAAAATTATGAGTACGGGCAAAATTTTCGATATATCGAAAAATTTAAAATTTTCGGAAGTTTTAGTAGCTCTCAGAAAATTTCAATAATTTCCGATATGATTTTTGGGTTTTTCAGGAAACTAGCGGAATTTTCAAAATTTCCAGTATTTCTTCACTGGAAATTTACAAAATATCGGCAAAAGTGCTTTAAAAATCATATCGCAAAATTCGTTTACACTATCAGAAATTTTGTTTTAAACAGATTAGTAAAAATGATTTTTTTTTGAAGAAAAATAAATTTTGATTGGTAAATAATAGCAGTGACAATTTCGATAATATAAAAATATAAAGTGTCAGATATAAAAGAAGGGGTGGCAGAGTAAATGCTTTTTGAGAGTGTTAGATTTAAGTGTAATGGTGGTATTAAAAATCTCCATGAATTGACATATGTGTCTTTGTAGGCCCGTAAAAGGCCATGAAGGCCAGTGATATTTTACGAAATTTCTTATCTGACTCTATGTGGTGAAATAACATTCTATAAAAATTCAAAAATATTCTTTTAGATTTTTGAGATGCATCTCCGGACGCACCTATGCACACACAACTCATTTATTTTTTAATCACATTCTAATTTTATGATTAAATTTAATCCAAAAATATTTTTCCGAAATATCTATGAAAATACATTTTAAGGAACAAGATCTAAAAAAAATAGCACTTTATTTTGTTTCATATATAGTTGATCATAGTTATCAGAATGAAGTTGGAATTAAGGATTGAAAAGGTGCACATGCCTATCTATCAATTATGCTTGAGAGATGGGTGTGGTAATCCTCTAGGATTTGACATTTCATTTAACGAGGACCATTTTATTGTCTTCAACTTTGTACTATTTGAATTTACATGTATGCTTCCAGATTTGTGTTATTTGTTACATAATTGTCCAGTAGTATTATTGGTAATTGTTTGGTAGATAGAGAACTTCAGATCCTATAGCCCCCAACTCATTCCAAAACATATACATCTAACTTTCTCTGTACTGAAACAAAAACAATAGTGAGCTGAAAACTTTGTGATCTAGTTGGAGAGAAAGACACCTCAGAATAAAGTGATATTCTTTTCAGTTCTTGTTAAGGAAATGTATTTTTCCGAGACACTCCAAAAATGTATTTTTAGATTAAATTTAATCATAAAATTAAAAGAATTATGTGTGCATATGGATCTCCGAAATTTAAAGGTATTATACTCTCGATTTTGATCACCTTCAGTCAAATTTAAGCAAACAAAACACACCTTCAGTCAAACCGAGGCTGTGACATTTTTTTTGCACTAGTAAATGATAAATCAATTTAGCTTGCTAATGCTAGAAACAAATTCACAATGTAAGATGATGTTTTAATACCTGAATGAACTTGCCAATGAACACATTTGATAAGCTAGCAGCTTACAATCCCGATCCTTCAAAATAAATAATTTCTCTCTATATAACATATATTAATTATTATTCTGTGAAAAAAAGAGACAAACCGACCCTATTTTTACCTCTCTCTATAAAGTCTACGCAGATCAACCTCATGAGTTCAGAAGCACAACATGCAGAAGCCATTCAACTTCCCTTAATTACAAACACCTCCTATCTATTATGTAAAATAAAATAGAGGGGGGTGTCATTTGAACAGAACCAGAGGTGTCTGTGCAATTGCAACCTCCAAGCGCATACGGGGTGGTAAAGGGATGTTTGCGGTATTTAAACATATCTTGAGAGGTGCGCGTAATATCTCATGATGTACTTCCACCTTCATATTCTCTTTTGATGATTTCCAACACCAGTTCATTCCAGGTATCAACAGGACCTGGCATGCACCAATGCAAGCAGTCCTGTGGCGGTGGCCTTCCATCTGGGCCACGTTTTGTGATCTTATTTGGGTCAGCGCTCCTGTAAGGTCCAGGATGACCATCATGTCGGAATTGAAACATTTTAGTTACGTTCATTAACTTCATCTTTGATGTATTTGTAGTACCCTTTTTCACAGCATTGTTAAAACCTGTAACCTGTTGCCCGTACATCGTATTCGTGTGCCCGTTTTCAACTAGTTCACCGAGTGGAATAGGCTTAACCTTCCCAGTGCATGATCCACCGGTGTTCCAGGTTCCACCCTCATAATGATCGGGCGAATAGGACCTCACAATTGTTAGACCTTTGTAAGTTGGATGTGTAGCAAGAGCGGTAAGAATCGTTTCGACAGATATACCAAATGCTTGAACATTGTTGACCTTCATTTGCTTAGATTTGTCGGGCCACCACAACTGTCCTCCCAGTATCTCATTGTTCAAGATATACACAGACTTCTTAGCAAACCAATGACCGGAAGAAAGGACGACCACGTCAAAGTTTGGGATATGTTCCATTAACTTCACATCAGGGAGATCAAGATGGAGCTTATCCACACCAGCTGGAGCATAATCAAATGGTTCCGATGTTACTTTGACAAGCCATGAGGACCACATCCTGACTATCATTACAGATGTGGACCTAAAATAATATCGTTGCATATTACGATTTCCCCGATTCTTCGGTACCTCTACCTGAAAGTACCATATTTTTAGTTACGCTTCTAGCTGTGATAAAATGGATGCTCAATCGATGCACCAAGAACACATAAGCATGTATATAGAAAATCCTATGCATGTATATATGAATATTTGAAGTCAAACAATGACAAATAATAATATGCAGCAACAATGACAAATAATATGCAGCAACAATGTTGATAGTAAAACAGTTAATATTTCTATAATCTTGAAATCATTTAATTTTCAATGCAAAAATAGTTCAATAAGGAATCAAAGAAATAACCTGCCACAGAATACACAGCATTGACTCCATCTGGTTTCGAGCTACTGAATCTCCAATGAAAGCCAAGGTCTTTCCTCTCATGAGCTCCAAAAATTTCCGGGGATCAAATCGTGGAATGTCACACTGAAAGGGTTTCCATCGCCAATTCTCATAATCCTTGTCAGGCCTCCCATTGCCCTGGCAATTCTGCATCTGTGTCAATACAGGGCATGTATTGTTTGTGTATAGCGGTCCCAGTGGATCATGTACCCAATTCCCATGGTACAGATCACAGCCTACACAACAGAATGGAAAATCCAATTAAAAAAAACTCATACCGAGTAATTCCAATTATTAAACATCATCATTTCAATACTCCTCCCATCATGTTGATTATAGTTCGCCAGACTCAATAGTACAGTCTATCCCAGAAGTCAAGAACAAAAGTAATGTTTTGATCCTTTTTGAAAAAAAATCACCTAAAATTTAGAGACTTAACAAACAGACACACCAAAATTCCACTAGATCTTCCCTTCATTTTCCCTAAACATGTTAGTAAATCCCTAAGTTTATGGAGAAGTTAGAGCTGATTAAACATGTTTAACAATTTAGTTTACTCGCTCAACCCAGCAGCAAACTACGTAACAATAAGTGGTCACAGGGTATTCGAGTCACCGGGAAAAGGAACATAAACCGGCACAGGTTGAAAAACATTTTATTTAATGACCCGGATAGATCAAAGGCAAATTTGGAACAAGAGAATTATAGATTTTTTCAGAAAGTGAAAACACCAAGTACCATTTTCAAGGAAACTTCTTTGAAGCAACCATGAACAGCACACAAAAACGAAAGCCACAAAAGTATTAAACATAACAAGTTATAACTATAGATACAAACTGCACTGCTGCAAGAGTTTTGGCCTTCTTTCTTTTCTTCAAAATCTATAAAACAGGCCATATAAAATGGCTTCAAATTGAAAGGATACATCCAAGTCACTAAAGTGTCATTGAATCCTATGAATCTAAGACAACAAAAGACTGGATAGAGAGCGTTAAGAGTCTCACATCGGACAATATATGTCATGAAACATATGTTTATAAGTAGGGTGCATCCGGTGGGCATCGGTGAAAGGAACTTTGGGGACTGGCCAATCTAGGGGCGGCCATCTCAGTGGTGGGTTGTTTGTGGGGAAAACAGTCTCTAAGCGGGTCAGATGAGAATGGACAGTTAAATGAGCTTGGATCTCATCCCAAAAGCTAGCTCGAAGGATGAGGTTACTCAAACACATTTCTATATCCAACATCCCGGCAACCTAAGCAATGTAGGACTCCAATACAACTTCAACAAGTTAAATGGGATTGGATAATAGTGAATGACATGACAAAAAGTGAGAGAAGTAGTGAATGATATGAATATCCACCCAAAATATAACTATGTAATGAAACCCATAAAAAAGTAAAAATTATGGATGGAACTGAATGATAAATCTCTGGGGCTAGCACGAGCAACAGAGTCAAATTTTGCATCTGACACACTTGACTATACGCCCTCATAATCACATACCAGTACAGTAATATCCTTGACAGTTAACACCATAATACAATGATATTGACTATATTAGTGATCGGAGGCATCGTGACATGCATTCCAACACACAACACATCAGATTTATGCTGACATTAACATGTGAAAGAAATTCTAATAATTTTCACATACCACTTAATTAACCCAATTGAGAATTAAACAGACACCTTGACAATTGTACTAAAATCAAGCTAAAGTGGTGGATGCAAGGAATCTCATTCGAAGCCCTCATAGCTGTACTCAGAAATATATATGGACAACAACATCACTTTTTCTATATTATTGTCCACTGTAAAATATTTCTTTCTCCCTCTCTTTCTCAACCCAAATCCTTTAAAAGTATGAAGCAGAAGCAGTACATATGTATGCACGTGTGACTAAATCAATCCCTCTCTTGGTTGTTTTTGCTACTACAACATTAACAAGACAAATAGCTAAAAGGATGTTTTAACTTGATCAAAATTCAAAGTTAGATACAAATAGTAATGTTAGTATAGAAGATCGGAATGGAGGGAAGGAGATGTCAATTTGATAGTTGTACTTGTAAGTGAATAGAAATATCCTTTGTGAAGAGAAAATTTGTGGGTTGAATTATCTAATTTTTCTTTGCCAATTCCAGTTTAGTTTTCAATAATACACTTCGATCCTCTTAATTTCAGTTTCTCTAGGTTCCTATCCTAACAAGTAATGACTTAAAATGAGACTATTTTATGTCACACAATGGGCTTCCAAAAGAGAGTGAAGTAAAGAAAAACATAGAATTTTATGTTATTCTTGATTATATAAAACAAAAATGGTAAATACCAAACACAATGATGCATTTAAAACAAGCTAGTGCAGGTGAAGAGATTGCAACTGTAACCTGAATTAACTGAACCAGCATGGGATGCGTTATCTGGCTTCTCAACTGATTCTGGAACAGCTGTTGAAGTGGAATTATCAGAACTCACAGAGGCCTCTTTGGAGGTCGTAAATACAGCACTGGACTGATTGATTGAAACCGTAGAAGGAGGTTCCTCAGATCTAACACTAGCTGTCAAATTGGAAGCACCTGTACCTCCTTCTACCGGAATAGTTGCACTTGAAGCCGAATCAACTTGTGAACTTGTTTGAGCAGGCAATCTAGTATTGGCCGCATCTTTTGCTGTACTAGAAACTGTCACATCAGGAGTTTCATTCACATCTTCCTTCTTCGGAAGTTTCACAAAACTAGACTCACTATTATCTATTCGCGAGTTCGAAGTAGCATCAGTTTGTTGATCAAAATGCGGTTTTTTATCATCAATATCTAAACCTTTATCAACAGAAGCATCACTTACAGAAGCAACAGACACATCTAACTTCTCCGAACTACCTATACCGTAAAAATACCCATGAACATGAGCACCAAATGGGGACGAAACAAGAACAAATGAAGCATAAATCAAGAAAACCGCAAGTGCTCCTACTAAAATAACAATCCAAGAAAGTTTCCTTGGATGGTAAGACATTCTGGGAGAACCTAGGGGCGTATCAAAACTCATGTCATTCAATCAACCTCTATACTGAACAACCATTGAAAAATATATCTAGTATCAAAATTTCAATCATAAATCATAGTAATTTGAGTGATGAAAATCACATAGCAGTTCCCGAAATGATGAGATCAATGACCGAGATCAACCCTGTTACATCGAATACGAAGATAGAAGTAATCAATACAATGTAATAAATTCGAAGTTGTTAAAATCTAAAAAATAATAATAATGTGAAATAAGAGAACACTTGTCTTAATAACGCATTAACTTCAAAAATTCGTTAATTACAAAGAATCAGCATTGAATAATCGAAACAAGGATAATAATTAGGAAAAATGAAAATTTATAAGAGATTGAGAAACCCGGTAAAACGAATGATGAATGAAAAAAGAAATTGGATCAGGGATGAATGAAAAGCAGAAACCTTTGGAGTGTGTTCCGGTGAGATGCGGAATTTGGATGATGCTTGTCGGTTCTGCAAAGAATGAAGCGTGGCGTGATGTGAGAGAGTTGTGTGAATGTGAAGAAGAAGCTCACATTACATTCATGAGTTTGCTACCACTTTCTTTTTTTTTAGAAAGAAATAAATCCATTTTATTTCTATGTTTTTGGTAGTCAAATATGTTCTTTTTAAACAAAAGAAGAAAATAAATGTTGGAGCAAGAATTTTTTATTTGTTCTTTACTAGTATTGCATTAATGGAAAGTGCTAATTCCATTGTATCTAAATGAATTTAGTGCATCTTTGATTTGGTTTTTTAAAATTGTTTTTTTGGTTTTTTTAAAATTTAAAATAATAAAAATTATTTAGTAGTTTAATTTTATAAAATTATTTTTTATTTAATAGTTTTAAAAATTAAAAAATAAAAATAGATTTTGGAGATTTTAATTTTTAATTTTTAATTTTGGAAACTAAAAAGAGGAAAAAATGGTACATTAATAATGATAAATTTGTAATATTGTAAAAATTTAAAATAGATTTTGACAGGAGGATAGTCAAACATGTTTTTTTTCTTCAAAAACTCTTTTAAAATTAATTTACAAAATAATTTAAAAATTAGATGTGCATAAAAAATCTTTAAAATTATAAAATTTAAAATAAAATATAATTTAAAAATTAATGAATTAAGGCAGAAGCTGATGAATTAAGGGTCACGATGCACGGTTGACCAAAGAGAACGAAGAGTTGCGATCCAAACTTAATGAAAAAACTGGGAAAATATGAGACTCAAAAGAAAGAATGAAGTTGATGCAGGGCTATTCGTCGAAAGTAGGAAAAAGGCCAAAATTGTTGAAGGCCTCAAAGAAAAATACCAAGATGACTTAGCAGGGGCTGACCTTGGTTTGAGTTCACTTCGTAAATAGTTTGAGCAGACTGAGCAAGAACACGAGGAAGCCTACTACTAGCTCAACTTGGCTACGAAAGAAAAGAAAGAGCAAAGAGAAAAACTTGCGGCTAAGATTAAAAAACTCAAGTTATCTCTTAGGAATGCTAATACCTAGGTTGAACAAGAGCGTTGTGCCAAAGAAGAAGTTGTGAGGACTTCTTATATCACCGTCAAGGAGTGGAATGAGAAGTATCAGGAAGCAGCAATCGCTAAGAAATGTGCGCAACATTGGAAAAAGCGGTATGAAGTCCTGAAAGAGGTTGGGTTGGATGAATGAGAAGAAACACCTGAACAAACTCCTCGATACTTATGCAAAATATATCAACATCTTGAGTCCAACTGCTGCTATGTACCGTGCAAAACTTGACGGTTTAGTCAGGTTCTGCAATGATTGGTCAGGGAAATACCTTGGAAGTTGAATGACATTCTAGAAGACAAGGATAAGAGCAATACTCCTCAAACAGTGCATCACTTCGTCCAGCTCTGTAAAATAATGATGAAGAGGTTCAAGATTGAATTGAAAGAGGTCAAGGAACGCAAGCCAAACGTGTCATGTGATTATTGCTCTATACTTTTCCTGTTTTGGTTTGAATTATTGTCTTATATTTTTGTCAATTGTAATAATCAGTACTCTCAAACCATGTACTCGCTTTAGTGAATACAAAAGCTTGACTTGTTTGCTTCCATGTGTTGCTTTATCTCTCGTTTTAATGCTCGCTAATCATTATAAATCTGTAAGGCTCCCTGAAAATAAAAATTAAGTATAAACTACTCATGCATCATCTTGCATTTCATAAAACAAAACACAGAAAGCTCACAATCACTTGGCCTTTTGTCCAGAATCTTCGATCGTCAACCTGACTTCCCGACATCGTTACAACACTTGTAACAATCAAAGGTTGTTGATGGGTCAACTAGAGCAAAACCAAGTTGAGATGAGAGAAGACATACTCACCATGAGGGTCCAGATGGGTCAACTTATGGAAACTATGAAAGTTATGGCTAGGGGCCAAGAAGAATTACGACAGTCCAATATGAGGGTTACTTCTGTGAATTCTCCTATGACACTTCCATGAATCCGCTAGTTGGTACTGGTATACCAATTATGACCCAGCCACCTCCCGAGGGAGGTCCCGTGAATCAGAATGTTAGGGCTACATTTAACACTCCTGTCAATGGGGGAGCTCAACCTGAAGTAGATGATCCTTGTAGCGGTAAATTCATGACCATCAAGCTATGGATAAACTTGACGTTAATAAAACCAGAGTCACCATCGCGCTTTTATTGTTTCCAAAGAAAAAGGGTAAAAGTATGAACAAAACCCAAAGATAAGAAGTTTTCGAATCAAAACTAATAAAATGTCAGAGATTACAGGTAAGGGGGTTGGTTACACAAAGGGAAGGTATTAACATCCAAAGTATCCTAGGTACTCCTAGGGAGCCCTTTTTTGTGTGCAAGTGTTTTGGTCAAAATGATGTTTGATAAAAATATAGAGTGAGGGGATGAGAAAAGAATTCATTAATTATATTTTTGTATTTGACAAGACCTTCGGTCTTATTCCTACATACCAACATAAAAATGAGGGATCAAAACCTCGTAGTTTATGGTAAAAATTTCAAAGAGGTCGGTGAATTGGTTTTAACAAAGTTTAAAAGAAAAGGGCACAAAAAGTCCAAAGACTTGAATGAGGATGCTAGTTCATTTTGTCTTTTGAAATTAAAGGCAATATGGTTAAGTTTATTTACAAGTTTGATTTAAGAAAAGGTTTGAAAATTCATTGGCATAAGACCAAAGTTTCTAATCATTAAAACATGTCTAAGTTTGAAAACACAAGCAAAGAAGGTTTTGAAAAGAGGGAGAAATTTTGAAATTAAAGAAGTGTGAGGAGATGAAGAGACTACCCTAGACAAAAATTAAAAGTTAAGAGTTGAAAAGATATGACCAATGAGATGCAATCCACAAGACAAGAATGTCAGATGAAACCCATTTCCTTTGGACTTTTGGAGCAAGCAATAAGCATAAGCAAACATCCAAGCAAATCATATGAAGACCAAGAAATCAAATAAAGATAGCCATAACATCCAAGCAAGCACTCCAATAACTAGTAGTATTCAATGTCTTCCAATGCATCAGATGAAATATTCCTTGACAAAATCTCAGAGATAATCATCAGACATCAACAATAATAACAATATAACAATCAAGCACAAAGAAAAATTGACAGATGAATCAAAAAAACACTTAAGGTTTGTATCATATGAAAGGCACAGTCAAGGATAGCCCAGTCTCAGATAGTGGCATTGGCCAAGTCCTCAAAGCATGAGAAGGTTGCCTATCCTAAGTCCAAAAGTTTAGATCAAATCTAGCAGTCCACCAAGATTATTTTTAAGGTTTTTTATTGTTATTATGTATTTTAAGGTCCTAAGACCATAATATATACAATCACAAGATACAACTCAAGTGAGCAAAGTGAAAAGGACTGAAACATTAACATCTTGCATGAAATGTAAATGGCAATGAATGATAAAGGTACTGAAATTTAAATTGCATTAAGTAAATGAATTGAAAGTAAAGCAATATTAATAAGAAGTTAGTCAATGTTAGTGAAGGATTTTAGTTGTTTAAGTCACTCCTTGGAGAACACTCAACCATCCATTCACAAGTATGAATACATGAACTAAGACATCCTCTATGAGAAGGACTCCAACTTGGATAAATCAACAAGTATGCCACTAGCTCTCATGAATGGGAAAAAGGTCAAGTTTTCACACAATTCCATGAAGAATGAGAGACTTACAATCCCACTTACAAGAATGTTATGCCTTTTGGGACATATTTAGCTATAATTTAAGCAATCGTAATTGGACTTATATAGAAGTCACAACTATCTGAGGTCGGGAAATAAAAATATAGGTGTTACTGCATGTTAGAGATTTGGTACAAATAACCAAACTCCTAAAACATACAACACACTAAAAAAAAGGGAGAGACATATCTCAGTCAAGCTCATGTTGATTCATCTAACACAAGGTCATTGATGAATCAACTAGCATTAGACATGAAGATAATTCATTGGTCAATGATGGATTGGGGAAGAATAGGAATGAAGATGAAGAGGGAAGGGGAAATAGAAATCCAAATTGATCATAGGAGGAATTTCATCTGATCAATACTCTCCATTCATTTTGGGAGATGAAATGTACATTTCAACAATCCCCTAAATCCAATAGTATTGGTCAAACAAAAGTCAAATTAACCATGATCAAGGCCAAACAGAAATCCAAACATCACAATGTAAGACCCCAATTTTAACCTTAAGATCCCTCATGCCATCTCATCACATGCATTGGCATTGGGATTACACACTGGCATCCTCCTTACCCTTCATTCATTGGTTTTGCATTGGGAGAGGCCACCAAGCACATTTGATTGTATCATACTCCATTTTTATTTATTTACTAACCAAAATACCAAAAATATGTCAATGTATAGTTTGTTGCTTTTGTAGGTAGTGTGTGTGCTCACCTATGCTCTATCAAGCTCATATATAGGGTTTAAGACCCTCCATGAAAGGAGCTCAATCAATTTGGTTTACATTGTCTCTAAGTATCATATATGTACCCCCGTGATCTTCACATGTTATTTTGATCAAGAAATCATCAAGAGTTTGAAGTTTGTTTGCCTTGGAAACCCTAATTCATCTAGGTATCTTGTGTGACTTCTTCAACAAGTTTCTTCAACAATTGATCAAATATTTCAAGGTATACTTAAAATTACATCATATTATGCATATATTATCCTCCACGAGTCCCAAAAGTCAAGATAATGTCAAGCTAGCAAGATGGTTCATGGTGGTAGACAAGAGAAAGTCAACTAGTCAAAACCGGGGTTCCCTAGACCCCATCTCCTACACTTTTTGTCATATGAAAATGATTCCAAGAGAAACTTTACTCTAAATGACATTAAAAACAACTTTCATGTTAAGGTCAAGATCTAGTTTTTCTTGTAAGGCCATCTTTTATGGTGAAAGATTATAGGTCATTTTGTCTAAACCCTAGCTTGAAGATCAACTTCCCAAGACCATAACTTGCTTAATTTTTATGATATGAAATCCATTAAAATTTCATTATCAAATTAAAGATGTCTACTTCAACCTTTATGTTTGTAGGTAGTGAAAATTCAACTTGCAAATGCATGTTCTAAGAGGAAACATTATAGGTCATTTTTGACCATTACCATTGAACAAGTGATTTTCCTCAACTTCTAAAATGCATAACTCCTTCATGCCAAATCAAAATAAGGTCAAATTTGTGACCAAATTTAATAAGTTTGAAAGATATACAACTTTTATGAAGGAACGTTTCTCATTTGAAGTCCATAGAAAAAGTTATTCAAGATAGAAGAAGTGAACATTTGACTTGGGACTCAAATTTTTTTCAAATATGTTTGATTTCCCAAAATTCCACCTCAAAATTCATCATGATCCAAGCTTCAAATGAAAAGGTGCTCAACATGAAAGTTGTTTCCCTTGATCGCACCTTTCCATAGAGTCCAAGATCATCTCATTTGGGTCAAAATTGAGGGACTTGCGTATGGGTGTAAGTTAAAGCACCATTTGGATAATTTCAACTTCCATTTTTCATACACATTTGTATGGACTTCTAACATGATTTCAACATGATGAACATTGAACTATGGATCAGATTACAACATCTCATGGGCCTAGTGCACGCCCATGCATCCATGCAAGAGAGAAATCCAAATTTTGCCAAAATTGGAAGTGTGCAAATATCAATCCCATAACCTATAAATAGAAGTGCTTTGTGATCAGAACTTCATCAACACCTTGCCCAAGCCTTGCTAAACCAATTCAAACCCCCACTGCCATAGAATTTCTGAAGATTTCTCTTGAAATCGAGCTTGAAATTCATCTTCTGTTTAGAATTTCAAACTCCAGAAATTCACTTTCCTTTTCATCTCAATTGGTTTCTGCAAGCAAGAGGAAGAGAAACCAAGCAAATCCAGATCAAGATCAAGTGAATTTAAAGCTACTCGAAGGTGATTTTTCAGAAATTTCATCTCTTCGATTCTCCCTCAATTCTTCACCATTATTTGTGATTTTTGGTTGTCTGAAGTCCTATCAATGTAGGCAAGAAGATTGAGTTGCTTTGAGGTTAAATCGAAGCAACTCAGTTCATGATCCTCAAAATTCAAATCCATGTATCTTTTTATATACCTGGAATTGGACAAAATGGAGGCTAGATTCGTGCTCTTGAGCATTTTTCCTTCAAAATAGTATACTCATTTTCCGTTTTCTTTGAGTTGAGCTTGGACCAGTCCGGTGGTTCTCACCGGAAAAGATGACCGGAGCTAGGGCTCCGATGGTGTGTTGGCAAGGTTCCAACCCTCTGATTTGGTCCACAGCTTCTAATCTCATCAATCCAAAGTAATTACCACATGTATGGGACAGTTGACTCATGCGCATGTGGAACGCGCGCTTATCACCATCTGATCTGCCACCTCAATTAATGAGGGAGATCAGATGGTTCTCATTTTTTTGAGTTTTTGATTATTTCGTTTAATTGCTTATTTTTAATTAATTCATATTAATTTCATTATTAATCCAAAAAATATGGGACTTTCACCAAAAAAATTCAAATATTTTCGTCTTTCATTTTCTGAATTAAAATTATTTTTTGGATTAATATTGATATTTTTCATGATTTAATTGTTTTTATGCATATTTTTAATTGTTTAAAAATACTTCTAACTTTTCAAAAATTATGAATTTTTTTGTCTAAGGTCCTTTGACCTTCATTGACCTAGGATAAATCTCTTGACTTTTTATTTGGTGTTTTGAAGAGGTTTTAGGTTTTTGATCAAACATAATTTAATTTAAATGCATTTTAATTTGATTTTTAATTGATTAATTGTGAATAAATTGTGCTGAGCCATTTTTATTGACTTGTGAAGTTTGACTTTGTGTTTGGGCCTTGGTCAAGGTTGATTTGACTTTTGTTGGATTAAAATCATTGGACTTAGGGGATTGATGAGATGTACATTTCATCTCCCAAAATGAATGAATGATTTTAATTTGATAAAATTCCTCCCATGACCAATTTGTGTTTGTCTCATCTCCCATCCCTCTTCATCTTCAATCCCATTCTATCCCATCCCTTCCATTGACCAATGACATCTCAATATCCTAAGGCTAATTAGTTCATCAACAACTTATGTTAGATGAACCAATACAAGTATGAATGAGATTAGGTCCATCCTTTGATCATTTTATTTTTGAGTGTGGTATGTTTTAGGAGTGTGGTTCATTATACCATATCTCTAACATGCATTAACACCTAAATTTCTATTGCCCGACCTCAGATAGTTGAGACTTCTACATAAGTTCAATTGCGATTCCTTAACATATAGCTAAATTTTGACCCTAAAGGCATAACATTCTAGTAAGTGGGATTGTAAGTCTCCCCTCTTTCATGGTATTATGTGGAAACTTGGCCTTTTTTCCTTCCTTTGGAAGATGTCTTGGTTCAAGGATCCATGCTTGTGAATAGAGGGTTGAGTGTTCTCCAAAGAATGATTTAATCAATTGAAAAGTAAAACAATACTAACATCTAATCAACTAACATTTGACTAACTTTTATTCTTATTGCTTTTAATTTTAAGTCATTTACTTTATGTCATTTAAATTCAAGTCATTTACCATTTGCCATTTACATATCATTTAACTTGTTTATATTTATGCCATTTTCCTTTTTCTCATTTGAGCCATATATTGTGATTGTATATATTTGTTTGTGTATTATGTTTGTGTTTGTGGTCTTAGGACCTTAAAATACTTAATAAACAACAAAAACCCTAAAAAATGTTTGTGTGGACTGTTGGATTTGATCTGAGCTTTGACTTAAAATTAGACAACATTCCTTATTCAAAAGGACTTGGCCAATGCCAACATTTCTGAAACCAAGTTATTGTGATTTGAGCTCTCATCTGATGCAAGTATTGGAACCCACTTGAGTTCACCTGCCACATGGTCTTGATGCAAAATGTTACTTTGAACCTGTGTCTAATGCCTTATTCCGAGCCATTCAAGGAGTATGACACCTGATACATGGGAAGATTAAGAAGACTATGAAGTTGATAGCTTGGATTTGACTATATTTATTTGATGCCTTGCTCTTCATTTCGATTCTTGTTTATTGACGTTGCTTGATTCCAAAGTCCAAAGGAAAAGTGGGTTTCTATATGACACTTTTGTCTATTGGATTGCATCCCATTGGTTAGATCTTTTTAACTCTTAACTTTTAAATTTTTGCTTAGGATTAGTCTCTTCATCTCCTTCCTCTTCTTAAATTTCAAATCTCTCTCCCCTTTCAAAATATTCTTTGCTTGTGATTTCTAAACTTAGACTTTATTGCAAATTAGAAACCTTGGCCTTATGCCATTGCATTTTTAAACTCCTTTCTTAATCAAACTTGTAAATAAACTTAACCATATTTGACTTAAAATTCCAAAAAGACAAAAAGAACTAACACTCATTCAAACTCTTTTAGGCCCCTTTATGCCTCTTTTAATTTTAAATTTTTGTTAAAAGCAATCCACTCACTTTGAAATTGATACAACGAACTACGAGGTTTTGATCCCTCATTTTTATGTTGGTACGTAGGCACAAGTCCGAAGGTCTTGTCAAACACAAAAATATAATTAATGAATTCTTTTTCTCATCCCCACACTCTTTTTATTGCAAACATCATTTATACCGAACACACATACACACATAAAAAAGGGCTCCCTAGGAGTACTTAGGACACTTTGGGTGCTAACACCTTTCCTCTGTGTAACCAACCCCCTTACCTGTAATCTCTGGAATTTTATTAGTTTTGATTTGAAAACTTCTTATCTTTGGGTTTTGTTCGTACTTTTTCCTTTTCCTTTGGACACAATAAAAGCGCAGTGGCGACTCTGGTTTTATTGACGTTAAGTTTATCCATAGCTTAATGGTCATTAATTTAACGCTATAGAAATTAAATGGAGACTCTGCTGGGGAGATAATCCCCAGTGGGTTTAGCCTAATTTTTTATGTGTATATATTTGTCTATTTGATGTTTGTATATTTGTCTATTTGATGTTTGTATATTTGTTTGTGTGATATAATCTGCTTGTTGTGTTTGGTGATCTCTGAGTGGTGAGATAAGTTCTAACCCGAACTTGAGTGCAATTAAGATAGGAGGATGGTATAGTCATGTTAGACTTGTGTGAAGTAGTGCTTAACAAGTTGGCTTGAGATCCATCTACTCAATGGAAACCCTTTTGGAGTTACTGATATTACACAAGTTATTTATGGATAGGCATTACTTTCTCTGATTTGGGTCTGAGAAGCTGAGGACCGTAGAACATTTACCCCCTCTTGGCCTATTTAGGAAGTAGTGCGGAAACTGTTCAAGTGTAGACTTGATAATAGTTGTTACGCGATACTACACTCAGACGAGTTTCTCTTGAGAATATTATGGGTCGATGAGTCAATCATCTTAACCTGTAATATCCGATAGATGGAATTAAGACTCTGAAAACTTTTTAGAACATGATCTACAGGTTTTATCCTTAGTTCATTCCTTTGGGATGGTTCTTACCCAGACTCCATGCTCGTGACTTACAACAAACCCTTGATTCTTGGTTGATCCAATCAAGTCTTGTCAATATCAATGGAACTTGGGTGTTGATGAGGTGAAAACCATAATCCACCAAAATGGATGATTGATCTTGACAATGACTTGATTCATCCCTTAACCTTTGTTTGCCTTGTGTGTGATCTCTTATTTGTAATTGTTGCATTCATGCATACATGCGCATCATAACATTCATCACACGAAAAATAGATTCAAGGAACTGAGGTTTTTTTTGCAAATATTTTCAGACCATGGATTATGGACGAAGGAACACTAAAAAGTACAATTTCAGATGTCCTGATTTGAAAGAGCTAAGGAAGCTATCATCTTTTGTATTAAATCCCTTGGACTTCAAGCAACGTCATGGGAAGCTTCTACCTGTGTTATCTACTGATGTGGTTAAAGGACTCTTGAGTGTTTTAGTTCAGTTCTATGACCCTCTCTACCGTTGCTTTACTTTTCCTGATTATCAGCTCATGCCTACGTTAGAGGAGTATGCCCATCTCTTGGGAATACTTGTTTCTGACGAAGTGCCCTTTAATGGATTGGAAGAGATTCCCAGATCTCATATCATAGTTGAAGCTCTTCACTTGAAGAAGTCTGAGATTGAGGCTCATTGGGTGAAGAAAGGAGGAATGTTTGGGTTGACTTCTGAGTTCCTTATTGGGAAAGCTACTGCCTTTGCTCAAACCGGTAGTGTGGATGCTTTTGAAGCTATCTTTGTGTTGCTTATCTATGGTTTAACTTTGTTCCCTAACATTGATAGTTTTGTTGATGTTAACGCTATTAGAATCTTCTTGATCAGGAACCCTATACCTACTCTGTTGGGTGATATATACTTCTCTTTGCATCTAAGGAATTCTAAAGGTGGTGGAACTATTGTATGATGTGTTCCTCTTCTGTACAAGTGGTTTATTTCGCACTTGCCTCATACGCCTGCTTTTGTGGAGAACAAACAATGTCTACGGTGGTCTCAGAGACTTATGTCCCTTCCTAATGATGATATTGTCTGGTATGATTCTTCATTGGGTAGTTTGGATATTATTGATAGTTTTAGTGAATTCTCTAATGTACCCCTTATTGGTACACAAGGAGGAATAAACTATAATCCTTCTTTGGCTTGTCGTCAACTTGGGTTCCCCTTGAGAGACAAGCCTAATAACACTGAGTTCGAAGGTCTTTTCTATCAAGAGGGTAAATATCCTCAACATTTGAAGTAGAAGATGGTTCATGCTTAGCATAACATGCATAGGAAAGGAAGATCTGAGCTTGGTCCGCGCAACTGTGTAGCTTTGGAAGCTTACACTACTTGGGTGAAGAAGAGAGCTTTGGAATTGAAGATGTCATATGCATGTGAAAGACCTATGTCTTTGGTTGTGGCTGAGCCATCAACTCTCCCTAACCAAGATGTAGAGGATTTGGAAGACGCACTCGCCAAGATGAAGCAAGAGAAGGATATGTAGGAAGAGAGGTTCCATGCTTTGAGCCGAAAGCATAAGGAGTTGCAGTTGGAGTCAAAAGACAAGGACGCACTTATTGAACTTCTTGAAGACCGAGTTGTAAAGAGACAGAGAGAACCAGAGGGTCCATCTTCCTCTAGTATGCCTTAGCCTTCCGGTGCTTGGAAGAAGATTGTTGATCAGCTTGTCCTTGAGAAGGCTTAGATGAAGACTTCTTTTGAGTCTGAGATTCGATGCATCTGAAGGAAGTATGCATCTACAGCCAGATCATCTGACACTGTTGTTAGGGGATCCTTAAGATGATTAGTTTCCTTTTCTCTTGTATTTGTACTTTGGTTTCTGAAATTGTACTAAGTGTAATCCTTCCAAATTATATGAATAAAAGATATTTTTATGGTCAGTCAAATTGTTATTATTATATACTTGCAAATAAAATAGTATGTTACTTGAAAATAAAAACAAACAAAAACATTGCATTTCATGCATCATTTGCATAAACATGTTTCTTCTATCAGATGTCTTATTGGTTATTCTTCTGTGCTTCAGCCAAGCTGACTCACCGATACAACACTCGAGCCAATTAACCCAGAATCATGGAGCATTTAGAGCAAGAGAATAGAGAATTGAAGGATGAGATTGCTCGTCTGACCGCTATGATGGAATCTGTCCTAGCTGCTCAGAATCAGCCCTCTCCAACTCCTGCAACTCCTCCTCCTCAGAGGACTGTCATCTCAGAGGTTGCTACCTCAACTGTGCCTGATACTCAACCTGGTCCAACTATGCCTGTTGGATTCCCGTGGAGAATGCCACCGAATTTTATGCTTAAAGGGTTTGCGCCTACTTTTTCTTCCATGTCGACATCTAGCCCGATCATGTCTGTGCCGCCTCCAGTTGTTGACACTCTGCCTCTTGTTGAGGACACCATCTACCATTCTGAGCCGTCTGAGGGTCCGAATGTTTATGAAAAGATGGACAAAATGAAGGATCAGTTCCTTAAGTTGCGAAAGGAATTGAAGACTCTGAGAGGTAAGGACTTGTTCGGTAAGAGTGTTGCTGAACTTTTCTTAGTACCAAATGTCAAGATCCCGATGAAGTTCTAAGTCCATGACTTTGAAAAGTATAAGGGAAATACTTGTCCATTTAGCGATCTCGTCATGTATGCCAGGAAAATGTCAACGCAAACTGATAATGATCAGTTACTGAGTCACTACTTTCAAGACAGTCTGACTGGTGCCACTTTGAGGTGGTACATGGGGCTGAATAGTGCAAGTGTTCGCACATTTAATGATTTGGGTGAAGCTTTTGTGAAACAGTACAAACACAATATGGACATGGCACCCGATAGAGACCATCTGAGGTCTATGTCTCAAAAGGACAAAGAGACATTTAAAGAGTATGTCTAGAGGTGGAGAGAGCTTGCTGCTCAGATCAATCCTCTGTTGGAAGAGAAAGAGATGACCAAGATTTTCCTTAAGACCCTGAGTTCGTTTTATTACCAACAAATGATTGCTAGTGCCCCCAGTGATTTTACCGAAATGGTAAACATGGGGATGCGATTAGAGGAAGGAGTTCGAGAGGGACGTCTGTCTAAGGAAGATGTGTCATCAAACAAGAAGTATGGAAACCGTTTCGCTAGAAAGAAGGAAGGTGAAACCAATGCAGTGTCAGTAGGGAGGCAGAGGAGGCCTCATATCAAAATAAATCCACAACCGCGTCAGCATCATCATCAAGTTTCGTCAGTTATTTCGGTATTTTTAAACAATCAATCAGTGCCAGTTCAACAACAACGTCAACAACAACCGCAACAAAGAACAAACAACTATAACAACAACACCAATAATCAACAACAACAACAAAATTTCGAGAGGAAGAAGGTGTCTTTTGACCCTATTCCTATGTCATACGCCGAATTGTATCCATCTCTGGTTCTCAAGAACCTCCTCCAGCCAAGAAATCCTCCTCAAATTCCAGAACCACTTCCGTGGTGGTATAAGCCCAAACTCCGTTGTGCCTTTCATCAAGGAGCTTCTGACCATGATATCGAAAACTACAACCCGTTGAAGTATGAGATACAGAAGCTTGTAAAGAGTGGGATGGTGTCTTTTGAGGACCGTGCGCCGAATGTGAAAGCCAATCCTTTGCGCACTCATGGTAGTTCCTCTGTTAATATGGTAGATGGTTGTCCAGGAAGTTTCTGGGTGTTCGACGTGCAACGTATTCGTCGGTCCTTGGTAGAGATGCATAAGACCCTGTGTACCATCAGTGATTGTGAGCACGACCATGACGGTTATGCAATTTGCAGCGTAAACCCCCGTGGGTGTTCAATCGTCAAGAGAGATATCCAGAAGTTGATGGATGAGAATGTAATCCAGATTCAACAGTCGAGGGATATAAATGATGTGAATGTGATAATACCAGTGTTTAAGACCCCGAAACGGGTAGTGATCCAGTTTGACAACAGTAGCAGTAACATCATCAATAGATCGGTATCGCCGTTGGTTATACGGTTAGTGGGCCCCGTCCCGTATGCATCCGATAGAGCTGTTCCGTACCAATATAATGCTACCATGGTAGAAAACAGTCAAGAGGTTCCGTTGCCTACGACCAATTCTGTTGTGAACATTGCTGATGTTACGAAGGTGACCCGTAACGGTCGTGTTTTTGGACCTGTCTTTCCAAAAGAGGTGGTAAAAGATGTATTTGTTGGTAAGAAACTGGATGTGCCTGTGGTGAATCCAGTTAGTGCTCCAATGTGTCAGTCTGGCGAGTCCAACAAATTGAAGCCTAATGATGATGATGAGGTACTAAGATTGATAAAGAAAAGCTAGTTTAATATGGTGGAGCAGCTACTCCAAACTCCTTCAAAGATTTCATTGTTGTCTCTGCTTATGAATTCTGAAGCGCACCGAGAAGTATTGCAAAGGGTGTTGGAGCAAGCCTACGTCGAGCATGATGTGACTGTGGATCAATTTGACCATATCGTGGCTAACATTACTTCCTGTAATAACTTGAGTTTCTGGGATAAAGAGCTTCCCGAGGAGGGTAGAAATCATAATCTAGCACTGCATATATCGATGAATTGTAAGGAAGATGCGCTGTCAAATGTGTTGGTTGATACCAGTTCTTCTTTGAATATACTCCCCAAATCAACTCTGTCAAGATTATCTTATCAAGGCGCCCCAATGAGGTATATCGGCGTGATTGTTAAAGCTTTTGATGGATCTCACAAGACTGTTATAGGAGAAGTGGACCTTCCAGTGAAGATAGGTCTGAGTGACTTCCAAATTACTTTTCAAGTAATGGATATCCACCTGGCCTATAGTTTCTTGTTGGGAAGTCCATGGGTCCATGAAGCTAGAGCTGTAACGTCCACTCTGCACTAGAAATTGAAATTTATGCAGAATGGCAAGCTTGTCATTGTGGGTGGAGAAAAGGCGTTGTTGGTAAGCCATCTGTCATATTTTACATATGCGTAAGCTAAGGAGGAGGTTGGAACTACGTTCCAAGCTCTATCTATTGCTAAAGTGAAGAAAATAGGGGCACCTATGTCTTCTTTCAAAGATGCACAAAAAATTATTGAAGATGGCAGTACTGATCAGTGGGGGCATATGGTAGAGGTCGCCGAGAACAAGAGTAGAGCTGGATTGGGATTTCCGCAAGGGTCGTCTCATGCTAGAACTGAAGATATGCAACCGAGTTTCCGTAGCGGAGGGTTCATCCATGGTAATGAACAACACTCAGTTGCCGTAATCGAAGGTGATAAAGATGAGTACTGTGCCAATTTTGTGACGCATGGAAAGGCTTGCAACAATTGGGTTGCTGTTGATGTTTCTATTATTGTCCATCGCTATAAGTAATTTGTTTTCATTATTTTAAATCCTTCTCCTATGCCTAAGGGAGAAGTGAATATTGTTGGGCATTTCTCAATTATCATCAATAAAATGTGATTCTATTCATCTACATCTATGATGTTTTTTATTTTTACTTTTTGCTTTTCTGAAAATGGTAATCACAAAAAACATAAATAAATAATAATTGTTCATCTGCATAATATTTGGTCACAATTCACTTCTCTAAAATCAAAATATCAAATCATTATGTAGGTTGGTTTCTAAGCCCATTGAATACAATGATCCTACTCCTTCTCTAAATTTTGATTTCCCTATGTTTGAGGCTGAGGAGGAGACTGATGAAGAAGTATTTGATGAATTATCTCGTTTACTTGAGCATGAGGAAAAAGTCATTCCGCCATTCAAAGAGAAGATTGAGTTAGTCAACTTGGGTTCTGAAGATGATGTAAAGGAAGTCAAGATTGGGTCTCAACTATGTCCAGAGGTTAAGAAGGGGTTGATTGATCTTCTTCGAGAGTATTCAGATGTGTTTGCTTGGTCCTATCAAGACATGCCTGGTTTGGATGTTGAGATAGTGGAGCATAAATTGCCATTGAAGCCAAAATGCCCACCAGCCAAGCAGAAGTTAAGGAGGACTCATCCTGATATGGCAGTAAAGATCAAAGAAGAAGTGTAGAAGCAGATTGATGCTGGTTTCCTTGTTACCGCTGAGTATCCGCAGTGGGTGGCCAATATTGTGCTTGTTCCGAAGAAGGATGGAAAAGTTCGTATTTGCGTAGATTATAGATATTTGAACAAAGCTAATCCGAAAGATGATTTTCCTCTGCCACACATTGATATGTTGGTAGATAATACAACTAAATTCAAAGTCTTTTCATTTATGGACGGATTTTCCGGTTATAATCAAATCAAGATGGCACCTGAGGATATAGACAAGACCATATTCATTACACCCCGGGGAACATTCTGTTATAGAGTGATGCCTTTTGGTCTAAAGAATGTTGGTGTAACTTACCAAAAGGCTATGACCACTCTTTTTCATGATATTATGCATAAAGAGATTGAAGTCTATGTTGATGACATGATTTCTAAATCAAGTGATGAGGAAGAACACGTTGAGCATTTGTTGAAGCTATTCCAGCATTTGAGGAAGTACAAACTCTGCTTGAATCCTAATAAGTGTACTTTTAGTGTTCGTTCTAGTAAGTTGTTGGGCTTTATCGTCAGCGAGAAGGGTATTGAAGTTGATCCTGCCTAGGTCAAAGCAACACAAGAGATGCTTGCTGTAAGACCCCAATTTTGACCCTAAGATCCCTCATGCAATTTCATCATAAGCATTAGCATTGGGATCATACCTTGGCATCCTCCTTACCCCTCTTTCATTGGGTTTGTTTTGGGAGAGATCACCAAGAACTATATGATTGTATCATACTTGTATTTTATCATTTTCACTAACCAAAATACCAAAAATATGTCTTTGCATTTGCCTAACTCTTTTGTAGGTAGGGCATGATCATCATCGATTCATCAAGTTCACATCTAGGGTTTGAGACCCTCATGACAAAGAGCACAACCATTAATTGATACAAGGATGGTCACAAGCATCATATATGAGTCCCAATGATCACTACATGTTATTTTAATCAAGTTTTCTTCAAGAGTTTGAGGGTGACTTGCCTTGGAAACCCTAGTTTGACTGGGTATCTTGAGTAACTTCTCCAACAAGCTATCTCACCAATTGATCAAATTTCTCAAGGGAAACTTCAAATTTCATCATCTTATGAATATATGATATACCGTGAGCCTAGAAAGTCAAGAGAATTAAAGATTAGCAAGTTGGTTGATGGTGGTTGGTCAGATGAATTCATCTGATCAAAACTGCGTCTCCCTAGACCCTATCTCCTACAATTTTCACCATATGAAAATGATTCCAAGAGAAACATTACTCTAAATGACATTATAAATAACTTTTATGTTGAGACCTAAATCTAGTTTTTCTTGGAAAATCATTTTCTATGTTGAAACATTATAGGTCATTTTGTCTAAACCCTAATTTGAAAGTCAACCTCCCAAGGCCATAACTTTCTCAATTTATATGAGATGAAGATTTCCAAGTTGTAAAATCTAATTCAAGATGTACACTTCAACTTTTATGTTTGGAGTGATAGCTAATTCAACTTTTTTGATCATGTGATATGAGGCTACATTATAGGTCACTTTTGACCTATACCATTGAACAAGTGATTTTTCCAAACTTAAAAAATGTATAACTCTATCATTTCAAATCCAAATGACATGAAATTGGTGACCATATTTAAGGTCTTTGAAAGATATACAACTTTGATAAAGACACTTTTCTCATTTGAAGCTCACATAAAAAGTTAAGCAAGGTGGAATATTAAGATATATGGCTTGACACTTAGAAAATTTTCAACATGTTGAAATTTCCAAACTTCCACCTCAAAATTTATCATGATAAAAGCTTCAAATGGAAACGTGTTGAACATTAAAGTTGTTCCTCTTGATCTCACCTTTCCAAAAAGTCCAAGTTCATCCATTTTGGACAAGAATTGATTAGGCTGCGCATGGCTTGAACATTGCATCATCATTTGGCAAAGATCAAACTTCAAGTTTCCATGTACACTTGCCTTGCAATCCAAGTTGATTTCAGACTCTCTCACACTTAATTGTGGACCTAAAACAATGATCTCATGGGCTTTTACACGCCCATGCACCCATGCATCATCCATTGCCAATTTTGGAATGTGATTTGGAAGGTGCAATTATCACTTGATCCAACTATAAATAGAGCTCCATATGCTCAGAATTGAACACATATTCGCGCCAGCTTTGATTCTAAACCCCTAAGCCTTCCATTTTAGAGGATAAACCTGATAATTTCATTTTGAAATTGAGTTTGAATCTCACTGTTTTGAGATTCAGAACTCCAGGGATCCAAGATCTTTTGTGTATTTCATTCTACTTCTGCAAGCATTCTGAGTGAGATCAAGCACGAGCCAAGGCAAGAACAATTAATTCTTTGGTTGTGTGAAGTCCTATCAATGTAGGCAAGAAGATTGAGTTACTTAGAGGTCAAATCGAAGCAACTCAATTGAGACACCTCAAAATTCAACTCCTCATATCTTTCTATATGTGAGGAGTTAGTTAAAATTGAGGTCAGATTCGTGCTCTACGCCATTATTTCTTTCAGATCATGTCCTCCTTTTTCATTTATGATGTGGTGATGAATGGACCAGTTCGGCCAAGGTCGCTTGAGAAGACGACCAGCGCTTTGCTCCGGCAATGATGTGACACGGTCCAGAGCCATTAGATGAATTCAAATTGTTTTAATCATGAGCGTACATCTTGATTACGAATCGTGTGGATGTTTGACTCAGGCGTATCATGGAACGGACGCGCTCAACCACTTGATCTGCCACCTCAATTAATGAGGCAGATCAAGTGGTCCACGTTTTTTGATTTTCTGATTTTAATTTTTATTCCTTTGATTTTCATTAATTCATATTAATTTTAATATTGATCCAAAAAATATGAGAGTTTCACCAAAAATTTTCAAATAATTTCCTCTTTCATATTCTGAATTAAAATTATTTTTTGGATCATTATTAATATTTTTCATTATTATTGATTTTTCATTTGTTTTTAATTGTTTAAAAATACTTTTAAGTCTTAAAAAATTCTGAAATTTTTCTCCAAGGTCTTTTGACCTTGTTTGATCTATGATAAATCTCATGGCCATTTATTTGGTGTTTTGATGAGGTTTTAGGAATTTGACAAACCATACTTAATTTAAATGTATTATTTTAGTATTTTTAATTTGAATAAATGCCAAATAATTTTGTTGACCAATTGTAATGACTTGTTTGTGTTTGACTATTGTTGTTGGGTCTTGATCAAGGTTGATTTGACTTTGTTAAGTTAATATCATTGGATTTAGGGGATTAATGGAATGTCCATTCCATCTCCCAAAATGAATGGATGATATTAATTTGGTAAAAGTCATCCTTTGATCAATTTGGGTTTTCATCTATTCCCCTCCCTCTTCATCTCATTCCCCTTCTTTATGCATTCATCTAATTTGACATATGATATCTCAAAGTCCTAAAACTAGTTGATTGAAAAATTAACATGAGTATGGATGAGATTAGGCCACACCTTTTGCATATTCTTTTTGTGTGTGGTATGTTTCATGAGCATAGTCCATAATACTATGTCTCTAACATGCATAACATCAAAACTCTATTGCTCGACCTCAAATAGTTGTGACTTCTACATAAGTCAAATTACGATTGCTTAACATAGTGCTAAATTTGTGATATAAAAGGCATAACATTCTAGTTAGTGAGATTGTAAGTCTCCCCTCTTTCATCGTATTGTGTGGAAACTTAGCCTTTTTTCCTTCCTTTGAAAGATGTCTTGGCTCAAGGATCCATGCTTGTGATAAGTGGGTTGAGTGTTCTCCAAAGAATGTCTAAGAATGAAAAGCAAAAGCAAAACAATACTGACTTCTAACCTATTAACAACTAAATTTTAATTTCAAGCCATTTATTTTAATGTTATTTAATTCTAGCTTTTATACATTTGCTATTGTTCTATCATTCTAATTGTTTATGTTAATGCAATTTTCACTTTGTCCACTTGGACCATATTGTGTGGTATTCCTTGTTTGTATATACTTTGCTTGTTTGTTTGGTCTTTGACCATTAATGTACATAATAACAACAAAAACCCTAAAAAACTTTTGTGTGGAATGTTGACTTGATCCTGGACAAATGGACTTAGAACTTAGGCAACATTCCTATGCTAAAGGAATTGGCCAATGCCAACTTACTGAGAAACCAAGTGCTTGGAATTTGAAATTTCATCTGATACATCATTCAAGATCCCTCTGAGTTCATCTGCAACATGATCATTGTGAAGCTGTTATTTTGAACCTGTGACTTGTGGAATTCATGGGCTATTTTGAAGAAGATCATGGAATGGATAAGCTTGGATGTGGCTATCTTTATTTGATGCCTTTGCTCTTCAAGATAATATAATTGTGCATTTGTGTGTTGCTTGATTCTAAAAGTCAAAGGGAATTTTGGGTTTCTATTGACATTTTTGTCTATTGGATTGCTACCCATTTGGTCAGATCTTTTCAACTCTTAACTTTTAATTTTGTGCATAGGATTAGTCTCTTCATCTTCTCCCCATTTCTTTAATTTAAAAATCTCTCTCTCCCTTTTTTAAAATCTTCTTTGATTGAACTTATTTTGTTCTAAACTTCGACCACTTTGTAAAAAGATAGAAACTTTGGTCTTATGCCATTGCATTTTCAAACTTCTTTTTTAAATCAAACATGTAAATAAACTTAACTATACTTGACTTAAAATTTCAAAAAGACAAAAAAGAACTAACTCATTCAAACCATTTTTAGGCCTTTGTGCCTTTCAAACTTAATTTTTGTTAAAAGCAATGCATCCATTTTGAAATTTGTATCACGGACTACGAGGTTTTGATCCCTCATTTTTATGTTGGTATGTAGGCACAAGACCGAAGGTCTTGCCAAACACAAAAATATAATTAATGAATTCTTTTCTCATCCCCCATTCTATTTGTTTGTAAACATCATTTTTGTACCAAATACATATGCACATAAAAAGGGCTCCCTAGGAGTACCTATGACACTTTGGGTGCTAACACCTTCCCTCTGTGTAACCAACCCCCTTACCTGTAATCTCTGACATTTTATTAGTTTTGATTTGAAAACTTCTTACTTTGGGTTTTGTTCATACTTTTCCCTTTTTTCCTTGGAAACAATAAAAGCGCGGTGGCGACTCTTGTTATTTGATCTCTAGCTTATCCATAGCTTGATGATCATGAATTTACCGTTATAGAAATTAAGTGGCGAATCTGCTGGGGAGTAGTCTCTAGTGGGTTTAGCCTACTTTTTGTGTGTATATATTTGTATATATATGTGATGTTTGTATATATGTATGTGTGATATAATCTGCTTGTTGTACTTGGTGATCTCTGAGTGGTGAGATAAGTTCTAACTCGAACTTGAGTGCAATTAAGATAGGAGGATGGTATAGTCATGTTCGACTTGTGTGTAGTAGTCCTTAACAAGTTGGCTTGAGATCCATCTGCTCAGTGGAGACTCTTTTGGATTTGGGAATGTTACACAAGTATTTGTGGTTAGGCATTACTATCTCTAATTTGGGTCTGAGAAACTGAGGATCGTAGAACATTTACCCCCTCTTGGCCTATTTAGGAAGTAGTGCGGAAACTGTTCAAGTGTAGACTTGATAATAGTTGTTACGCGATACTACACTCAGACGAGTTTCTCTTGAGAATATTATGGGTCGATGAGTCAATCATCTTAACCTGTAATATCCGATAGATGGAATTAAGACTCTGAAAAATTTTTAGAACATGATCTACAGGTTTTATCCTTAGTTCATTCCTTTGGGATGGTTCTTACCCAGACTCCATGCTCGTGACTTACAACAAACCCTTGATTCTTGGTTGATCCAATCAAGTCTTGTCAATATCAATGGAACTTGGGTGTTGATAAGGTGTAAACCATAATCCACCAAAATGGATGATTGATCTTGACAATGACTTGATTCATCCCTTGACCTTTGTTTGCCTTGTGTGTGATCCCTTATTTGTGATTGTTGCATTCATGCATTCATGCGCATCATAACATTCATCACACAAAAATTTCAAGGAACTGAGGTATCATTTGCAAATATTTTCAGACCATGGATTATGGACGAAGGAACACTAAGAAGTACAGTTTCAGATGTCCCGACTTGAAAGAGTTAAGAAAGTTAGCGTCTTTTGTATTAGATCCCTTGGACTTCAAACAACGTCATGGGAAGCTTCTATCTATCTTGTCTGCTGATGTGGTTGAAGGACTTTTGAGTGTGCTAGTGCAGTTCTATGTTCCTCTCTACCGTTGCTTCACTTTCCCAGATTATCATCTTGTGCCTATGTTGGAAGAGTATTCTCATCTCTTGGGGATACCTGTTTCTAGTAGAGTACCTTTTAGTGGATTGGAAGAGATTCCCAGATCTCATCTTATTGCTGAAGCTCTTTGTCGCATCGCGCGAAAAACCGGCGGGAAAACAAAGAAACAACAGAGCCGCCACCGTGCGTTATTTATCCCAAAAGAGGGAAAGGAAACGCTCAGAGTAAACCTAGGAAAGAACATGGTCTCGCGACCAAAGAGAATGGGTTCGGGAGTCGGTTATGCGAAGGGAAGGTATTAGCACCCCTACGCATCCGTAGTACTCTACGGGATCCACGCACAAAAGGAAGGAAAATTGGTTGCTAAACACTGCTCAAACTCACACACACTGGCTGAAAGAGACAAAAGAAACTGACTGAAACTGACTCGGCAGGATATCGCATCCTGGGCCTACTTAGTCTATCATGCATAGACATCAGAGTCCAAGTAGTTCGGACTGGGGAAACGACACATGCTCGCTAGGATATCGCATCCTATGCATACGTATCTTCTCGGACGAGAGAAGAATCAGAGCATTCGTAGCTCGGCTGACACGCACATAAACAAACACAAGCAAAGGCAAACATGGAGCCCGACTGCCAATCACTGGACTTACATCAGCATCCGAACCAAAACACACGCACACTGGAACCCAAATGCCACTCGATGGTCTTACATCAGCTTCCAAGCACACAACAACACAACAAGTTAATAGGGAGTCGGGGACTCGAGCCTATAACTGTCAAACACACACTCAAAAAGAAAAAGGCGAACACGCGAACTAATAGGGAGACTAGAGCTCGAGCCTAATAGTTGCCACGCAAACAAAAAGAGACGCTGAGACGTCAGAAGGAACACAAAGGTTGAAAGGACAAACTAATAGGGAGACTAGAGCTCGAGCCTAATAGTTGCCAAACACACACAAAAAAAGAAAAAGGCGCCCGGAGAGATCAGCTCAATCTCCTGCCTACATACTTCATCTGGTATGAAGATCAGGGCGATGTAGTTCCCCTACGCAGGGATAAAGGACTAGCCTAACCAGATAACAGAGGGAGACACAACTCTAGGGAGACTACGACTCGAGCCTAGATGTTGTCATGCAAAATCAACCCTAAGTTAAGGTTTCTAGCTAAATGGCACAAGGGCCAACCTATCCTAAACATGGCTCACACAGGAAGCAAGCCACACACACTTAACTTGCACAGGAAGCAAGCCAAGCAAAACCTAACTTGCACAGGAAGCAAGTCTAAACTAATCCTAACTTGCACAGGAAGCAAGTCAAACAATCCTATCTTGCACAGGAAGCAAGTCAAACAATCCTACAAGCACAGATAGCACACGCTATACACAAACAAGCGGCTCAAACAAGGGTTAGGTTTTAGTCAAGGGGTCATATCAACCTCGACAAACAAACCTCTGGAATGGGGTGAATGTGCTCTTAACCTTGCCATTGAGGGGCTAAGGTGAAGCAGATGAAAGGTGGGTGAAGATAAGACTTCACAGCTCTTATCCCTGGCCTGGGAGAGCTCAAGACAAGAATGTGTGGGTTCAGAAAGTGGGAACCCTTCTACACATTTAAAACTGACTCAACTGTACAATTGTACAAGATCTTGGGTTCTTATCTGAAATGCATCAACACAGTGGTGTGAGCAAAGCAGATGACACACTGAATAGTGGGGGATAGATTGCATATCCCTACCTTCCACCAATTGCCTCTTCTCTTAGGAGGACTTTGACTCTATGCAGGGACAAAAGTAAACATCCACAAACATTGCCTCTTAAGGAGGACTTCAGACAGTTGCCTGGCCAAGTAACAGACCAGGTCTTCCAGACTACATGAAGTAAAGGAGGCATACCTCAATGCAAATTGCTTATACAAGCAAAGCAAAAAGTTCACAAGGAACTAAGCAACTAAAGCACCTGAAACAGTCAAGCAGATGTTAGTATGCAACTTCAAACAAAACAAACAGAAACAGAAAACAACAGTCCATTAGAGGCACATGGATGTGCAAGGCACAAGGCTTAGGGCATGTGAGCCAAGCCACCTACAAAACAAGGAGGTTAGACAACAATATTCAAGCAAGCTCAGTCAAAAGAATTGGTCTCAATGGCCATTTGATGGTCAACCTGAAAACACTAACTCAAAGGTGAGTAACAGGACCACTAGGGCTAGCCTAGGGTCAAAAGTGAATGAGAAAGTCAAGACAGCAAGGGGTAAGTATCCAAAATCATGTTCAAACAATTAGGAAACAAAACCAATTGGGTTCACACTCATATCAATCACTATCATCATTTCATGAACCGATTAGGTCAAAGTAGGGCAAACAGAAACCCATAGAGGTCAACAGCAAGACTTAATTCAGAAGCAACCTTAAACATTTCCAAAAATCACCAAATAAATCATGACCAATCACAACACATAGCATGGTGAGCATGTCAAATTTCATCCCATTTGGGCAAGTGGAAGGCAGTCAATGAAAATCAGAAAGTCAAAGCACATTTGAACATGCTCAAAGAAGTCAACCAAACATGCATCAACTTAGAAAAATCATATCAAATTGAAAACAGAAAAGAAATGAATGAGATTAACACCAATGCAAAGCTTGAGATGTCTAGTTATCACATGTCAAATTTCAAGTCCATCTAATAAAGTATGAGAATTTCACAAATGAAATGGGAACATGTGTCACACAAGGTCAACATTTGACTAGGCAGGGAAGAAAAATCTCAAACAAATGGAAAGTAGTTCAAATAAATCCAAGAAAATTCACAAGTCAACTAGACATACAAGAGGAGGCTCATGCAAAATTTCAAGTCATTTGGAGATAAGGAAGCATGGCAATGAAAATCATGAAGTTGGACATCAATGGTGTGACACAAGTTGTCACACCCTAATTCAAAAAATCATATCTCACAAACCACAAATGATAAATTTACAAGCTTTATACCAAAATCACCATGACTGTGTCTAGTTTGGGCACAAAAAATTTGGAAGCCATTGGATAAAGTATCACCATTTCACAAATGTTTTGGCAAAGTGTACAAAATATGAGCACATGTCACAAACCCTAATACCAATCAAAAACCATTGATCACAAAAATTCTGGAAAAATTATGATAAAAAAGTAGAGATCATGATGAAGATGATGCAAAAAATCCCATTAAAATTGGATCCAATATGATGGAGATATGATTTTTCAAAGATGTGTAACAAAAATGAGATAAATGTTGAAAATGAAAATGGTTTAATGAAATATTTGAATTTGGCGCCTCTTGCGAAACGGCGCGTTTCAACTGGAGACATTCGCCAGGCGAGCCGGAAGCTTCGCTAGGCGAGCGAACATCTTCCTCGCCTTCGCTAGGCGAGCAGATTACTCGCTAGGCGAGTACGCGATTTCTGCAGGAAGAAGACGACGGAACAGCAACCCCAACACACACTCACGAACGAATTTTCACGAAATCATGCAAGCCATATACCAATCAAAACGTCTAATCATGTAGATCATCAAAACAGCAAGCATTCATTCTAAATCGGGCTATCATGGACGAATCATGTAAAATAAGATCTATCATGCAATCTTTAAATCAACATATCTCTCTTAATACTCAACCAAAATTCACGATTCAAAGTTCAGTATCATCAGCATGGCAAGACCTATCTAAAGCATATCAAGATTTTGAGAGTGGAGAGATTCGAAATCTTACTTGATTTTGAAGAAAGAGTTAGAACAGTGGTTGTTTTGATGTTATGAGCTCAAGCAGATGTAGAATCATGCTCCAAATGATGAATGGTGAAGGTTCTTTGGCTTGCAATGGCTTGGAATAGCTTTAACCAAACTTTGCCATTGATGATGCTTTGCAAAAACAGTCCCCTAAATGGCCTTCCAGTTGTGAAATGATGGTTGAAATAGGCTCTCAATGTTGTTTAGATGATGAATGCACAATGGCAAGGCTTGGTTCTTTGAGAGTTTTTGACAGATTTTGAAAAATGTCCAAAATGAAGTTTTTTGAGAGAGTGCAAGAGCAAGGTTTTTTTTTTCTGATCTTGTGGTTGCTTCCAGGGTTTCTTAGTGACAGAAAATTGATGATAAACTCTGCTATGTGATTGCCCAAAGCATGGTTCATGGATATGTGGGATATGGTGGGTGAAAAGTGTACTTTTCTTCCCATTTTCAAGCAACTAGGCATGGCTACATGATGGGTGCAAGTACTTGCACGAATTTGACTTTGTAACATGACCAAAATCTGGTTTCTAAACATATTTGGATAGTGGGAATGGTTGGAAATCAATATTTCAAAAAGTCAACCCTTGGTCAAACTTGAATTTTACACATGCTAGGTTCAAAAAATGCCATTTTGATTGGTAAGGTTTTAGGTCATGAAATTTATATTTTTGGAAAGAGGATGAAAAATGTGGTTTGTAGGAAAAAACCCCACCAAATTTGGCCAAACGGTTTGGGAGATATGGCCCTTTGAAGTTCAAGATTTTCTAAAATCGATTCGATCATAACTTGCCGACCATACATGGGAATTGAGAGTTCTAGGACTTTTTGGAAATGGGAGAACAAGATCTTCAACTTTCATGTTGGGCAAAAATTCATTTGAGGCTTGTATCACAATGTAAGTTTGAGGATCAAAACTTTCCATTTATGGCAAGTTTCAGTTACAGGCCCAGTTTCCGTTTTGGGAAATTTATGATCTGGCTTCAAATTCTTCCATGATGGTGTTTGGCATGATGTATGATGACTATTTGGACATGAATGAACTCCCACAAACCAATTCCAATCATCAAATCTCTGATTAAATGGACAGTTGACCAACAGTTGACTATTAGGGTTTTTGTCTGATTATGCATTGACTGATGAATTCCAAACCCTAATTTCTTGAGAATTTGACTTCAAATGATGTCCCAAGTTGTATGAACTCTTGATTATTGACCATGGTGCCCAAATTCCACAAGAATGACCACCATCCACTGCTTTGACTGACAGTTGACTTTTCTAGGGTTTTTGACTGTCTAGGCATGAACTGCTGACCTCTGAGCCCTTAACCCTTGACCAAAATACTTCAAATAGACCTCCAAACCATGAGAACTTGTTGGACAATCCCCAAGGCCTTGATTCAATGAGAAATTCCTTTGCTTGCTTGATTGACTGATCAGGAGATTAGTTTGACCTAATTCTTGCTTGGCTTGCACTTGAGGCAACTGAGGAACAATGCAAATGCTATGCAATGGATCATGACATGCTATGACCTAATATGAAAATGTATGTATAATGATAGGTGCAAATTTGAGGTGCTACAGCTGCCCCTATTCAATCAGCTGGGAACCCGAATGGATGAGAGCAACGGCTGTCAGACTTTCAGGGTAAACAGGGATTGAATACCAAAGAACCGTAGAATTTGCACAGACAGGGATCCACCAATGGAAACGTCCACTGGGATTTGATATTTATTACTGGGTATTTTTTGTTTTTGTTTTCAAAGGGTACGGCCACATCCAGACATCGCAACGACGATGAATGGGAAAAGAAATCACAACTAGATGCCAACGGACAACTAGGAAAAACTCGACGTTTATCGGGACCAACGGAGAGGTAACCAGACGCTATTGAATAACTGGGAGGGATACAACCATACATCAACGGACGAAATGGGAAAAACTCAACGTTTACCAAGACCAACGGAGAGGTAACCAAACATTAATGAATGAATGGAAGGGATACAACCATACGTCAACGGACGAAACGGGAAAAACTCAACGTTTACCAAGACCAACGGAGAGGTAACCAACTGGGGACGACCAGGAAAAACTCGACGTTTATCGAAACCAACGGAGAGGTAGCCAGGCATTAATGAATGACTGGGAGGACTCGGCCAGACATCAACGGATGAATGGGAGAAAACTCGACGTTTACAGACATCGGAAGATGATGTTTACAGACACCAAAAGGATCGACCAGACATTTACAGATGAATGGGAATACTCGACGTTTACAGACATCGAAAGATGATGTTTACAGACACCAAAAGGATCGACCAGACATTTACAGATGAATGGGAATACTCGACGTTTACAGACATCGAAAGATGATGTTTACAGACACCAAAAGGATCGACCAGACATTTACAGATGAATGGGAATAAGAGAAACACAACCAGACGTCGACGGACGACTGGGAAAAACTCGTCGTTTATCGAAACCAACGGAGAGGTAAGTCCACATGAGAGGGGTACAACTAGACATCATCGGATAACTAGGAAAAACTCGACGTTTATCGTCACCAACGGAGAGGAGGAAACTCTACTGGGGAGAGCGAACACAACCAACTCATCAACGGATGATTGGGAAAAACTCGACGTTCATCGACACCAACGGAGAGGAGTAATCTTCACTAGGGGAGGGACGACGTTACGAACATCGAAAGATGATGTTTACAGACATCAAAGAAGACCAGACACTTACGCATAACTGGGGATCACCGAAAGAGGGTGTTACCGACACCAAGGAAAACAAACACACGCGGGTGCTGACGGGATACTGACATCCACAAGATGACCTGGCAAGGCTGAACACTTGCAGGGGGTCTCACTGGGGAGAAACAAACTTTCTGTCACCAACAGGTGAGGAAATAAACCTCTGTGGGGATTATAAACACCAAATGTTGACTGGAGTAACTGTAGCCGATGCGTTTGTACAGGTTGAACAAAAATCCGTCTCTGCAGGGAATACGGTTTGATGGGGTTTCGAACACATGAATGCATATGTTTGAATTTTTCTATGGCGTAATGCTCCATTTAGGAATGGAAATGCTACGCGATTTTTGAAGATGCAATGATTACTACATGCAAAATGCAAATGAACCCTGGCTAGGGAGCCAAAATGACCAGATACTCTGACTCCGTGGGGAGACTCCTCTTGGGGAAATATTCTGCGGAGAACTCTGCTTGGGGAATGGTACAACGACTTTACTGGGAGAAAGACTCAACCAACCTTCAGATAGGATAAACCCTGCTTGGGAGAATGTCTGTTACTCCGCTAGGGATAACCTACGCGATCCATAAGTAGAATCAACTCAGCTGGGGATGCAGATATCAGTCTACTACAGAAACTCGTCCGATCCACTGGTAGGATGAACTCTGCTGGAGAAATAAATGCTACTCCACTAGGGACGACCCAACCAATCCATATGTAAGAGAATCACTGCTGGAGATGTATTTCATAAGACCCGCTCCACTCGGGGAACTTGCTGAGGAAAAACCACGCCATTCTGCTGAGGAGAACAATCCTAGCGGAGAGAACAACCGTAGTGGCAAGAGTAACAACTCTGTCGAGGATGATAGCACGTCATATCATACTGGAGATGAATTCCCACAAACCTGCTTGGGATAAGCACTCACGGCCACACTGGAGATGATAGCATCACAAAACCAATTGTTGGGGAACACACCAACAGTCTACTGATAAACTCCACTGGGGTGCTCCCGGGGAAAATAACTGCCAGGCGCTCAGCGGGGATTCTCAACTGGGGAAATCTGCAATCACAGGACTGCTGGGGAGAAGCAATCCTTAAATCTGTTGGGGAAAGGAGGTACTGTCCACAGGTATCTTTGCAGGGGAAATAACTCTGATAGCTTCAATACTGGCTTGGGCTGGGGACGTGATAACCTTCAGGCCTGCTGAGGAGACAACGATCTCGAATCTGCCAGGGAGATCACACTCTCAATCCTCTGGGGAGATACAGCTTGTTTGACAGGGATGTCGGTCGACTTGTTGAACACTGGTATCCATTATCCACCCATAGTGTCGACTTTCCACTTTTAAGAACTCACAGACTCATCTGGACTTTTCTGCTCCATCATCTTGTATTCCCAACTCGTCCGTACTTCACGGAGGTTGAACTCTTGGGATTTATACATACTTTCCAATCATCAGACTTTGAAGAGTCTTCTTGATTAATTTTCCAGGACCGTGGTCGTAATCCTTCACCGTCTTTTCACGATTCATCTATCCCTTGCCCCTGGTTGGACTCTGAGGGGATCTCTTGTCAAAAAGGTTTCACATCACCACTGACAAGTGAATGAATATATCCAACAGTACTTGCACAAGAGATCGTTAGATAAAAACGTGCCCCAGGTATGCCCCAGGTGTTCTGATATTTCAACACTTAGGTCATTCAAACTTCCAAGTAAGATTTCCAGATTTCAATCTCACAAGCATGCATCAGAAGGGACCTCTATGTTTCAAAAGGCAAATATTCTTATCAAAATGAATAGATGTTTTCGTAATCAAAACAGTAATGACACAAAAAACAAAATTTATTTGACCGAACACACGCTTTATTTGACTGAAATAAAAGATGGTTCACAATTGAGCAACACACAGGAAGCAAACCCTGGAAAGAGGTGATTGCACATAAAAGAAAAATCTATCCTAGTGGCAACGTGAAACTGCGATCTCATCGGGTTCCCACTCAGTTACACCTCATATGTCCTCAGGACTTTCCGCACCTTCTGTCTTCCGAACAAGGCGCTTCCGATCGGTCTCTGTCGGAGATTATCCAAGTCATCATGAGCGCAAATGATCATGCTGGACGCAGTTGTTCGTCTCATTCCCTCTTTTGCCTGGACCGCCCTTTCGGGTTTCAGTCCACCGGGATACCCTTTTTTGCCCAAGTCGCCCTTGCGGGTTTTCAACTTGCCGGGTGTACCTTTCTTTTCTTTTATATCCCTAATTTTTGCCCGAACCTTCCTCTTTTTCTTGGTTCGCCGGGATGCCCATTTTTTGCCTGGACTCTTTATTCTCTTTTTTTGTCCAGCGGGTTTCTTTCACGAAGTATTTTCTAACTGCGTCCGCATTCACAGGGGATGAAAATCGTCGTCATCCGTGGTCGTAAACAACAAGGTTCTGTCAGATGGGACCCTCTTGACCACGAACAGACATTCATAGCTGTTTGTCCATTTGCCCCATAATCGTCTTGAGGAGGAAGGATCCTTTTCAACCAACTCTTCCACGTGGTACACGCGAGGTCACACTTCTCGGTTAACAACACGCTTCGTTCACTGGGTACAACTGCCCCATGCCAAGTAATTGTCAACCCTTTCCCTCAGTTGGACTCAACGTGTCATTCTGAGTCTTTATCCATTTAGTCTTCTCTGATTTCTCACACATCTGTGAGGGAGACACTGCCCCAGGTAGATGCACATCCCTAGGTTCAATATCCAGGATACAGACTTTATGTTCAGCCACCGTTGTTGGTGCAACCAACTGTGATCCGGGAAGCACTAACTTATTCACCTCATCTCCTCCCCCTCAGACATCGGAATCCGTTCGGATTCGGGGTCAGGCCCCTCCTCCGGGATCAGTCACTCTCAATCTCTCGATTTGAGTACCTCGAGATGTCCTCATCAGGGACCTCAAACTTCCTTGGTTGATAACCTTTCCATGGGTTGTTACTAGCTTCTCAAACACATATGCGATCAGATCCATTTTGGACATCCACAAAATGGCATGAATTAGCATACACTGTCTCAGTCGGCGAGCAGCCTATGCCAAAGTACATCAAGTTTTTTTCGAACAGTGAGTGTATTGTTTCACAGTCGATAAACTTTTTGCTTAGGTAAATTGCATACTCTTTTCGACAAGACTAGTCATGCTGACTCAATACGCACCTCGTAGACCCCTCGAGGGTTATCAAGTACCGGATTAACAGTTATTTCTCTCACTGAGGTATCGGAATCAGAGGTTCCTACAACTTAACTCTTTTTTTTTTTTTTTTTTTTTTTTTTTTTTGCAGGATCGACCTCGATTCCTCTGATTCGTTCACAACAAGCCTCGGTAGCTTGATGGACAACACTCCATAAGTGCACTGATTCAGACTCAACAGTATGAGTTATCTAAAACGGTCAAACAACTTGCCCCGAGTCTACCGGATGCCCCTGTTCTGCTTGGGACTTTGCCATCATGTCATCAACATGGCTTTTGCTTTCACGATGAATCATCTCATGAAACAAAGTTACCGTAGACCTCTGATGCGTGGCATCGGCCTCATGTGACGGAACGACATTAACTTAGAACAAGGAGGTGCCCCTTGTGTGATGGACCTGGTTTACTTCATATCATCTGGAAACAATTCAATCTGGTCTTGGCCAAGAAGCCATTCATGAAGATAAACACTGAGACCTGAGCCATATAATCAACCAATACCTCATTGTGATGTACCGGGAATCCATCCTTCTGATTAGCTCTGCTCGCATCTTGATAGTCTATTCACATCTTCTCTCTTTCTCATCACCTTCTCCTCTTGTTTCAATAACCTGGCTAATTCCAGCAAATCACAATCTTCTTCGCCTTTTTCTCTGGCATGATAGGTTGAATTGTCGAAGTCATACAGAGGTGTAACTAAATCGTTATCGGTGAGATCAGGAGAGTAATCACTTTGGAACGAGACAAAATCAAAAGGAAAGAGAATAAAAACATTGCCATTTTTATTTTATTTTTTTTTAAAACTGCAAAAAGTGAAAAACAGGGAACGCCGCTTTTAATTACAAAAAAAAACATCCATTCATTACTGATGCAAAATGTTGCATAATGAAACACATGAGATGGCCCTTACAATGGACCATTACGTTTCGGGCAAAACGTATGGCTCTCATGCAAACAAAAATTGAAAAACAGAAATACTACTCTTCAGAATGAGTGGCAGTGATGCTTTTGGAGGCCTTCCAGTTGCTTGGTACGCACGACTTTATCCACGCCTCAAGCTCGCGGTTGTTGTCGACATCTTCACCCATTGAACGGGCATGACCAGGATCCAACATACCTGCACTGACGAAGGTGCATGGCGGACGACATCCTCTGTCTGGTCTAGACGACTCTAAATCCGGCTGATAACCGACTCCAAACATGTCTGCTTTTGCCACGATGTCAATGATCCTTCCCCAGCCTTGGGCCTCTTGGTTCTTCACCACCTCCAGAGCTTGTTTATAAGAAGAAATGGACAGCTTCTTCTTTTTCTCGGCAGCAAGGGCATTCTCTACCTGGATGGTTTCAACTGTCAGACTGGGTGCTTTGCATCTTACATTATCCATTTCTGCTTTCTTCATCTTCTGGATCGTGTCCTTCATCAACACACACTCTTCTGTAGTGACAGTCGCACAAGCATTATCAACAGCAGGGGAAGCTCCATCCCTTAGCAGAAGTTTCGGAAACATAGCCTTTGGACCTTTTAGCTGACCCTCTTCAATCATTTCCACTCCTTTCTTGGCCTTCTTCACCATCTTGATTTTTACAGGACCTTGCCTGGGTACGGGGTTGACATCCTCATTCATTATCTGAGCCAAGCTGATAGCCTTGGAGTCCACCAGATCTTGGACAATATGCTTAAAAGCTCTGCAACCTTCAATGTTGTGCCCGGGTGCCCCGGAGTGAAACTCGCACTTGGCACTCTCATCATAGTTGGCAGGCCTCCGCTGCTGTTCTATAGGAATCAAAATCCTCGGCCGGACTAATCCCAGATCCCTTAACCTTTGGAAAAGAAAGGCATAAGTCACCGGTGGTTCCTCAAACTGACGATCCTCATTCTTCTTCTTCACCTGGTTCTTAGCTCCCGGCGTCTCCTGTTGAGGTGGCAGTTGTTGCTGTTGAGCAGGTGGGTTGCGGACAGGAATGGTTACAGTGGTAGCGTAAGGGTGATAACGATCTTTACCACGTTCTTTTTTTGCGGGCACACCAACTGGCTCAAACTTCTTCTTGGATGGACCACTGTCGGAGGGTTTCTCTGCTATAGTACCAGAAGGTTTGTTCACTTCGGAGGACGGAGCCTTCCCCTGGACTTTCTCCATTATCAGCCATTTCTCGATCCTTTCCAATCTTTCAGACATGACTTTCTGCCCCGAGGCAAGCCCTTGCACAACACTGAACAACTCCCTCATCATCCCTTTCAGCTCAAGGACGTCGGCGTTGAGAAGATCCATCAGCTTGGATTTGTTGACCCTCAGCAGGTTATCTGAACAGACGAGCTATGCGTACTGGTTGAGTACTGAAACCTACAAAACAGCAAATGGGTTAGTATGACTCACACATGCAATGTCTGTCCGTACCAGGAATATTCAGTCCTCTTTGTTTCATCGAGACAGATAAAATTTCATCAACAACATTTTGACATCTGGATGTCTCTCAACCGGGGTTTTTAATTTAAAAATAATGGACCCTGAGTACGGACAGACATGAGTTGAATGCAGATGAATGCGAGATGATATGATGCAAATGCATGAATGCAGGCCTTTGTGCCACCAAGTCAACTGTAGACCCTCTGTTTTTCTGAATCAGTCATATCTGTGGGATCAAGTCGCCATAAATCCAACTCGGGGGGTTCCGAAGTAAACGGAATCGGAGATTATATCACTATCTTCACAGGAACAACCACTGAACGGGTGACAAACGGATCCTCTGAACAAGTACTCTCAACTCAGCCCGGGGATCCGAAATAAACGGAACCCGCTGATAAACCACGGACAGAACTCTGGCGTCCCAGAAATAAATGCCCCATAATTTACAGTCACCACCAGTATCGAGAGTCACCAACAAGTCACCAACAATCAGCAACTGTACCTGTAATGATCAAACCCTCCCCACTCACGGGTGTCATCTAGGCCAGGGTAAGGTCGAGAGAAACGCAGCATAAATAACCTTTCGCAGAACATCATCATATACACACCCGAAGTATGTAACGATAACATCCCACCAGGGTCTGAACTGCTCGTGATATCAATGTCCCGCTAAGTGGCGCCATACCACCCGCTTCCCATGAATCACTCTATTCCTAGGTATCCTAGATTGCACTCATGGTCTGGGTATTGGACCTTTTACCTCAACTGACTCCCCCCCCACACAGAGAGAAACAAACAACCAGCCAGGTGAACAGATGAATAAATGCAAACATTAATGCAAACATAGATGCAAACAATAAACAATGAATGCAAACAGTAAATAATGAATGCAATAAACAAACACAGCACAAAGCAACCAAAACCCTAACCTAGAGAGCGCTAGGAGAGACTCGCTCAGGGAAGACGGACCAGCACAGGTCAACTTCTCTATAGTCCCCAGCAGAGTCGCCAGCTGTCGCATCGCGCGAAAAACCGGCGGGAAAACAAAGAAACAACAGAGCCGCCACCGTGCGTTATTTATCCCAAAAGAGGGAAAGGAAACGCTCAGAGTAAACCTAGGAAAGAACATGGTCTCGCGACCAAAGAGAATGGGTTCGGGAGTCGGTTATGCGAAGGGAAGGTATTAGCACCCCTACGCATCCGTAGTACTCTACGGGATCCACGCACAAAAGGAAGGAAAATTGGTTGCTAAACACTGCTCAAACTCACACACACTGGCTGAAAGAGACAAAAGAAACTGACTGAAACTGACTCGGCAGGATATCGCATCCTGGGCCTACTTAGTCTATCATGCATAGACATCAGAGTCCAAGTAGTTCGGACTGGGGAAACGACACATGCTCGCTAGGATATCGCATCCTATGCATACGTATCTTCTCGGACGAGAGAAGAATCAGAGCATTCGTAGCTCGGCTGACACGCACATAAACAAACACAAGCAAAGGCAAACATGGAGCCCGACTGCCAATCACTGGACTTACATCAGCATCCGAACCAAAACACACGCACACTGGAACCCAAATGCCACTCGATGGTCTTACATCAGCTTCCAAGCACACAACAACACAACAAGTTAATAGGGAGTCGGGGACTCGAGCCTATAACTGTCAAACACACACTCAAAAAGAAAAAAGGCGAACACGCGAACTAATAGGGAGACTAGAGCTCGAGCCTAATAGTTGCCACGCAAACAAAAAGAGACGCTGAGACATCAGAAGGAACACAAAGGTTGAAAGGACAAACTAATAGGGAGACTAGAGCTCGAGCCTAATAGTTGCCAAACACACACAAAAAAAGAAAAAGGCGCCCGGAGAGATCAGCTCAATCTCCTGCCTACATACTTCATCTGGTATGAAGATCAGGGCGATGTAGTTCCCCTACGCAGGGATAAAGGACTAGCCTAACCAGATAACAGAGGGAGACACAACTCTAGGGAGACTACGACTCGAGCCTAGATGTTGTCATGCAAAATCAACCCTAAGTTAAGGTTTCTAGCTAAATGGCACAAGGGCCAACCTATCCTAAACATGGCTCACACAGGAAGCAAGCCACACACACTTAACTTGCACAGGAAGCAAGCCAAGCAAAACCTAACTTGCACAGGAAGCAAGTCTAAACTAATCCTAACTTGCACAGGAAGCAAGTCAAACAATCCTATCTTGCACAGGAAGCAAGTCAAACAATCCTACAAGCACAGATAGCACACGCTATACACAAACAAGCGGCTCAAACAAGGGTTAGGTTTTAGTCAAGGGGTCATATCAACCTCGACAAACAAACCTCTGGAATGGGGTGAATGTGCTCTTAACCTTGCCATTGAGGGGCTAAGGTGAAGCAGATGAAAGGTGGGTGAAGATAAGACTTCACAGCTCTTATCCCTGGCCTGGGAGAGCTCAAGACAAGAATGTGTGGGTTCAGAAAGTGGGAACCCTTCTACACATTTAAAACTGACTCAACTGTACAATTGTACAAGATCTTGGGTTCTTATCTGAAATGCATCAACACAGTGGTGTGAGCAAAGCAGATGACACACTGAATAGTGGGGGATAGATTGCATATCCCTACCTTCCACCAATTGCCTCTTCTCTTAGGAGGACTTTGACTCTATGCAGGGACAAAAGTAAACATCCACAAACATTGCCTCTTAAGGAGGACTTCAGACAGTTGCCTGGCCAAGTAACAGACCAGGTCTTCCAGACTACATGAAGTAAAGGAGGCATACCTCAATGCAAATTGCTTATACAAGCAAAGCAAAAAGTTCACAAGGAACTAAGCAACTAAAGCACCTGAAACAGTCAAGCAGATGTTAGTATGCAACTTCAAACAAAACAAACAGAAACAGAAAACAACAGTCCATTAGAGGCACATGGATGTGCAAGGCACAAGGCTTAGGGCATGTGAGCCAAGCCACCTACAAAACAAGGAGGTTAGACAACAATATTCAAGCAAGCTCAGTCAAAAGAATTGGTCTCAATGGCCATTTGATGGTCAACCTGAAAACACTAACTCAAAGGTGAGTAACAGGACCACTAGGGCTAGCCTAGGGTCAAAAGTGAATGAGAAAGTCAAGACAGCAAGGGGTAAGTATCCAAAATCATGTTCAAACAATTAGGAAACAAAACCAATTGGGTTCACACTCATATCAATCACTATCATCATTTCATGAACCGATTAGGTCAAAGTAGGGCAAACAGAAACCCATAGAGGTCAACAGCAAGACTTAATTCAGAAGCAACCTTAAACATTTCCAAAAATCACCAAATAAATCATGACCAATCACAACACATAGCATGGTGAGCATGTCAAATTTCATCCCATTTGGGCAAGTGGAAGGCAGTCAATGAAAATCAGAAAGTCAAAGCACATTTGAACATGCTCAAAGAAGTCAACCAAACATGCATCAACTTAGAAAAATCATATCAAATTGAAAACAGAAAAGAAATGAATGAGATTAACACCAATGCAAAGCTTGAGATGTCTAGTTATCACATGTCAAATTTCAAGTCCATCTAATAAAGTATGAGAATTTCACAAATGAAATGGGAACATGTGTCACACAAGGTCAACATTTGACTAGGCAGGGAAGAAAAATCTCAAACAAATGGAAAGTAGTTCAAATAAATCCAAGAAAATTCACAAGTCAACTAGACATACAAGAGGAGGCTCATGCAAAATTTCAAGTCATTTGGAGATAAGGAAGCATGGCAATGAAAATCATGAAGTTGGACATCAATGGTGTGACACAAGTTGTCACACCCTAATTCAAAAAATCATATCTCACAAACCACAAATGATAAATTTACAAGCTTTATACCAAAATCACCATGACTGTGTCTAGTTTGGGCACAAAAAATTTGGAAGCCATTGGATAAAGTATCACCATTTCACAAATGTTTTGGCAAAGTGTACAAAATATGAGCACATGTCACAAACCCTAATACCAATCAAAAACCATTGATCACAAAAATTCTGGAAAAATTATGATAAAAAAGTAGAGATCATGATGAAGATGATGCAAAAAATCCCATTAAAATTGGATCCAATATGATGGAGATATGATTTTTCAAAGATGTGTAACAAAAATGAGATAAATGTTGAAAATGAAAATGGTTTAATGAAATATTTGAATTTGGCGCCTCTTGCGAAACGGCGCGTTTCAACTGGAGACATTCGCCAGGCGAGCCGGAAGCTTCGCTAGGCGAGCGAACATCTTCCTCGCCTTCGCTAGGCGAGCAGATTACTCGCTAGGCGAGTACGCGATTTCTGCAGGAAGAAGACGACGGAACAGCAACCCCAACACACACTCACGAACGAATTTTCACGAAATCATGCAAGCCATATACCAATCAAAACGTCTAATCATGTAGATCATCAAAACAGCAAGCATTCATTCTAAATCGGGCTATCATGGACGAATCATGTAAAATAAGATCTATCATGCAATCTTTAAATCAACATATCTCTCTTAATACTCAACCAAAATTCACGATTCAAAGTTCAGTATCATCAGCATGGCAAGACCTATCTAAAGCATATCAAGATTTTGAGAGTGGAGAGATTCGAAATCTTACTTGATTTTGAAGAAAGAGTTAGAACAGTGGTTGTTTTGATGTTATGAGCTCAAGCAGATGTAGAATCATGCTCCAAATGATGAATGGTGAAGGTTCTTTGGCTTGCAATGGCTTGGAATAGCTTTAACCAAACTTTGCCATTGATGATGCTTTGCAAAAACAGTCCCCTAAATGGCCTTCCAGTTGTGAAATGATGGTTGAAATAGGCTCTCAATGTTGTTTAGATGATGAATGCACAATGGCAAGGCTTGGTTCTTTGAGAGTTTTTGACAGATTTTGAAAAATGTCCAAAATGAAGTTTTTTGAGAGAGTGCAAGAGCAAGGTTTTTTTTTTCTGATCTTGTGGTTGCTTCCAGGGTTTCTTAGTGACAGAAAATTGATGATAAACTCTGCTATGTGATTGCCCAAAGCATGGTTCATGGATATGTGGGATATGGTGGGTGAAAAGTGTACTTTTCTTCCCATTTTCAAGCAACTAGGCATGGCTACATGATGGGTGCAAGTACTTGCACGAATTTGACTTTGTAACATGACCAAAATCTGGTTTCTAAACATATTTGGATAGTGGGAATGGTTGGAAATCAATATTTCAAAAAGTCAACCCTTGGTCAAACTTGAATTTTACACATGCTAGGTTCAAAAAATGCCATTTTGATTGGTAAGGTTTTAGGTCATGAAATTTATATTTTTGGAAAGAGGATGAAAAATGTGGTTTGTAGGAAAAAACCCCACCAAATTTGGCCAAACGGTTTGGGAGATATGGCCCTTTGAAGTTCAAGATTTTCTAAAATCGATTCGATCATAACTTGCCGACCATACATGGGAATTGAGAGTTCTAGGACTTTTTGGAAATGGGAGAACAAGATCTTCAACTTTCATGTTGGGCAAAAATTCATTTGAGGCTTGTATCACAATGTAAGTTTGAGGATCAAAACTTTCCATTTATGGCAAGTTTCAGTTACAGGCCCAGTTTCCGTTTTGGGAAATTTATGATCTGGCTTCAAATTCTTCCATGATGGTGTTTGGCATGATGTATGATGACTATTTGGACATGAATGAACTCCCACAAACCAATTCCAATCATCAAATCTCTGATTAAATGGACAGTTGACCAACAGTTGACTATTAGGGTTTTTGTCTGATTATGCATTGACTGATGAATTCCAAACCCTAATTTCTTGAGAATTTGACTTCAAATGATGTCCCAAGTTGTATGAACTCTTGATTATTGACCATGGTGCCCAAATTCCACAAGAATGACCACCATCCACTGCTTTGACTGACAGTTGACTTTTCTAGGGTTTTTGACTGTCTAGGCATGAACTGCTGACCTCTGAGCCCTTAACCCTTGACCAAAATACTTCAAATAGACCTCCAAACCATGAGAACTTGTTGGACAATCCCCAAGGCCTTGATTCAATGAGAAATTCCTTTGCTTGCTTGATTGACTGATCAGGAGATTAGTTTGACCTAATTCTTGCTTGGCTTGCACTTGAGGCAACTGAGGAACAATGCAAATGCTATGCAATGGATCATGACATGCTATGACCTAATATGAAAATGTATGTATAATGATAGGTGCAAATTTGAGGTGCTACACTCTTCACTTGAAGAAGTCTGAGATAAAGGCTCATTGGGTGAAGAAAGGAGGATTGTTTGGGTTGCCATTTGATTTCCTCATCAAGGAAGCTAATGCTTTTGCTCAAGCCGGTAGTATGGATGCTTTTGAAGCTATCTTTTTGTTGCCCATCTATGGATTAGCTTTGTTCCCTAACATTGACCGTTTTGTTGATGTTAACGCCATTAGACTTTTCTTGATTGGGAATCCTGTGCCTACTTTGTTGGGTGATATGTATTTCTCTTTGCATCTAAGGAATTCTAAGGGTGGTGGAACTATTATCTGTTGTATTCCTTTTCTATACAAGTGGTTTATTTCGCACTTGCCTCAGACACCTGTTTTTGTGGAGAACAAACAATGTCTAAGATGGTCTTAGAGACTTATGTCTCTCACTAATGATGATATAGTTTGGTACGATCCGTCTTTAAGCAGTTTGGAAATTATTGATAGTTGTGGTGAATTCTCTAATGTGCCTCTCATTGGTACACAAGGAGGAATTAACTACAACCCTGCTTTGGCTCATCGTCAACTTGGGTTCCCCTTGAAAGACAAACCTAATAACACTTTGTTAGAAGGTCTTTTCTATCAAGAGGGTAAAGATCCCCAACACTTGAAGCAAAAGATTGTGCATGCTTGGCATAATGTGCATAGGAAAGGAAGATTCGAGCTTGGTTCACGCAATTGTGTAGCTTTGGAAGCTTACACTCTTTGGGTGAGGAAGAGAGCTTTGGAATTGAAGATGCATTATCCTTGTGAAAGACCTATGTCTATGGTTGTGGTTAAGCCATTAACTCTCCCTAACCAAGATGTAGAGGAGTTGGAAGACGCACTTGTCAAAATGAAGCAAGAGAAGGATACGTGGGAATAGTGTTTCCATGCTTTGAGCAAAAAGCATGAAGAGTTGCAGTTGGAGTCTAAGGACAAAGATGCACTTACTGAGCTACTTGAAGACCGAGTGATGAAGAGACAGAGAGAGCCAGAAGTTTCATCTTCTAGCATGCCTCAGCCTTCCGTTGCTTGGAAGAAGATTGTTGATCAGCTTATCCTAGAGAAGACTCAGATGAAGGCTTCTTTTGAGACCGAGATCCGTCGCATTCGAAGGAAGCACGCGCCTTCAGCCAGATCTGCTGACATTATTGTTAGGGATCCTTAGGATGACTAGTCTCCTTTTCTCTTGTATTTTCATTTGGTTTCTGAAATTGTACTCAGAGTAATCCTTCCAATTATATTAATGAAAAGAGATTTTTTTGGTCATATAATTTTTTTTGCAATTGTTTATATATATATATATATATATATATATATATATATATATATATATATATATATATGCAAATGATATAATAAGTTTCTTGAAAATAAAAATAAACAATCAAGCATTGCATCTCATGCATCATTTGCATAAGCAGGTTTTCGCCAGATGTCTTATTGGTGTTTCTTCTATACTTCAGCCAAGCTGACTCATCGGTACAATACCCGAGCCAATCATCTGAGAATCATGGAGCATCTAGAGCAAGAGAACAAAGAGATGAAGGACGAGATCGCCTACCTGACTGCCATGATGGAGTCAGTTCTTGCTGCTCAGAGTCAATCTTCTCCAATGCCTGCAATTCCTCTGGCGATGACTGTTACTTCAGAGGTGGCTACCTCTACTATGCCTGCTGCTGCCGCCCATTCCGTGCTGACTATGCCTGCCGGATTCCCGTGGGGAATGCCGTCCAACTTTGTGCCTGAAGGCTTTGCACCTACTTTTGCTTCCATGTCGGTATATAGCCCGGTCATGTCCGTGCCACCTCCCGTTGTGCACACCCTGCCTCGTGTAGAGCACACCATCTATCACTCCGAGCCGTCTGAGGGTCCGGATGTCTTTGAGAAAATGGATGAAATGAAGGATCAGTTTCTTGAGTTGCGCAAGGAGTTGAAGACGCTGAGAGGTAAAGATTTGGTTGGGAAGAGTGCTGCTGAGTTGTGTTTAGTGCCCAACGTCAAGATCCCGATGAAGTTCAAAGTGCCTGACTTTGAAAAGTATAAGGGGAACTCTTGTCCGCTCAGTCATCTTGTTATGTATGCTCTCAAGATGTCTACTCAAAACGACAATGATCAATTTCTTATTCACTACTTCCAAGATAGTCTGACTGGCGCTGCGCTCCGTTGGTACATGGGATTGGATAGTGCTAGCATTCGCACTTTCAATGACTTGGGGGAGGATTTTGTCAAGCAGTATAATTATAATGTGGATATGGCGCCTGATAGAGACCAGCTGAGGTCTATGTCTCAGAAGGACAAAGAGACATTTAAAGAGTATGCGTAACGATGGAGGGAATTGGCCGCCTAGATCACTCCTACTTTGGAGGAAAAAAAGATGACAAAGATCTTCTTGAAAACTCTGAGTTCATTTTACTATGAACGCATGATTGCTAGTGCCCCCAGTGACTTTACCAAAATGGTAAACATGGGGATGAGGCTTGAGGAAGGGGTCCGAGAAGGACGTTTGTCAAGAGATGAGGCATCAACAAGCAAGAGGTATGACAGTAATTTCGGTAAGAAGAAAGAAAGTGAAGCGAATGCAATAAGCAGTGGGAGGCAGAGGAGGCCTCAGATCAGAAGAAATCCACCATCCCGTCAACATAATCATCATCAAGTATCTTCCGTTATCCCGATATTTTCTAATCAACAAACAACACCAGTTCAACAACAATAACGTCAACAACAACCGCAACAACGAACAAACACCTACAACAACAACAATACCAACAACAATCATCATCAATAAAACTTTGAGAGGAAGAAGGTCTCTTTCGACCCGATTCCCATGTCTTACACAGAACTCTATCCATCATTGGTTCTCAAGAACCTGATCCAACCAAGAAACCCGCCACAGATTCTAGAGCCACTTCCTTGGTGGTATAAACCTGAACTCCATTGTGCTTTCCACCAAGGGGTACCCGAACATGATATTGAAAATTGTTACCCACTCAAGTATGATGTTCAGAAACTGATGAAGAATGGTATGGTGTCCTTCGAGGACCGTGCGCCGAATGTAAAAGCGAACCCTTTGCCCGCTCATGGGAACTCTTCTGTGAATATGCTGGATGGTTGTCCTGACGAATTTAAAGTTTTTGATGTGCATTTTATTAGAAGATCCTTGGTGAAGATGCATAAGGATGTTTATTTAGTAAGTGAATGTGAGGACGACCATGATGGTTGTGCTGTTTGTAGTGTTAACCCGAGGGGTTGTGAAGTTGTGAAAAAGGACATCCAACGACTGATGGATGAAGGCATGATTCAAATTGTTCAATCCCGTCATGTAGATGACGATGTTAATGTCATAGTGCTTGTTTTCAAGCAGCCCGAGAAGTTGGTAATCTAGTATGACTCCAGTAATGGAAACAGTCAAAGATCAGTATCACTGTTCGTAATACGGTTAGCGGGCCTAGTCCCGTATTCATCTGATAAAGTTATGCCATATCAGTATAATGCTACAATGATGAAGGATGGTGGTCAATAGGTCACGTTACCTACGAATAGTTCAGTAGTGAGCATTGCTGATGTTACTAAGGTGACCCGCAGTGGTCGAGTGTTTGGGCCGGTGTTCCCAAAGGATAAGGAATAATCAGTTGTGAGTAAGAAGGTGGAGGTACCTAGTGTAGATCTGGTTGGATTTTCAAAAGGTAAGTCTGGTGAATCCAGCAATTTGAAACCCAATGATGATGATGAGGTACTCTGGTTAATCAAAAGAAACGAGTTTAATATGGTGGAGCAGTTGCTCCAAACCCCCTCGAAGATCTCAGTGTTGTCTCTGCTCATGAATTCCGAAGCGCACAGAGAAGCACTGCAGAGAGTTTTAGAGCAAGCATTTGTAGAACATGATGTTACAGTAGATCAATTAGATCATATTATGGCTAACATCACTTCTTGCAATAATCTCAGTTTCTGTGATGAAGAGCTCCCTGAGGAGGGAAGGAATCATAATCTGGCTTTGCACATTTCTATGAATTGCAAAGAAGATGCTTTGTCAAATGTGCTTGTTGACACCGGTTCGTCACTAAATGTGCTTCCAAAGTCAACTCTGTCAAAGTTATCTTACCAAGGAGCGCCTATGAGGTATAGCGGTGTAATCGTCAAAGCTTTAGACGGTTCGTGCAAAACGGTTATTGGTGAAGTGGACCTTCCAGTTAAGATAGGTCCGAGTGATTTTCAAATTACTTTTCAAGTAATGGATATCCACCCGGTCTACAGTTGCTTGTTGGGAAGGCCATGGATCCATGAGGCAGGAGGTGTTACTTCAACTTTGCATCAGAAGCTCAAATTTGTGAAGAATGGCAAGCTAGTGATTGTTGGTGGAGAGAAGGCGCTGTTGGTTAGCCATTTGTCATCTTTCTCTTACTTTGAAGCTGAGGATGAGGTTGGAACTCCCTTCAAGCCTTATCTATTGCTGCAGAAAAGAGGGTTGGGGCACCTATGTCTTCATTGAAAGATGCTCAAAAGATTGTAGAAGAAGGCAATGTTGATTAGTGGGGGCGCATGGTAGAGGTCTCCGACAATAAAGGCAGAACCAGTTTGGGGTTACAGAAAGGTTCATCAACTGCAAGGACTGAAGATATGCAACTTAGCTTCTGTAGCGGAGGGTTCATTCATGGCAATGAACAACACTTAACTGCTGTGCTAGAGGATGACGAAGAGGAAGACTGCACCAATTTTGTGACACATGGAAAGGCTTGCAACAATTGGACTGCTGTTGATATTCCTGTTATTTTGCATCGATCTAAGTAATTGCTTTCATATGTTTTAAAATTCTTCTCCTATGCCTAAGGGAGAAGTCAACATTGTTTGGGCATTTTCAAATTGACCATCAATAAAATTAATTCTATTCATCCACATCTATGATGTTTATTTTTACTTTTTGCTTTATTCTGAAAATGGTAATCACAAAAAACATAAATAAACAATATAATTGTCCATCTGCATTAATATTTGGTCACAAATTCACTTCTCTAAAATTAAAATATCAAATCATTATGCAGGTTGGTTCCTAACCCCATTGAATACAATGATCCTTCTCCTTCTCCAAATTTTGAATTCCCTGTGTTTGAAGCCGAGGAGGAAAGTGATGTAGAAGTGAGTGATGAATTATCTTGTCTTCTAGAGCAAGATGAAAAGACCATTCAGCCGTTCAGAGCGAGTCGAGTTAGTCAATTTGGGTTCCGAGGATGATGTGAAGGAAGTTGAGATTGGGTCTCACCTATGTCCAGAAGTCAAGAAGCGGTTGATTGATCTTCCTCGAGAGTATTCAAATGTGTTTTCTTGGTCCTATCAAGACATGTCTGGTTTGGATTCTGAGATCGTGGAGCATAGATTGCCGTTGAAGCCAGAATGCCCGCTAGTCAAGCAGAAGTTGAGAAGAACGCATCCTGATATGGCTGTGAAGATCAAAGAGGAAGTACATAAGCAAATTGATTCTGGTTTCCTTGCGACCGCTGAGTATCCGCAATGGGTGGCCAATATTGTGCCAGTGCCGAAGAAAGATGGAAAAGTCCGCATGTGTGTTGACTATAGAGATTTGAATAAAGCCAGTCCGAAAGATGATTTCCCTCTGCCACACATTGATATGTTGGTAGACAATACTGCTAAATTCAAAGTCTTTTAGTTTATGGATGGATTTTCCGGGTATAATCAGATCAAGATGGCACCCAAAGATATGGAGAAGACCATATTCATTACACCCTGGGGAACATTCTGTTATAGAGTGATGCCTTTCGGTCTAAAGAATGCTGGTGCAACTTACCAGAGGGTAATGAATACTCTTTTTCATGATATGATGCATAAAGAGATCGAAGTATATGTTGATGACATGATTGCTAAATTAATTGATGAAGAGGAACATGTTGAGCATTTGTTGAAGTTATTCCAGCGTTTTAGGAAATATAAACTCTGCTTGAATCCCAATAAGTGTACTTTTGGTGTTCGTTCTGGTAAGTTGTTGGGCTTTATTGTCAAAGAGAAGGGTATTGAAGTTGATCCTGCCAAGGTCAAAGCAATACAAGAGATGCCTGCGCCCAAAACTGAGAAGCAAGTCAGAGGATTTCTCATCCGTTTGAATTATATTTCCAGATTCATTTCCCACATGACTGCCACATGTGCGCCTATATTCAAGCTTATTCGGAAAGATCAGTCTTGTGATTGGATCGAAGATTGCCAGAAAGCTTTTGGCAGTATCAAGGAATATTTGCTTGAACCTCCGATTTTGTCTCCACCTGTTGAAGGAAGGCCGTTGATCATGTATTTTACTGTGCTCGAAGATAGTATGGCTTGTGTCCTTGGTCAGCAAGATGAGACTGGAAAGAAATAATTTGCAATCTACTACCTCAGTAAGAAGTTCATCGACTGTGAGACTCGGTATTCTATGCTTGAGAAGAATTGTTGCACATTGGCTTGGGATACTAAGTGTCTGCGCTAGTATATGTTGAATCATACCACTTTATTGAAATCCAAAATGGATCCAATTAAGTATATATTTGAAAAGACTGCTTTAACTGGGAGAATTTCCCGTTGGCAAATGTTGTTGTCAGAGTATGATATCGAATACCGATCTCAGAAAGCGATCAAAGGTAGTATCTTGGCTGACCATTTGGCTCACCAACCAATTGAAGATTATCAGTCAGTGCAGTATGATTTTCCTGTTGAAGAGATTTTGTACTTGAAATTGAAAGATTGTGATGAACCATTGCTTGAAGAAGGGCCAGAACCTGGTTCCCGTTGGGGCATGGTATTTGATGGAGCTGTTAATCAATATGGAAATGGAATTGGGGCAGTGATTATTACTCCTCAAGGCACACATCTACCATTTATAGATAGGTTGACTTTCAAGTGTACAAACAACATGGTAGAATATGAAGCTTGCATTATGGGGCTTGAAGAGGCCATGAATCTCAGAATCAAGTATTTGGATGTCTTCGGCGATTCAGCTTTGGTTGTAAATCAAATCAAAGGAGAATGAGAGACAAATCAACTCGGTTTAGTGCCGTATAGAGATTATAGAAGAAGGATTTCAACTTTCTTTACAAAGGTTGAGTTTTATCATATCCCTCGAGATGAAAATCGGATGGCAAATGCTCTTGCAACATTGGCATCAATGATTGTGGTAAAATATTGGAATGAAGTTCCCAATTTGTCTGTAATGCGTCTTGATTGGCCATCTCATGTGTTTGCTGTGGAAGAGATCAAAGACGAGAATTCATGGTATTATGACATCAAATGTTTCCTCCAAAGTCAGATTTACCCGCCTGGGGCCTCTTTGAAAGATAAGAAGACTTTGAGAAGATTAGACGACAATTTCTACTTGAATGGTGATATACTGTACAAGAGAAACTTCGACATGGTTTTGCTCAGATGGTGGATAGACACGAAGCATACTTGTTGATGACCGAAGTGCACGAAGGTTCCTTTGGTACTCATTCCAATGAACATGCAATGGCGAAGAATATGTTGCGAGCAGGTTACTATTGGCTGACAATGGAATTTGACTGTTGCAAGTTTGTAAAGAAATGCCACAAGTGTCAAATTTATGCTGATAAGATTCATGTTCCTCCGACACTATTGAATGTTATCTCTTCCCCATGGCCCTTCTCCATGTGGGGAATTGATATGATTGGGATGGTTGAACCCAAAGCTTCGAATGGACATCGTTTCATTTTGGTGGCAATTGACTACTTCACCAAATGGGTTGAAGCGGCATCGTATGCAAATGTGACCAAGCAAGTTATTGTGAGGTTTATCAAGAATCAGATCATATGCTGTTATGGTGTGCCAAGCAAGATCATTACTGATAATGGATCGAACTTGAATAACAATATGTTGGAAGCTCTTTGTAAAGACTTCAAGATTGCACATCATAATTCTTCCCCATACAGACCCAAGATGAATGGGGCTGTTGAAGCTACACATAAGAACATCAAGAAGATTATTCAGAAGATGGTTGTCACATACAAGGATTGGCATGAGATACTCCCATTTGCTTTGCACGGGTATCGTACATCCATCCGTACTTCAACAGGGGCAACCCCTTTCTCTCTTGTGTATGGTATGGAAGCAGTGCTCCCCGTAGAGGTTGAGATTCCTTCATTGCGTGTGCTTATGGAAGCCAAGTTAACTGAGGCTGAATGGTGTTAGACCAGGTTCGACCAATTGAATTTGATTGAAGAGAAGAGATTAACTGCCATGTGTCATGGTCAGTTGTATCAGCAAAGGATAAAGAAAGCTTTTGATAAGAAGGTCAGACCTCGTGTGTTCAGAGAAGGTGACTTTGTGCTCAAGAAGATTTTGACGTTTAAACCAGATTCTATGGGGGAATGGACTCCTAATTATGAAGGCCCATATGTTGTTAAGAGAGCCTTTTCAGGCGGTGCTTTGATTCTTACAACTATGGATGGTGAAGAGTTCACTCGTCCTGTGAACATAGATGCAGTCAAGAAATACTTTGCCTAAAAAGAAAAGAACAGCTCGCTAAGTTGAAAACTCGAAAGGGCGGCTTAGGAAAAAATGAGCGTCTCGGTGGATTTAAAACCCGAAAGGGCAGTCCAGGCAAAAGTTAGAGACATAAAAAACAGAAGAGATTTCCCGATAAGTTGAGTACCCCACCTTGGGGCAACTTATGCAAAAATTAAGGATTATGGCAAGTAATTGCAATCTGCTGATTGTCCAATTTCGGGGACTTGATTGAGCACAAGGGTTGACATCAATTCATCACCCCGATAGCGGTCAAGAGCACAGTGGATATCAAGAGTTAGTAGAAGGATTAAGGATCATTTGTATTCAATGTAACCTTTTTCCATGTAAATTACCATTTTCAGCTTTGTTAAAATCTATGGAGTCTTGTCATTTACAGACTACCATTCTATCAAATAAAGTTGAGCTTTTATCCAATTGTTTCTACTCTTATTTACTTCAGCCAATAGTTTAAATTTTATTATGATCATTTTTGAAAATTTAAATTTTTTAATCAAAATCTCTTTTTCTTAAAACATATAAAAGCAAGAATTTTCCAAAGCAATTGAAAAGAAATATCAATAACATTTCGATGGATAACAAGTCCTTGAGTGTAAAACATCAGAGGTTCCCTCAAGCAGTTAACCCTTCGGGTATCCCTAGACGATTGTGTTGATTCAGTTCCTCGACGGAGTTTTTGATTCCACAGTGGAGCTTCGTTCCTTTTCCCTAGCTGAGTTGGTTGATTCAGGCACACTCCGACTTGCCTCCCCCGACAGAGTTTCTGCCTTCCCCAGTGAAGTTTGTGTTCCTTCAGCAGAAGTGGTTAATCTCCCTAGTAGGTTGCATTGGTTTCCCTGCCAATCGCCATTCGACTCGCTCCCCAGTCAAAGTTTCCTCCTAGTTTCTGAGCAGTTTATTTCCTTGTAGGGTTGTCTCCCATTTTTATGGTGTTGACCTAAAATTCCCCACAGATTCGATGATATTTCTCTTTCCTCAGCAAATCTCCTCCTTCCCCAGTTAGGGTTGAGCTTTTTGGATTGATGATCTCTCTGTTCTCCAGCAGTTGTCTCCATATTTTGTGGATTGACCGAGGATTGTACCGATGATTCAATTTCTTTGTGACACCTTTGTATCCTTTGTGATCGTTATTGTCAGCATAATCATCATATATATATATATATATATATATATATATATATATATATATATATATATATATATATATATATATATATACATATATATATACACACACACACACACACACTCATATAATTTTATAATTGCATATTTGCATATCTGATTAACTTGTTGGTTTGAGATTCTCATTCCCTGTATGGCGGTACTTTATCCGCATACAAATTCCGGTGTCTGTCCTCCCTCAATTGTAGAGCGTTAGCCCCTTAAGCAGAAAGACTTTAACCTTTCTCCTCTTCTCCACTGAGTTTGTTTCCTTGTGGATGATTATTATTTTAGTTTCCTTTCCAGTTGTTTATCTAGATGGGATCACTCCCCTTGAGTTATATCCTCATAGGGTTGAGTCTTTATTGATTGTTTCTTTCTAGCTCTTACCTAGATAGATGCTTTAAGTCCTCTAAGAGTCTATTGCCCAATAATTGGTAATATTCTTCTTAGTTTGCAGTTTGTTACTTCTTGCCCAATACCCGACAAAAGTATCCAGTTTTCCCAGCAGTAGAGTCCCCAGCGGATCTGATTCCCCAAGAAGTATATCCTTGACATGTTCACCCTAACCGGTGACAAATATCTTTCTCTCCCCTGCCTGAGTCTATCCTTGATATGTTCATCCTAACCGATGACGGATATTCTCACTTTTGGTATTCTACCCAGTAAAAAGGTAGTTGTAATCCCTATTTTTGTTTCCCAGAGAGTTAATCCTTGATATGTTCATCCTAATCGATGACGAGTTTCCTTCTCTTTGTGGTCTTCTACCCAGTAACCGGTAGTTGTAAATCCTGCTTTTGTCCCCTCCACAGAGTTGATCCTTGATATGTTCACTTTAACTAGTGACAAATTCTCTCTCTCGGTACTCTATCCAGTAACTGATAGATGTAATCCCTATTTTCTCCCCTCTCAGAGTCTATCCTTGATATGTTCACTTTAACCAGTGACAGATTCTCTCTCTTGGTATTCTATCCAGTAACTGATATATGTAAACCCTATTTTCTCCTCTCTCAGAGTCTATCCTTGATATGTTCATCTTAACCGGTGACAAATTTTCTCTTTGATGATCTTCTATCCAGCATTCGATAGATGTAATTCCTACTTTTTGTTTAGTTGGTTTATCCTTGATATGTTCATCTTAACGGATGAAAGATATCCTCCTTGACATTTCCCAGGCAAGTCTACCCTTGATATGTTCATCTTAACCAATGACTGATCTTCTTCCCTATTGAGTTTATCCTTGATATGTTCATCCTAATCGATGACAGATATTCTCATCTTTGGTCTTCTACCCAGTAACTGGTAGTTGTAAATCCTATTTTCTGCAGTTTTCCCCAACAAGGTAACAAAGAGCACAACCATGAATTGATACAAGGATGGTCACAAGCATCATATATGAGTCCCAATGATCTCTACATGTTATTTTAATCAAGTTTTCTTCAAGAGTTTGAGGGTGATTTGCCTTGGAAACCCTAGCTTGACTGGGTATCTTGAGTAATTTCTCCAACAAGCTATCTCACCAATTGATCAAATTTATCAAGGGACACTTCAAATTTCATCATCTTACACATATATGATCTACCGTGAGCCTATAAAGTCAAGATAATTGAAGATTAGCAAGTTGGTTGATGGTGGTTGGTCAGATGAATTCATCTGATCAAAACTGGGTCTCCCTAGACCCTATCTTCTACAATTTTCACTATATTAAAATGATTCCAAGAGAAAACCTACTCTAAATGACATTACAAAAAACTTTTATGTTGAGACCAAGAGCTAGTTTTTCTTGGAAAATCATTTTCTATGTTGAAACATTATAGGTCATTTTGTCTAAACCCTAATTTGAAAGTCAACTTCCTAAGGACATAACTTTCTCAATTTTTATGAGATGAAAGATTTCCAAGTTGCACAATCAAATTCAAGATGTACACTTCAACTTTTATGTTTGGAGTGAGAGCTAATTAAACTTTTTTGATCATGTGATATGAGGCTACATTATAGGTCACTTTTGACCTATACCATTGAACAAGTGATTTTTCCAAACTTCAAAAATGCATAACTCTATCATTTCAAATCCAAATGACATGAAACTGGTGACTATCTTGAAGTTCTTTAAAATAGATACAAATTTGATAAAGACACTTTTCTCATTTGAAGCTCACATAAAAGGTTAAGCAAGGTGGAATATTAAGATATATGACTTGACACTTAGAAAAATTTTCAACATGTTGAAATTTCCAAACTTCCACCTTAAAATTCATCATGATACAAGATTCAAATGGAAAAGTTTTGAACTTTAAAGTTGTTCCTCTTGATCTCACCTTTCCAAAAAGTCTAAGTTCATCCATTTTGGACAAGAATTGAATAGGCTGCGCATGGCTTGAACATTACATCATCATTTGGAAAAGATCAAACTTCAAGTTTCCATGTACATTTTCCTTGCAATCCAAGTTGATTTCAGACTCTCTCACACTCAATTGTGGACCTAAAACAATGATCTCATGGGCTTGTACACGCCCATGCACCCATGCATCATCTATTGCCAATTTTGGAAAGTGATTTGGAAGGTGCAATTATCACTTGATCCAGCTATAAATAGAGCTCCATATGCTCAGAATTGAACACACATTCGCGCCAGCTTTGATCCTAAACCCCTAACCCTTTCATTTGAGAGGATAAACCTGAGAATTTCATCTTGAAATTGAGTTTGAATCTCACTATTTTGAGATTCAAAACTCCAGGGATCCCAGACCTTTTGTGCATTTCATTCTACTTCTGCAAGCATTCTGAGTGAGATCAAGCACGAGCCAAGGCAAGAACAATTGAATCCAGACCTACATTGAGGGTATTTTCCAGAAAATTTCATCTCTTCGATTCTCTCTCAATTTTGCTTAATTATCTTGATTCTTTGGTTGTCTGAAGTCCTACCAATGTAGGTAAGAAGATTGAGTTGCTTCGAAATTAAATCGAAACAACTCATTCGACACACCTCAAAATTCAACTCCTCACATCTTTCTATATGTGAGGAGTTAGTTAAAATTGAGGTCAGATTCGTGCTTTACGCCATTTTTTTTTAGATCATGTCCTCCTTTTTCATTTATGATGTGGTGATGAGTAGACCAGTCCGACCAAGGTCGCCTGAGAAGACGACCGACGCTTTGCTCCGGCAATGATGTGGCACGGTCCATAGCCATTAGATGAATTCAAATTGTTTTAATCATGAGCGTATATCTTGATTACCAAGCGTGTGGATGCTTGACTCAGGCGCATCATGAAACGCGTGTGCTCAACCACTTGATCTGCCACCTCAATTAATGAGGCAGATCAAGTGGTCCACGTTTTTTGATTTTTTGATTTTAATTTTTATTCCTTTCATTTTCATTAATTCATATTAATTTTAATATTGATCCAAAAAATATGAGAGTTTCACCAAAATTTTTAAATAATTTCCTCTTTCATATTCTGAATTAAAATTATTTTTTGGATCATTATTAATATTTTTCATGATTTAATTGATTTTTAATTTGTTTTTAATTGTTTAAAAATACTTTTAAGTCTTTAAAAATTCTGAAATTTTTTCTCCAAGGTCCTTTGACCTTGTTTGACCTATGATAAATCTCATGGCCATTTATTTGGTGTTTTGATGAGGTTTTAGGAAATTGACAAACCATATTTAATTTAAATGTATTATTTTAGTATTTTTAATTTGAATAAATGCCAAATAATTTTGTTGACCAATTGTAATGAGTTGTTTGTGTTTGACTATTGTTGTTGGGCCTTGATCAAGGTTGATTTGACTTTGTCAAGTTAATATCATTGGATTTAGGGGATTGATGGAATGTCCATTCCATCTCCCAAAATGAATGGATGATATTAATTTGATAAAAGTCCTCCTTTGATCAATTTGGGTTTTCATCTATTCCCCCCCCCCTCTTCATCTCATTCCTTTTCTTTATGCATTCATCTAATTTGACATATGATATCTCAAAGTCCTAAAACTAGTTGATTGAAAAATTAACATGAGTATGGATGAGATTAGGCCACACCTTTTGCATATTCTATTTGTGTGTGGTATGTTTCATGAGCATAGTCCATAATACTATGTCTCTAACATGCATTAACACCAAAATTCTATTGTCCGACCTCAAATAGTTGTGACTTCTACATAAGTCCAATTACGATTGTTTAACATAGCGCTAAATTTGTGATATAAAAGGCATAGCATTCTAGTTAGTGAGATTGTAAGTCTCCCCTCTTTCATCGTATTGTGTGGAAACTTAGCCTTTTTTCCTTCCTTTGAAAGATGTCTTGGCTCAAGGATCCATGCTTGTGATAAGTGGGTTGAGTGTTCTCCAAAGAATGTCTAAGAATGAAAAGCAAAAGCAAAACAATACTGACTTCTAACCTATTAACAACTAAATTTTAATTTCAAGCCATTTATTTTAATGTTATTTAATTCTAGCTTTTATACATTTGCTATTGTTCTATCATTCTAATTGTTTATGTTAATGCAATTTTCACTTTGTCCACTTGGACCATATTGTGTAGTATTCCTTGTTTGTATATACTTTGCTTGTTTGTTTGGTCTTTGACCATTAATGTACATAATGACAACAAAAACCCTAAAAAACTTTTGTATGGACTGTTGACTTGATCCTGGACAAATGGACTTAGAACTTAGGCAACATTCCTATGCTAAAGGAATTGGCCAATGCCAACTTACTGAGAAACCAAGTGCTTGCAATTTGAAACTTGATCTGATACATCATTCAAGATCCCTCTGAGTTCATCTGCAACATGATCATTGTGAAGTTGTTATTTTGAACCTGTGACTTGTGGAATTTATGGGCTATTTTGAAGAAGATCATGGAATGGATAAGCTTGAATGTGGCTATCTTTATTTGATGCCTTTGCTCTTCAAGATAATATAATTGTGCATTTGTGTGTTACTTGATTCTAAAAGTCAAAGGGAATTCTGGGTTTCTATTGACATTTTTGTCTATTGGATTGCTACCCATTTGGTCAGATCTTTTCAACTCTTAACTTTTAATTTTGTGCATAGGATTAGTCTCTTCATCTTCTCCCCATTTCTTTAATTTTAAAATCTCTCTCTCCCTTTTTCAAAATCTTCTTTGATTGAACTTATTTTGTTCTAAACTTCGACCACTTTGTAAAAAGATAGAAACTTTGGCCTTATGCCATTGCATTTTCAAACTTCTTTTCTTAAATCAAACTTGTAAATAAACTTAACTATACTTGACTTAAACTTTCAAAAAGACAAAAAATAACTAACTCATTCAAACCATTTTTAGGCCTTTTGTGCCTTTCAAACTTAATTTTTGTTAAAAGAAATGCATCCATTTTGAAATTTGTATCATGAACTATGAGGTTTTGATCCCTCATTTTTATGTTGGTACGTAGGCACAAGACCGAAGGTCTTGCCAAACACAAAAATATAATTAATGAATTCTTTTCTCATCCCCCCATTCTATTTGTTTGTAAACATCATTTTTGTACCAAATACATATGCACATAAAAAGGGCTCCCTAGGAGTACATAGGACACTTTGGGTGCTAACACCTTCCCTTTGTGTAACTAACCCCCTTATCTATAATCTCTGACATTTTATTAGTTTTGATTTGAAAACTTCTTACTTTGGGTTTTGTTCGTACTTTTCCCTTTTTCCCTTGGAAACAATAAAAGCACGGTGGCGACTCTTGTTATTTGATCTCTAGCTTATCTATAGCTTGATGATCATGAATTTACCGCTACACCTGCGCCCAAAACTGAGAAGCAAGTCAGAGGTTTTCTCGGTGTTTGAATTATATTTTAAGATTGATATCGCACATGACTGCCACGTGTGTGCCTATATTCAAGCTTTTTCAAAAAGATCAGTCTTGTGATTGGACCGAAGATTGCCAGAAAGCTTTTGACAGTATCAAAGTATATTAGCTTGAGCCTCCTTCTATCTCCACCTGTTGAAGGAAGATCATTGATCATGTATCTGACTGTGCTTGAAGAAAGTATGGGTTGTGTTCTAGGTTAACAAGACGAAACTGGAAAGAAAGAATATGCTATTTACTACCTCAGTAAGAAATTCACCGACTGCGAGACTCAGTATTCTATGCTGGAAAAGACTTGTTGCGCATTGGCTTGGGCTGCTAAGCGCCTGCACCAGTATATGTTGAATTATACTACTTGGTTGATATCTAAAATGGATCCAATCAAGTATATTTTTGAGAAGCCTGCTTTAACTGGGAGAATTGCCCGTTGGCAGATGTTGTTATCTGAGTATGATATTGAATACCGTTATCAGAAAGCGATCAAAGGTAGTGTCTTGGCTGACCATTTGGCTCACCAACCGATTGAAGACTATCAGTCAGTGCAATATGATTTTCTTGATGAAGAGATCTTGTACTTGAAAATGAAAGGTTGCGATGAACCATTGCTTGAAGAAGGGCCAGAACCTGGTTCCCGTTGGGGCATGGTATTTGATGGAGCTGTTAATCAATATGGTAATGTCATTGGGGCAGTGATTATTACACCTCAAGGCACTCATTTTCCGTTTACAGCTAGATTTACTTTCAAGTGTACAAACAACATGGCCGAGTATGAAGCTTGCATTATGAGGCTTGAAGAGGCCGTTGATCTTAGAATCAAGTATTTAGACGTCTATGGAGATTCAACTTTAGTTGTGAATCAGATCGAAGGTGAATGAGAGACGAATCAACCCGGTTTGATACCATAAAAAGATTATGCGAGGAGGATTTTAACTTTCTTTACAAAGGTTGAGTTTCATCATATCCCTCGAGATGAAAACCGGATGACAAATGCTCTAGCAACGCTGGCTTCAATGATTGTGGTAAAATTCTGGAATGAGGTTCGTAATTTGACTGTGATGCGTCTTGATAGGCCAACTCATGTGTTTTCTTTTGAAGAGATCAAAGATGAGAAGCCATGGTATTTTGATATTAAGAGTTTCCTCCAAAGTCAGATTTACCCGCCAGGGGCATCTTTAAAAGATAAGAAGACTTTGAGGAGATTAGTTGGCAATTTCTACCTGAATGGTGATGTGCTTTATAAGAGAATCTTCGATATGGTTTTGCTCAAATGCGTGGATAGACATGAAGCAGACTTATTGATGACTTAAGTCCATGAAGGTTCCTTTGGAACCCATTCCAATGGACATGCTATGGAAAAGAAGATGTTGAGAGCAGGTTATTATTGGATGACAATGGAATCTGATTGTTGCAAGTTTGTGAAGAAGTGCCACAAGTGTCAAATCTATGCGGATAAGATTCATGTTCCTCAAACACTGTTGAATATCATTTCCTCTCCATGGCCCTTCTCCATGTGGGGAATTGATATGATTGGTATGATTGAGCCCAAAGCTTCAAAAGGACATCGTTTTATTCTAGTGGCTATTGACTACTTCACAAAGTGGGTTGAAGCGAAATCGTATGCGAATGTAACCAAGCAAGTTGTTGTGAGGTTCATTAAGAATCAAATTATATGCCGGTATGGTGTGCCAAGTAATATTATTATCGATAATGGATCGAACTTGAATAATAACATGGTGGAAGCTCTTTGCAAAGACTTCAAGATTGCACATCATAATTCTTCTCCCTGCAGACCTAAGATGAATGGGGCCGTTGAAGCTGCAAACAAGAACATTAAGAAGATCATCCAGAAGATGGTTGTGACCTACAAGGATTGGCATGAGATGCTTCCATTTGCTTTGCACGGGTATCCTACATCCATCCGCACTTCAACAGGGGCAACCCCTTTCTCACTTGTTTATGGCATGGAAGTTGTGCTCCTAGTAGAGGTTGAGATCCAGTCACTGCGTGTTTTGATGGAAGCCAAGTCGACAAAAGCTAAATGGTGTTAGACCAAATATGATCAACTGAATTTAATTAAAGAGAGGAGATTTATTGCCATGTGTCATGGTCAGATATATCAACAGAGAATGAAGAAAGCTTTTGATAAGAAGGTCAGGCCTCGTGTATTCAGAGAAAGTGACCTTGTGCTCAAGAAGATTTTATCTTTCAAACCAGATGCTAGGGGCAAATGGACTCCTAATTATGAAGGCCCATATGTTATTAAGAGAGCCTTTTTAGGAGGTGCTTTGATTCTTACAACTATGGATGGTGAAAAGTTCATGCGTCCTGTGAACGTCGATGTAGTCAAGAAATACTTCGCCTAAAAAGAAAAGAATAACTCGCTAAGTTAAAAACCGGAAAGGGCGGCTTAGGCAAAAATGAGCGTCTCGGTGGATTGAAAACCTGAAAGGGCGATCCAGGCAAGAGTTAGAGACATAAAACAGAAAAATCTATCCCGATAAATTGAGTATCCCACCTTGGGGTAATTTATGCAAAAATTAGGGATCATGGAAAGTAACTACATTCGGTTGACTTTCAATTTTAAAGACATTCTTGAGCACGTCATTGGATTCTGATTTGTCATTCTCAACTGAAGCCAAGGAGCACAATGGATATCAAAATTGGTAGAAGGATTAATGATCATTGTATTCAATGTAGCCCTTTCCCATGAAAATTAACATTTTTCAACTTTTGTAAGGATTTGTGGAGTCTTGTCATTTACAGACTAGCATTCTATTAAATAAAGTTGAGCTTTTTATCCAATTGTTTCTACTCTTATTTATTCAGCTAAATAGAATTAAATTTTATTATGATCATTTTGAAATTAAAAATTAAAATCATGTTTTTCTTAAATGATAAAAGCAATTACTTTTAAGAGCAATCGATTCCATTAAAGGAACATCAACAGCAGTTTGAGGACATGTAAGTCCTAAAATGCAAAGCATTGTTGGTCTTCCCCAAGCAGTTAGTTCTGTCATTTTTTCCGAACGGCAACCCTACATCTCAGTCGAGTTTTGTTGGTTTCCCCAACTAAGTTTGTAATTGCCTCCCTCAGGTTGTAGGTGCGTTATCTCAACGGTTTGCATATATTTAGTACATGTCTTGTTTCCCCTCAGGTCGCCAGCGGAGTTATCCCTAATCCCCGTCAGCATTGATTTTTGAGTAATATTTCCGGTCCTTTGCAAGATTGTCTCCCATTTAATATGATGCTGACCTAAAATTCCTCACAGAGTTGATGATGCAGATTCTCTTGCTTTCCCCAGCCAGGGTCATGCCTTTGAGATGGATGGTTTATGTCCATCCCCAACTCTTTTTCTCCAGCAGATGGCTCCATCCTGTTGAGATTGGCTAAGTGTTGTAACGATGATTCAAGATCCTTGACACTTACATCCTTGTGTTTGTTTTGTCAGCATAATCATCATATATACATATACATATACATTCATAGATTTCATTATTGCATTATTTTTGCATTTTGTGATTCATTTTTTTCCGATCGTCTGCTATGGTGGTATCCTTTTCCCCTACGCAGATTTGGTGTGACTGTCCTCCCTCAATTGTAAAGTGTCAGTCCCCTTAAGCAGAAAGAATTTAACCTTTCTCATTCCTCACTGAGTTATTTCCTCGTGGATGATCATTATTTCAGCTTCCTCCCCAATTAATTATTGGGATGGAACCACTCCCCCTGAGTTATATCCTTATTAGTTTGAGTCCTTGATTGAAATTTTCTTTCTAGACCTTGCCTAGATAGATACCTTGATCCCCCGAGAGTCTGTTACCTAGTAAATGGTAATATTCTTCTCGATTTGTGAGTACTTTACTTTTGCCTAATACCCGGTAAAAGTAATCTACTTCCTTTATTCTCCCTAACGGATCCATTTTCATGTTTCCCAGGAAGTCTATCCTTGATATGTTCATCCTAATCAATGACAAATATTCTTTCTCTTCTGAGCCTATCCTTGATATGTTCATCTTTACCGATGAAGGATATTCTCGTTTTGGTATTCTGCCCAGTAAAAAGGTAGTTGTAATCCCTATTTCATTCCCCAAAGGGTTAATCATTGATAGCTGTCGCATCGCGCGAAAAACCGGCGGGAAAAGAAAGAAACAACAGAGCCGCCACCGTGCGTTATTTATCCCAAAAGAGGGAAAGGAAACGCTCGAAGTAAACCTAGGAAAGAACATGGTCTCGCGACCAAAGAGGATGGGTTCGGGAGTCGGTTATGCGAAGGGAAGGTGTTAGGCACCCTACGCATCCGTAGTACTCTACAGGATCCACGCACAAAAGGAAGGAAAATTGGTTGCTATAACACTGCTCAAACACACACAAACTGGCTGAAAGAGACAAAAGAGACTGACTGAAACTGATTCGGCAGGATATCGCATCCTAGGCCTACTTAGTCTATCAGGCATAGACATCAGAGTCGAAGTAGTTCGGACTGGGGAAACGACACATGCTCGCTAGGATACCGCATCCTATGCATACGTATCTTCTCGGACGAGAGAAGAATCAGAGCATTCGTAGCTCGGCTGACACGCACGCAAACAAAACAAAACACAGGCAAACGTGGAGCCCGACTGCCAATCACTGGACTTATGTCAGCATCCGAACCTAAACAACACAACAGATAGATAGGGAGTCTGGGACTCAGCCTACAACTGTCAAACACAAACAAACAGACAGACAGCAAATGCTAAGGAGTCAGGGACTCGAGCCTAGCAAAGGTCAGACAACACACACAAAAAGAAAAAAAGGGCGCCCGGAGAGATCAGCTCAATCTCCTGCCTACATACTTCATCTGGTATGAAGATCAGGGCGATGTAGTTCCCCTACGCAGGGATAAAGGATCTAGCCTAACCAGATAACAGAGGGAGACACAACACTAGGGAGACTACGACTCGAGCCTAGATGTTGTCATGCAAAGTCAACCCTAAGTTAAGGTTTCTAGCTAAATGGCACAAGGGCCAACCTATCCTAAACATGACTTGCACAGGAAGCAAGCCACACCTAACCTAACTTGCACAGGAAGCAAGGGTCTCGATTGCAACTAGGGCAAGAGAAAGGGGAGGTCTCAATCGCAACGAGGGCGAGAGAAAAGAATTAGTGTTAGTCAAACTCGGCAAGACATCGCGTCTCGTGCCTACGTATCTCACCTGATCGTGAGAATCAGAGTTGCCGTAGTTCGGCCACGGAGGGACAAAGGTCCCGATTGCAACTAGGGCAAGAGAAAGGGAAAGTCTCGATCGCAACGAGGGCGAGAGAAAGGAAAAGTCTCGATCGCAACGAGGGAGAGAGAAAGGAAAAGTCTCGATCGCAACGAGGGCGAGAGAAAGGAAAAGTCTCGATCGCAACGAGGGCGAGAGAAAGGAAAAGTCTCGATCGCAACGAGGGCGAGAGAAAGGATCGCAACGAGGGCGAAAGCAAGCAAGTCAAACAAACAAAGGCACAGGTAGCACACACTATATGCACACAAGGGGGCTCACACGAGGGTTAGGCACTGAGGCCAACTGGAATAGGGTCAAAGATTGCTCTTAACCTTGCCATTGAGAGGCTAAGGTGAAGCAGATGAAAGGAGATGAGGGGTGTGCCTCATTGCTTCTATCCCTGATCAGGGAGAGCATATCAGAAAGTGTGGGAGCTCAGAAAGATGGAGCTCTTTCCACATTATTGACTCGATAGATCTTGGGTTTTGATCTCAATGCTACAACCATGTAATGGGAGCAAGGAGAAGACTCACTGAATAGTAGGGGATAGGCTACTTATCCCTTTGATCTACCAATTGCCTTACTTGAAGGACTTTTCCTGCTTGGGACAATTTTAAACACACACAAGCATGGCCTCTTAAGGAGGACTTCAGACAGTTTGCCCGGTCAAATAACAGACCGGGTCTCCAGACTACATGAAGTAAAAGAGATTATACCTCAAGCAAGTTGCTAAAAAAGCAAAGCAAAGCAAGTTCAGAGAACTTAAGCAACTAAGGTACCTGAAAAAGTCAAACCAATCAGTGAACAGTTCAACAGTTAAAACCAAAAGGAATGGATAAACAGTCAACCACAGAAGGTCAACTGTGCAAAGCAAGACTCAAACACATGAGTCAAACCATCTACAAAACAAAGGTTAGTTCATATGTAAACAAATCCAATCACATTTGTATGATCTCAATGGCAATGGTGCTTAACCTGAAACAGGAACTCAATAGTAAGCACAAAAGACCACTAGGACTAGCCTAGGGTCAAGGATGAAAGAAAAAGTCAAGGCAGCAAGGAAAAGTCAACCAAAACCAGAGGCAAACATTTGAGAAGCTATCACAATTGGGCCCACATTCAAATCATGCATTATGATCATTTTATGAACATTTGAAGTCAAAGTAAGGCAAAGGAAAGCATACAAAAGTCAGCAGAATGACTTGCATCAAAAGTCAACCCAAGCATTTTCAAAAATCATCAAATAAATCATACTCAATCCTAACATCTAACATGGTATGCATGTAAAATTTCATGGCATTTGGATGAGAGGAAGGCAGTCAATTAAAATCATGAAGTCAAACCAAGTTCAAGCATGCACAATGAAGGTCAACAAACATGGGTCATCTTCAAAAAATCATATCAAATTGAAAACAGAAGAGAAATGAATGAGATTAACACCAATGCAAAGCTCAAAGAGTCTAGTTATCACATATGAAATTTCATGGACATACAATATGGTATGAGGATTTCACAAAAGATTTGGCAAGGCATAGCACAAAAAGTCAACAAATGACCAAGTATGGAAGAAAATTCTCAATTAAATAGAAAACCTCACAATCAATTCCAAGAAAATTCATACATCAAATAGACACATAAAAGATCATTCATGCAAAATTTGGGGTCATTTGGATGTAGGGAAGCATGTCAACAAAATTAGGGAAAATGCATGATCATGGTATGACACCAAATGTGACACATAACTTCAAAAATTCATATCCAGCAAACCACAAATGGGAAATCCACAAACTTTATACCAAAACAAAGGTAAATGAATCTAGTTTCTCCACAAAAAATTTCAAGGTCAAAGGATGCAACATGAGTATTTCACAATAGGATTGGCAAGAGGTATCAAATTTTGTCACATTTCACAAACCCTAGAGCCATTTAATATCCAGCCAAGCAAAAAAATTAATGAAATTCATGATAAAAAACTAGACATTCTTGTGAACATGATGGAAAAAGTTTCATAATTTTTGGATTTAAAATGAATTAAAAATGGATTTTACAAAATGGATGATCAAATGAAAATAAGAGTTGAATTAGTGAAGAGAAAAAAAACAAGGCTGGAAAAAACCCTCAGCCGGATTCGAAGTGGGGGGTCCAAACAACCAATAGAATACTGCCAAGCACGGAGCCCAGCGCCTCATTCAATGGGCCAACACGTGAGTACAAGTGGCAGGCAGGCTGGCGCAGCCAATCATTGGAACAATTAAAGTGTTCCTCTAACGGCCAGCAAGCGCAGTAAAAAGCTGACCTACAGACATTATCGGCCTGGCAACGAAAAGACACTGGCCCATTGTCACATCTGCCACCATTTCCTTCATAAATATATGCAGGGCAATAAATGAAAGTCATGCAATTAAAGCTAAAAGCAACGACAATAAATGCCTGTCGCGCAGTGACCTGGTACTGTTCCAAAAAGCGGGATTTTGGGATTTCAAGGTGGGGCCACAACCAATCACCATTTCCTTCTTAAAAACACACGCCCAGCCAAAAATAAAAAGACTAAAGAAACATCAGCATGGCAAAATGGAACCAGGATTGCATACAGTAAAACGAAAATCCAGTTTTCAAATGTTAAAAACAGTAAAACCCAGCAACATGATTTTTGCACCAAAAATGACAACCAACATATCAAAATGCTCATCTAAGCAAGCCCAGACCTAATCCAAACTCCATTTATCCCAAATCAAACTAAAATGGACAAATCATGCAAAAATCTAAATGAACATCAATCTTAAATTTCAGATTTCCAACAATCTACTCAACCAAATCACACGAGACAAGCTTCATTAGACTCAGCAAGCTAGGATCTATGCTACACATGTCATGGATTTGAAAAATAAAGGATTCGAAAAAATACCAAATTGAAGAGCAGGGGAAGATTCTGGTGTTTTCTGCTTGCAAATACTTGATAAAGATGAACACAAAGACCTCTAATGCTGTATGAATGAAGTTGCTTGGCTTGAGGTAGCTTGGTTTGGCTTTAATCTTGAGCTGCCATGGATGACAACTTGAGGAAACAGTCGAGAGATGGAACTTCCAGCAGGGTTTGGATGGCTCAAAGGACTCTCAAATGAAGTTCAAATGATGATAGGACCAAGGGATGCTCAAGAGTTTTTGAGATTTTAGCAGAAAATCTCAATCGAGCAAAAATGCAAGATGAGAGAGTAAGAGTATTTTTCTGTATGGCTGCAGCTTCTAGGGTTCAAAATGAGCAGAAAAATCCCTTATAAGGGTCTGTTTAGCACTGCTAATCCAAATGGTAAGTTGATTTAGTTAAGTGGGATCAAAATGCAATTTTTGCTAATTGTGTACAAATGGAAATGGTGGTGCAAAGCTGTACGAGCTGGGCCTGAAAAACAGCAGAAAAAAGACATCCAATTTGCTGTTTTAAGTTGGCACATGAATTGCTAAACATTGCCTTGCTTATTGAAGTCATTTTGCACATTTTGTCCATTTTGCAATTTGGTCCATAATTGTAGTGTAATGGTGGTATGATCATGGTTTTGGAATTGGAACATGTCTCAAATTTGATATGAAAGCAATCTCAATTGGCAAAATGATGAAAAAAGTTTTAATTCAAAAAGTCAAAGTTTGGTCAAACTTTGATTTTAAATGAAAAAGGTCCAAAAATGCCATTTTGATTGGTAGGGTTTTGGTGAACGAAGTTTATATTTTTGGAAAGAGGATGAAAAATGTGGTTTATAGGAAAAAACCCCACCAAATTTGGCCTTATGGTTTGAGAGATATGCCCATTTGAAGTTCAAGATTTTGTGAAAATGATTTGATCATATCTTGACAACCATACATGGGATTTGAGAGTTCTTGGACTTTTTGAAAATGGGAGAACAAGACCTTCAACTTTTATGTTGGGCAAAAATTAATTTGAAGCTTGTATCATGATGCAAGTTGAGGATCAAGAAGTTTCCATTTTTGGCAGTTAAAATTACAGGTCCTCTTTCTATTTTGGGAAATTTTCTGATTGGCTTCAAATTCTTCCATGATGAGGTTTAGCATGATATATGAGGCTTATATGAGCATGAATGAACTCCTTCAAATCAATTCTATCCATCAAATCACTGATTAAATCCACAGTTGACCAAGTTTGACTTTTCTAGGGTTTTGGGTGACTGAACCACTTCTGATGAATTCCAAACCCTAATTCTTTGAGGACTTGATTTCAAATGATGTTCCATGTTGTGTGAACTTTTGATTATTGATCATGGTGCCCAAATTCCACAAGAATGGCCACCATCCACTGCTTTGACTGACTGTTGACTTTCTAGGGTTTTTGCCTGGCTGTGTATGAACTGATGACCTTTGAGCCTTCAACCCTTGACTTAAACACTTCAAATAGACCTCCAAGTCATGTGAACTTGATGGACAAACCCTAGGGCTTTTGCTCTGTGAGAAACAACTTTGCTTGATTGATGGACTGACCTCCTGATCAGTTTGACCTAATTCTTGCTTGCTTGCTCTTGAGGCAACTGGGGACAATGCAAATGATATGCAATGGTTTATAATATGCTATGACCTAATATGAGATGGTATGTACAATGATAGGTGCAAATTTGAGGTGCTACAGCTGCCCCTATTCAATCAGCTGGGGACCCGAACGGATGATAGCAATGGCTGTCAGACTTTCAGGGTAAACAGGGATTGAATACAAAAGAACCGTAGAAATTTGCACCGACTGGGTATAATACAGGAGAACCACGTCATTTACCAATGACAAACTGCATGACAACTTCAGAAAAGCAAAACCATTTACCGATGGTTGGAAACTGGAACCTTGATATTTACCGATATCAACTTCAGCACGACCGTTTACCGATGGCGGCTGGGGAAAACAAACTTCTGAAAAACAAAACCATTTACCGATGGTTAGAACTGGGATCTTGATATTTACCGATATCAACTTCAGCACGACCATTTACCGATGGCTGCTGGGAAAACAACTTAAGAAAAACAGAACCATTTACCGATGGTTAAAACTTGATATTTACCGATATCAACTTCAGCCAGACCATTTACCGATGGCTGCTGGGAAACAATTTGATGTAGGAAGGAAGCAAGACCATTTACCGATGGTGGCTTCAAAGAAACTTGACATTTACCGATGTCAACTTAGCAAGACCATTTACCGATGGCTGCTGCAACTGAGAACTCGATATTTACCGATATCGAAGAAAACTGGGCCATTTACTGATGGCATCTCCGCTTGGGGAGGAACAAAATCTTTGTGGTGATACCAGACAAGACGTTTACCGACGACTTCCGGGGATTTTGATTTTATTAACAAGAGAACAAAGAATGACCAGACATTTACCGATGACTGGGATGAGATACGATGTTTACCGACATCGAAAGATGATGTTTACCGACATCAAAAGAATGACCAGACATTTACCGATGACTGGGGTGAGACTCGATGTTTACCGACATCGAAAGATGATGTTTACCGACATCAAAAGAAATGACCAGACATTTACCGATGACTGGGATGAGAAATTTATTGGGGAAAGACAAACAAATATTGCAACTGAAAACCAGATAGGACATTTACCGATGACTCTACTGGGGATTTCTGTTGGGGATTATCAGACATTTACTGATGACTGACGAAAAGGACTCGATGTTTACCGACACCGAAACAATGGTGTTTACCGACGCCAAAAAAAATGACTAGACATTTACCGATGACTGGGTGGAACTCGATGTTTACCGACATCGAAAGATGATGTTTACCGACATCAAAAAGAATGACCAGACATTTACCGATGACTGGGTGAGACACGATGTTTACCGACATCGAAAGATGATGTTTACCGACATCGAAAGATGATGTTTACCGACATCAAAAGAATGACCAGACATTTACCGATGACTGGGTGAGACTCGATGTTTACTGACACCGAAGCAATGGCGTTTACCGACACCAAACAATAAAACACACGCGGGTGCTGACATGACACTTACTGGTATCACAAGATCAAAACTGAGATATGTTAAGGCAAGACTGATCACTTGCTAGGGGTCTGTTAGATGCCCAAAAGTGCTTATTTGAGCTATCATATGTGGGCATCTTTCACTCTTTTGCCTTGCTAAAATTGCCAAAACCACATTCATTTTACATGGAATGCATTACATTGATAAACAAGCTTGGTGCCTTTGATGTGTGTGTTATTGTGCAGGAAAGGCATGAATTAATTGATAATGAAGACACAACAAAATTGGCAAAGGAACCAAAGCAAACAAGCATTCTATCTGCCAGCTCGCTAGGCGAGGATGTGGCGAAGCAAAACCTTCGCTAGGCGAGCTCCTGGCGAAAGGCTCCAGTAAATTGGTTAATTAATTCGCTAGGCGAACTGATGGCGAAGTGGCAGCGAATTCAGTCTGTTTTGGTGAAAAGAGCAGCCAGCACTAGCTCGCTAGGCGAGGCTCTAGCGAGTCCCCAGCGAGCATTCCAGTAGCAAAACCTTTCAACCTCGCTGAGGCGAAGGTTGAAGCGAGTTCTTCGCTAGGCGAAGGTCTGTTCGCTAGGCGAACATGACAGTTCCACAGGCCCAGTTTTCTCTGGGCGCAGGGGCATTTTGTGCCCATTTTTGGCCTTCGCTAGGCGAGCCATTCTGCTCGCCTAGCGAACGTGACAGTTCTGCACTTGTCTATAAGTAGCAGGTGCCACAAGACCACTATATACCACTTTTTACCAACTTTTTCATTTTTTGTACTTTCTCTTAGATATTTTACAGCATTGCTTTGTGGGGGATTTTATGCCCTAAATTCATTTCTCTTCATCTAGCAACCATCTTCCACAAAAAGAAGGTGGATTCCCATCCAACTTCGATCATTCGACTTGGATGTTGATCAACCCTCTTTTCTTACTTGCCGACCAAGCTACCATGAAAATGAGTAGCTAAGTCTCCATTTGTCAAGGTTAGATGTAGGTGATTTCCAAGCTTTGTATGTAAATGTAAGGATCCTCATATGTAAACTCTTTAACGGTAAATATATGATGAAAACTTTGTTTCTATTTAAAACTCTTTGTGTTGGTATTTGATCGAGAGATGTTTACCGATTCTTGACCTAGGTTTTCATCCAAACTTGTTTGTTAGCTAGAGATAGTAACGAATGATTTTGTTCACCATAAGGTTGAACCAAAACGTTGTCTTTTTGATAGATTGTGTTCGAGAGAAACAATGGATCAAAATGACAAAACTCACAATGGGTGTTCGAGAGAAACGCATTGAGAGGACTTTGTGAAATTATTTATCATCTAAAGGAGTTTATAATATTGTTGACCGTGCAAAAACATGCAAAGCAAATGTAATCATTGAAACCTAACTTTGATAATATTTCTCATATTAATCAAAACGTAACTTTTACCGCAATTAATTACTTTGTATGCAAGATAACTTGATTAAAACCCAAAACCCTAGTGTTACTTCAAGTTAAGATTAATTCAACCATTGAACGGCAGTGATATCTTACAATCTCTGTGGATACGATAACAAAAACCCGACACCTAAAAACTGTCTATTCAACAAAATGGCGCCGTTGCCGGGGATTTTAAATTGATATTGCGAGCATCGCATTGGTTGTTTAAGTTTTAGCTTGTGAATTTTTGACTTGTGCTTGTAATTCGTTTGGTTTAGTGTGCAGCTTACGTTTTATGCGAGGGAAAATCCCTGTGGACGAACTTCTTTTTGATCCTGAGATCGAGAGAACCGCAAGGAGGCTCAATAGCAAAACAAGACGTAGGAGGCAACAGGCTCAACAAAATCAAGAGCAAGGAGAAAGTTCTTCAACCACAAATCCACACCCATTCGTACCAAACATGGAGCCACAACCACCACCACCGATCTCTACTCCATGTATCAACAGTCCAAGGAACACTGCTCAGTTTGCCAACCAAACTGGAAGGCAAGCTGAGATGAAGACGGGAACTCTGAATTTATTGTATGGGAGTCCATTCACCGGAATGGACCATGAAGACCCATTTGCTTTTCTCACAAAATTCTATGAGATAGCATTGGCTGCCGGAGTGGATCAGGCTCAGGAGCTTCCGTTGTTCAGACGTTTATTTCCTCACGCTTTGCTCGGTAAAGCAAAGGATTGGTATCTTGATCAAACACCTGCCGTAATGACAGATTGGAATGTGTTAGAGGAGAAATTCATTGAAAGATTTTTCTCCCATAACCGATTCATGGAATCAAAGACGGCCATCTCGGTGTTTTCTCAAGGAACCAATGAATCTTTAAATGAAGCGTGGGAGAGATTCAAGTCCATGCTAAGGAAATGCAAAGGGCATGGATTTGATGAATTAACTCAAATCCATATCTTCAGAAATGGACTTCAACCAAACTGTAAGACGTTGTTGGATGCCACCTCGGGTGGCTCGTTGATGTCAAAGAGTGCCGAAGAAGCGACCAACATTATCAACCGTATGGCTTTGAATGATCTTCAAAGTCAAAGTCGTGGAAGTTCTTTGAAGAAGGCGGGAGTGCTTGAGTTAGGGACGAATGATGCCATACTTGCCCAAAACAAGCTCATCTCACAACAAGTGGAACTTTTAACGCAACAAATCAAAGAGTTAAGAGAACCGTCAAAAGCTAAACAAATAGCTTGTTGTGAACTTTGTAAAGGTGAACATGACACCGGATTTTGTCCACCTCCCGGCTTTGACGAAGTGAACTATATGGCCAATCAACGGGACTATCAACCAAGACAACAACAACCTTATCAACCGCACCCTCAACAACAACAACAATTCCAAGGGAACCAAGGGTTCCAACCTAGAAGCAACTATTATCATAACCAAGGTTATGGAGGTGGTTCTTCTAGCCGTCAAAATCCTCCCCAAAATCCGTATCAATCTCAACAACCGCCGGTAGTCAATTCTAAATTGGAAGAGACATTGACGCAATTCATGCAAATGTCAATGGCCAATCAAAAGAGTAATGACGCGGCCATAAAAAATCTTGAAACTCAAGTTGGGCAACTTGCCAAGCAACTAGCTGAACAACAAACCGGTCCTTCTTTCTCGGCCAATACGCAAACAAATCCTAAGGAGCATTGTAAGGCGATTGTGACGAGAAGTGGAAGGGAGTTGGGTAGTGAAAACGAAAAAAGAATGGCGAGTGAAAAAAGAGAGAAAGAGAGGGAGATTGAGGAGGAAATAGTGGAAGAAAATGTTGATGGTGAAGTAGGAGTGTGGAGTGATGAGGAAGTAGTTGAAAAGAATAAAAATAATGGTGAAGTTGAAAATAAAAAAAATGTGGAGATTGAGGAGAATAAAAATGATGAGGTAATAAGGGAGGTAGTGAAGAAGCCGAGATGGAAAAGCGCTAGAATAGCGAAAGGGAAGGAGGTAGTGAGCGCTACTCCTGTCCAAAACCTTCCTTACCCTCATGCCCCGTCAAAAAGGGAGAATGAACGGCATTACGCCCGGTTCATGGATATTTTTAAGCAATTACAAATAAACATTCCGTTTGCTGAAGCTTTGGAACAAATGCCAAAGTATGCCAAGTTCATGAAGGACATACTAACCAAAAAGCGGAGGTATACGGAACCGGAGACCATCGTCCTTGATGCGAGCTGTAGTGCCATCATTCAAAGGACGCTTCCTAAGAAAGAGGTTGATCCGGGAAGAGTTACATTGCCGGTTAAAATTGGTGATGTGTATGTCGGAAAGGGACTTATTGACTTGGGGTCGAGCATAAATCTTATACCTTTGTCAATTATCAAGAGGCTTGGCAACATCGAGATTAAGTCCATCCGAATGACATTACAATTGGCGGATAAGTCGACGACCCATCCTCATGGCGTAGCCCAAGATGTGTTGGTGAAGGTCGACAAATTCTTCTTCCCGGTGGATTTCATTGTAATTGATATGGAGGAAGATGATGATGCTCCGCTCATATTGGGCCGACCATTCATGAAGACCGCAAGAATGATGATTGATGTTGATGACGGTTTAATGAAGGTGCGTGTTCAAAATGAGGAGGTCACCTTTGATCTATTCGAGGCGATGAAGCATTCCAAGGATAGACATGATAGCTTTCGAATCGATGTGATCGAAGACGCTATTATGGAAGTTTCAAAGCATATTCACGAGATATCTCCTATGGAGTTAGCTCTCGACGACTCATTGGAGGTTTTCACTGTTGAAGAGGAGCTAGCTCTTGAGGAATGCTTGAAGGAATTTGATAGCTTGGAAGACCTACAACCGTGGGAAGTAGAGGAAGAAAATTTGAAGAAGGAGGTAATTGACGAGAAAGCGTCAATTGAATTAAAAGAGTTACCTTCGACGTTGAAATATGTATTCCTTGATGATACCGAGGACAAGCCGGTTATCATAAGCAACCTTTTGACAATTGAAGAAGAAGCCCGTCTCATATTTGTGCTAAAGACAAATCAAGAAGCTATGGGTTGGACTCTTTCCGATCTTAAAGGAATTAGTCCATCCTATTGTATGCACAAGATTTTGATGGAGGAGGATTTCAAGCCGGTGGCTCAACCACAACGCCGCTTAAATCCTACGATGAAAGAGGTTGTAAGAAAGGAAGTGGTGAAGCTTTTGGATGCGGGAATGATTTACCCGATCTCGGATAGTCCGTGGGTTAGTCCCGTGCACGTGGTTCCGAAGAAGGGTGGAATGACCGTAATCCGTAATGACAAAGACGAATTGATCCCGACTAAAGTTGCCACGGGATGGAGAATGTGTATAGATTATAGACGGTTGAATACCGCGACTCGTAAGGACCATTTTCCACTCCCATTTATGGATCAAATGCTTGAAAGACTATCGGGCCAACAATACTACTGTTTTTTAGACGGCTACTCCGGGTACAACCAAATTGCGGTTGACCCGGTTGATCATGAGAAGACGGCTTTCACGTGTCCGTTTGGAGTGTTCGCATACAGAAAAATGCCTTTTGGGCTTTGCAATGCGCCGGCGACATTCCAACGATGTGTCCAAGCTATTTTTGCCGATCTAATAGAGAAAACTATGGAAGTCTTCATGGATGACTTCTCGGTGTTTGGTGGGACGTTTAGTCTATGCTTGGCAAATTTGAAGACGGTGTTGGAAAGGTGTGTGAAGACTAATTTGGTGCTAAATTGGGAAAAGTGTCACTTTATGGTGACCGAGGGGATTGTGCTAGGCCACAAAGTCTCTAAAAGGGGGCTTGAAGTGGATAGAGCTAAAGTTGATGTAATTGAAAAATTACCCCCTCCGGTCAATGTGAAGGGCATCCGTAGTTTTTTGGGGCACGCGGGGTTCTACCGGCGCTTCATCAAGGACTTCTCAAAGGTGGCTAAACCTTTGAGCAATTTACTCGCTAAAGATCAGGTATTTCTCTTCACCGACGATTGTTTGCAAGCTTTCGAGGTTTTAAAAGAAAAATTGGTTACCGCTCCAGTAATAGTCGCTCCCGATTGGAATGAAAATTTTGAACTAATGTGTGACGCGAGTGACTATGCCGTTGGAGCGGTACTTGGCCAAAGAAAGGACAAAACTTTTCATGCTATACATTATGCGAGTAAGGTTCTTAACGAGGCTCAAATAAATTATGCCACAACAGAAAAAGAACTACTCGCAATAGTGTATGCGCTAGAAAAGTTTAGGTCCTATCTTATAGGGTCTAAAGTCGTGGTGTACACCGACCACGCGGCGATTAAATATCTGCTGACCAAGCCGGATTCGAAGCAAAGGCTCATCCGTTGGATCCTCTTGTTACAAGAATTCGATGTCGAAATTAAAGACAAGAAGGGGTCGGAAAACTTGGTAGCGGATCATTTATCCCGCTTGGTGAATGTCGAGGTTACCGCATCTGAAAAGGAAATCCGGGAAGAATTTCCTGATGAAAAATTGTTTAAGGTTCAAGTTAGGCCGTGGTTTGCAGACTTTGCAAACCACAAGGCTAGTGGTTGTGTGCCGGCCGATCTAACTTCGAACCAAAAGAGGAAGTTCCTTTCGGATGCGAAGTATTATGTTTGGGATGACCCATACTTGTTTAAGTTGGGTAGCGATAACCTGTTAAGGAGATGCGTAACTGGTGATGAAGCCCAGAGCATCCTTTGGCATTGTCACAACTCGCCTTATGGCGGTCATTATAATGGGGTTAGAACGGCCACTAAAATTCTTCAATCGGGATTTTATTGGCCAACTATTTTTAAAGACGCACATACCCATGCGCAAAGTTGTGACAGTTGCCAAAGAAGTGGTGGGATAGGTAAGAGAGATGAGATGCCTCTCCAAAATATCCAAGAAGTGGAAGTGTTCGATTGTTGGGGCATAGATTTTGTTGGACCTTTCCCACCCTCTTACGGGAATGAGTACATGCTTGTAGCTGTTGATTATGTCTCTAAATGGGTTGAGGCGATTGCCTCACCTCGGGCGGATGCCAAAACGGTGATAAAATTTTTAAAGAAAAACATCTTTTCTCGTTTTGGAACACCCCGAGTGTTGATAAGTGACGGAGGGTCACACTTTTGCAATGCACCTTTGGAAACAATTCTAAAACATTATGGTGTATCGCATAGGGTGACAACTCCGTACCACCCTCAGGCTAATGGCCAAGCCGAGGTCTCTAATCGTGAGATTAAGAGAATCCTCGAGAAAACCGTGTCTAACTCGAAAAAGGAGTGGTCCCAAAAATTGGACGAAGCATTATGGGCCTACCGTACGGCCTTTAAAGCTCCAATTGGCCTAACTCCCTTTCAATTGGTATTTGGTAAAACTTGCCATTTGCCGGTTGAATTGGAGCACAAGGCCTTGTGGGCCCTCAAATTTTTAAATTTTGAGAATGAGTCGGCCGGTGAAAAAAGGAAAGTACAACTACTTGAGTTGGAGGAGATGCGCAATGCCGCATACCACTCAAGTTGGTTGTACAAGGAAAAAGCCAAGAAGTATCATGACAAAAAGATCCGAACCAAAGAATTCGTGCCCGGACAATTGGTCTTATTGTTCAACTCCCGGTTGAAGTTGTTTCCCGGGAAGTTGAAATCGAAATGGTCCGGGCCATTTCGGGTGAAAGAAGTAAAAGAGTACGGGGCCGTTATCATTGAAGACATGGACGAGAAAGACAGTTGGACCGTGAACGGCCAACGATTGAAAGTGTATCTCGGCGGTCATGTGGATCGCGAGAGTTGTGCTCAGCCGCTCGATGCTCCTCTGTGAGCATCGCACCGTCGAGCTTAGCCGACGTTAAACAAGCGCTAGTTGGGAGGCACCCCAACATTGTAAGTATTTCCTGTTTTATGTTTGATGTTGTATGAGTATTGGATGACATGCAAGTGCTGCATTTGCAAATGCACTTGCTGTCATGCTCGCTTGCAGCTCGCTAGGCGAGTCTGCAGCGAGCGCGCTCGCTACCTGCTCGCTAGGCGAGGCAGTAGCGAGCGCACCAGTACTGTTATATTTAAACAGTTCAGCAGGGCAGTTTTGCCCTTACCCTAAAAATTCTTCTGAACTGCTCTGCTGAAGTGTGCGATTTCCCTTCTCAAATTCTCTACCGTGCATCCATATCAACAACATTTGTGTGTCGGTCATTTGCAAACACTTCCCACTTCTCCTTTCCAAATCCGTTTACCTCAAGGTTTGCCCTATTGCATGTTTCTTTTATTGCATTATTTATTTCCAAATTTGAATGGTAAATAGGATAGGTGTGATAGGAACCTTGAGGTTGCATGCAATTTTGGGAGTTTGCAATGTTGTGCATTTAGGTTTTTAAATTGGGGATTTACTCTTACTTAGGTTTTCCATGAAATTAGGTATCCCCAATAGCATAGAACAATTCATTGTCATGAGGAATCATTGGGTTTTGCTGTGGAAACCTTGTATGTACAGGTTTTGGGGAAACAATTTTGAAAATGCAGAAAACCCCAAAACCCGTAAGGTTCGCTAGCAGCTCGCTAGGCGACCTGGGGCGAGAGTTCGCTGCAACTTCGCTAGGCGAAGCAGCAGCGAACATGGCAGAATTTTGATTTATGTTTTAATTTCTAATCTGTTTGTTTCGTGTTTGTTGCTTTATCTCTTGTTTTGCAGAATGGAGTCAAGATCAAGTGCTGGCAAGAAAAGAAAGGGAGCGGCAACTACTTCACGAACCGTGCCAATCCAATTCGACCACGACAAGTTTGTGGGCCCGAAACAAGCGGCACGGTACATCGCTTTGGAGAAGCGAAACATTTTGCCTGAGAAGCGGTTTCTGATAAACCCACAGGGCACGTATCGGAGTTTTGCCGGGTTGATTGATACAAAGAAATGGGATAGGTTGATAAATCCCTTGGAACACTATGACATCGCTACAGTGCGGGAGTTCTACGCTAACGCATTGCCAGATGATGATGAGCCCTTCACTTGGGTCTCTAGAGTGGCCGGTCGGCCAGTTCCTTTTGACAGGGATACGATCAACCAAATCCTCGGGGAGCCGCTTCAGCTGGGTGCTGATGAAAGAGACCAGTACCATATTGACCTCCGGCTGCACAAGGATATTCCAGCAATTACAGCCGCCCTGCTTCTACCAGGGAAATCAGTTGAGCCGAACCCATCTGGGGTTCCTATGAGATATCATCGGGAGGACATGACTCCCATGGCTCAGCTGATTCTTCTTCTGGTTTTGACCAACATACAACCCAAATCCCACACATCTACTGTGCCGATCCCAGTGGCACATTTAGTACATTCCATCCTCGCCAATGTTGAGATTGATGTGGCGAGGATCATTGCCAATGAGCTGAAGACGGTAATAGAGAGCGGACTGAAGTCGGGGGCTCGGGTGAATTGCCCCCTTGCATTCCCTTGTTTGATTATGAGCCTGTGCATTAAGGCACGAGTGCGACTTCCGTCTCGGGGTCAGGTTAGGATCCCGGCTCCTATTGATGACCGGTATGTGGCAAAATACTGCAGAGCTAAGGCCACCGGCAGCAGTGCAGCCTCAGGTAGCACTAGGGTTTCTGATGGTCCTAGTGCTTCTACTCCCAGGGTCGATCCATACCTGCGGGCTGCGTGTGAATACAATTTCCAGTGGATGGCAGCATCGCAGAGGGCTATGATTGACATGCACGACTCGATGCAGCGTTTGCAGCTGCAGGGTAGTGGTGCACATGCTTTGATGACACGGGAGCAGTTTTTGACTAATGCAAATTGGCCCGTGGACGTGCCAGTCTATTCTGAGGGGGTGGGAGCTGATGATGATGATGAGGATGATGATGAGGCGACCGGTTCTGAGGCCGGTAGTGAGGAGGAGTCTTGAGCCCTTTGTGGGTTAAGTTTTTGTTTTTTGTATTTCAGTTTTTTTTTATTATGGCATTTTTATTTGTACTTTTGAATTTTGTATTTTGACCAATGGGTTGTACTATTGGGGTGTTTTGTCCCCCACGAACAAAATTTTATTTTTTCAGTTAATATTATTTATGTTTGTTGTTAATTTTGTGTGCTTAATAAAATTTTGGTTGAATGAGTGGCAAACCCTTCTAGATTGGTTGCTCCTCAAGAAGTACCCAATGAAGGTGCATCCGAGCTTGGATGGCAATGATAAGAATAACAAGTGAATGAAGCTAAGGTACATGGTTACCGTCGGCTAGAATTTTAGAATGCATTAGGAACTTTACTCTTTTTGGTAAATTGAATATTGTCTGTGTGCAACATAATTGAATGAATGTTTCATCTAGAACCTAAACCACAAAGAGTGAGGAAACCTCCATTGTACACTTAAATGCTGGATTCTAATAAGTTTTGTTGATTCATTTGATTCATTATTTGTCTGTTATTATTGTGAAATTGTGGAAGCAATTAGAAATGATCAAGGCACTTGTTTTCTTTCGAGCACAACTACATCCAAAAACAATTTACCTGTGAGCAGAGAGAGTATTTGTTAACCCCTTTGAGCCTGAACAGTTGAATCTCGGCTTGAAATAAAGCGAGATCTCAAAAATGTTTTTTTTACAACCCGAAAAATCTTGATTATTGTTCTTTTGCCGTAAAAAGTTAAGAGCATTCACTTAGGTTGTGGAAGAAATAAGTTGGGGAGAACGAAAAAGAATTGGTAAGTACCACAGCTTTTGAAAATGAAAAGAAAAAACCGAGCAAGCATATAAAAAAAATATGTATAGAAAATGTAGAAAATAAACATCTGTTTTGTATTTTTGATGTGAAAGAAAAGAACAAAAATATAAAGAATGAAAATGAATGCTTGCTTGGAAGAAAAATAGTGAAAAATAAGAGTTGAGTTGTGGAATATGTGTTGTGAAGGTTACAAATAAGAAACAAAGGAAACAAAGTCGAGTAGCGTGAATATTACTGTGAATGTCTCTTTTGCATCGGCACTTTCGTTTCAATGGCCTTAGAAATGTCCCTTGTTTGTTAACCCGACCAAGTTTCAACCGAAAAGCCCTTAGTGATCTTTATGCTTCCACAGTACCACTTATAATTGTTAGACATTGTATGAATCTGTTTGATTTCTTCATGATTTGTTAGAGAGTGAGATTATTCCCGCGGTTGCAAACGCGCAAAATCTTCATTCCTTATTCGAAGAGGAGAGATAGGATGATTCATTCAGAATAGCATTGTTGTAGATAGATATATATTTTGCATTGCTATTTAAGTTTTAGTTCTTATGTATTATTTTATTCAAAACCGTTGGAAACGTGTATTTGCGGATTTCGCTTGTGTTTGAGCCGTTTATCCAACTTCGAAAAAAACCGTTTTCTTAAAAGCAAATCCTCTTGTTCTTCAAAGAGGCATACTTTGCTTGAGGACAAGCAAGAATCTAGTTGGGGAGAGTTGTTAGATGCCCAAAAGTGCTTATTTGAGCTATCATATGTGGGCATCTTTCACTCTTTTGCCTTGCTAAAATTGCCAAAACCACATTCATTTTACATGGAATGCATTACATTGATAAACAAGCTTGGTGCCTTTGATGTGTGTGTTATTGTGCAGGAAAGGCATGAATTAATTGATAATGAAGACACAACAAAATTGGCAAAGGAACCAAAGCAAACAAGCATTCTATCTGCCAGCTCGCTAGGCGAGGATGTGGCGAAGCAAAACCTTCGCTAGGCGAGCTCCTGGCGAAAGGCTCCAGTAAATTGGTTAATTAATTCGCTAGGCGAACTGATGGCGAAGTGGCAGCGAATTCAGTCTGTTTTGGTGAAAAGAGCAGCCAGCACTAGCTCGCTAGGCGAGGCTCTAGCGAGTCCCCAGCGAGCATTCCAGTAGCAAAACCTTTCAACCTCGCTGAGGCGAAGGTTGAAGCGAGTTCTTCGCTAGGCGAAGGTCTGTTCGCTAGGCGAACATGACAGTTCCACAGGCCCAGTTTTCTCTGGGCGCAGGGGCATTTTGTGCCCATTTTTGGCCTTCGCTAGGCGAGCCATTCTGCTCGCCTAGCGAACGTGACAGTTCTGCACTTGTCTATAAGTAGCAGGTGCCACAAGACCACTATATACCACTTTTTACCAACTTTTTCATTTTTTGTACTTTCTCTTAGATATTTTACAGCATTGCTTTGTGGGGGATTTTATGCCCTAAATTCATTTCTCTTCATCTAGCAACCATCTTCCACAAAAAGAAGGTGGATTCCCATCCAACTTCGATCATTCGACTTGGATGTTGATCAACCCTCTTTTCTTACTTGCCGACCAAGCTACCATGAAAATGAGTAGCTAAGTCTCCATTTGTCAAGGTTAGATGTAGGTGATTTCCAAGCTTTGTATGTAAATGTAAGGATCCTCATATGTAAACTCTTTAACGGTAAATATATGATGAAAACTTTGTTTCTATTTAAAACTCTTTGTGTTGGTATTTGATCGAGAGATGTTTACCGATTCTTGACCTAGGTTTTCATCCAAACTTGTTTGTTAGCTAGAGATAGTAACGAATGATTTTGTTCACCATAAGGTTGAACCAAAACGTTGTCTTTTTGATAGATTGTGTTCGAGAGAAACAATGGATCAAAATGACAAAACTCACAATGGGTGTTCGAGAGAAACGCATTGAGAGGACTTTGTGAAATTATTTATCATCTAAAGGAGTTTATAATATTGTTGACCGTGCAAAAACATGCAAAGCAAATGTAATCATTGAAACCTAACTTTGATAATATTTCTCATATTAATCAAAACGTAACTTTTACCGCAATTAATTACTTTGTATGCAAGATAACTTGATTAAAACCCAAAACCCTAGTGTTACTTCAAGTTAAGATTAATTCAACCATTGAACGGCAGTGATATCTTACAATCTCTGTGGATACGATAACAAAAACCCGACACCTAAAAACTGTCTATTCACATAATTCACGAGTAGAAACAACTCAGCTGGGGATGCAGGTATCGACCTGCTATTGAAACCTGTCCAATCCACTGGTGGGACGAACTCTGTTGGAGAAAAAAATTGCTTCGCTGGGGAAGGCTTAAACAAACCGTAGTTAGGAGAATGATTCTGTCTGGGGAAAAGCACTGCTGGTGAATGCTCACAAGTGACGACCCTACTGGGGAAAATATTCACAAGTGACAATCTGCAAATCGGAACAGCAGATGCCCCAGGGAGTACATGGACAAAATACGGTCAAGTGTCCTCAACATTCAAAATGATTTTCAAATGTTTTACTCTTTCTGCACGTCATTGTTTAGCCTTCATGTTTTTATATGCAATGTTTATCAAAAATTCGGACGTTTTTGCAAACAAAACAGTAAAAATAAAAACAAGAGCAATTTATCTGAATAACGACTTTTATTGATTGAAAGTGTGCCCGAAGAGGCAAATACATTGGGAAGCAATTCCTAGAAAGAGGTAATTGCGCACAAAAGGAAAAATAAACTATCCTAATGGCAATGTGAACACGGCATCCACTGTTTCCCAACTCTGTCATAACTCATAGATCATCAGTTTCCTCCCAATTCCTTGCTTTCTGAGAAGAATGACTGGACCGATCACATCTGTCGAGATGGTAGCTGACGAAGCATGATGAAATACAGACGACTCAGACTGTAGTCTTCGCTTTAATCCCTCTTTTGGCTGGATCGCCCTTTCGGGTTTTCAATCCACCGGGATACCCATTTTTGCCTAAGCCGCCCTTGCGGGTTTTCGACTTACCGGGTGTACAATTTTTTCATTTTTATCCCTAATTTTTGCCCGAACCTTTTCTTTCTGTTTTTGGTTCGCCGGGATGCCCATTTTTGCCTGGACTCTTTTGTTCTTTTTGTCCAGCGGGTCAATTTACGCGAAGTATTTTTTGACTACATCTGAGTTGACAGGGGAAGGAAAATCTTCACCGTCCATAGTTGTAAGCATCAAGGCTCCACCGGAGAAAACCTTCTTCACAACATATGGACCTTCGTAATTAGGAGTCCACTTGCCCCTGTTATCTGTACCGGGAGGAAGGATCCTCTTCAAAACTAGATCGCCAGTTTGAAATGTTCGAGGATGCACTTTCTGATCAAAGGCTCGCTTCATCCTTCTCTGATATAACTGCCCATGGCACACAGCTGCTAACCGTCTCTCTTCGATAAGGCTTAACTCATTAAACCTTGTACGAATCCACTCGGCTTCGTCCAGCTTGACGTCTAATAATACCCTCAGAGAAGGGATCTCCACTTCAACAGGTAGGACTGCTTCCATACCATACACAAGGGAGTACGGGGTTGCCCCGGTCGACGTACGTACTGAGGTACGGTATCCATGCAAAGCAAAAGGCAACATCTCATGCCAATCTTTGTACGTAACGACCATCTTCTGCACAATCTTCTTGATGTTCTTGTTAGCTGCCTCTACAGCACCATTCATCTTCGGTCTGTAAGGAGAAGAATTGTGATGTTCAATCTTGAAATCTCTGCATAAGTCCTTCATCATTCTGTTGTTGAGATTCGAACCATTGTCCGTGATGATTCTCTCGGGAACTCCATAACGACAGATGATTTCTTTCTTGATGAACCGGGCAACCACTTGTTTGGTGACGTTGGCATAGGAAGCTGCTTCCACCCATTTGGTGAAGTAATCAATCGCAACTAAGATGAAGCGATGTCCATTCGAAGCAGTTGGTTCAATCCTTCCAATCATGTCGATGCCCCACATGGCAAACGGCCAAGGCGAGTTCATGACATTCAACGGGCTTGGTGGTACATGCACCTTATCAGCATAGATTTGACACTTATGGCATTTCCGAGCGTATTTGAAGCAATCGGATTCCATAGTCATCCAGTAATATCCGGCTCTCAGCAATTTCTTCGACATTGCATGACCACCAGCGTGGGTACCAAACGAACCCTCGTGCACTTCTTGCATTAACATGTCTGCTTCGTGTCTATCCACGCATCTGAGCAAGATCATGTCAAAGTTCCTCTTGTACAACACGTCGTCCTGATTCAAGTAAAAGCTTCCAGCTAGCCTTCTCAGGGTCTTCTTATCATTCTTCGATGCACCCTCAGGATACTCTTGAGTCTTGAGGAAGTTCTTGATGTCATAATACCACGGCTTATCATCAATAACATTAACAGACTCGGCTGCAAACACATATGCAGGCCTCTCGAGTCGATTCACAGCAACATGTGGCACATGATTCCACCAATGAACCTTTATCATGGAGGATAAAGTAGCCAATGCGTCAGCCATTTGATTCTCATCCCGAGGGACATGATACAACTTCACCTTCTTGAAGAACGTCAGTATTCTTCTGGTGTAATCTCTATACGGAATCAGATGTGGCTGGTTTGTATTCCAATCTCCATTGACCTGATTGATCACTAGAGCAGAATCTCCAAATATGTCGAGTGTTTTGATCCTCAGATCAATGGCTTCTTCTATCCCCATGATACAAGCCTCATACTCAGCTTCATTGTTGGTGACATCGAATGTCAATCTGGCAGAAAAAGGTATATGAGCACCTTTGGGATTGATTAGCACTGCACCAACACCATTGCCGTTCATATTCACAGCCCCATCAAACATCAGTGTCCACTTGTCATCAGGATCCGGTCCTTCCTCGACAAGCGGCTCTTCACAGTCTTTTGTCTTCAGGTACATGATGTCTTCATCAGGGAATTCAAACATCATTGGCTGATAATCATCGATTGGTTGTTCGGCAAGATAGTCTGACAGAATACTACCTTTGATGGCCTTCTGTGACGTGTACTGAATGTCATACTCCGTTAAGATCATCTGCCAACGGGCAACACGTCCGGTGAGAGCTGGCTTCTCAAAGATGTATTTCACAGGATCCATCCTAGAAATCAACAGAGTAGTATGGTTCAACATATACTGCCTTAGTCGGCGAGCAGCCCAGGCCAAAGCACAACAAGTTTTCTCGAGCAGTGAATATCTTGTTTCACAGTCGGTAAACTTTTTGCTTAGGTAGTATATGGCATGCTCTTTTCGACCAGACTCGTCATGCTGACCCAATACACACCCCATCGAAGTCTCGGTGACTGAAAGGTACATTATCAATGGTCTCCCTGGAACTGGAGGAATCAGGATTGGAGGGTTTTGCAAGTATTCTTTGATTTTGTCAAAAGCTTCCTGACAGTCATCATTCCATTTGATCGCCTGATTCTTTCTGAGTAGTTTGAAAATTGGTTCACATGTGGCAGTTAGATGAGATATGAACCTTGCAATGTAGTTCAATCTCCCTAAAAACCCACGGACTTGCTTTTCCGTCTTCGGTTCAGGCATCTCTTGAATAGCTTTGACTTTTGCTGGATCAACCTCAATCCCTTTTTCACTGACAATGAAGCCTAAGAGCTTCCCGGATCTCACCCCAAACGTACACTTGTTCGGATTCAGCCTCAGCTTGAATTTGACCAGTCTATCAAACAACTTCTGCAAATTTACCAGGTGCTCCTCTTCCGTCTGCGACTTCGCAATCATATCATCCACGTACACTTCGATTTCGTTGTGCATCATGTCATGAAAGAGAGTCGTCATTGCCCTCTGATAGGTAGCACCGGCATTCTTCAACCCAAATGGCATCACTTTGTAGCAGAACGTGCCCCAAGGTGTAATGAATGTCGTCTTTTCCATGTCCTCAGGTGCCATCTTGATCTGGTTGTAGCCTGAGAAACCGTCCATGAAAGAGAATACCGAGGATTGAGCCGTATTATCCACCAATACATCAATGTGAGGTAATGGGAAATCATCTTTCGGACTCGCCCTGTTCAAATCTCGGTAATCGACACACATCCTGACTTTGCCATCCTTCTTCGGCACCGGAACGATGTTGGCAACCCACGGCGGGTAACTGGTGACAGCTAGGAAACCTGCGTCCCACTGCTTCTGAACCTCTTCCTTGATCTTGACTGCCATGTCAGGACTTGTTCTGCGAAGCTTCTGCTTGACTGACGGGCATTCTTCCCTGAGAGGTAACCGATGCATCACAATGTCTGTATCCAAACCAGGCATATCTTGGTATGACCAGGCGAATATTTCCACATATTCTCTTAGCATCTCAATTAGCCTCCTCTTGACAGAGTCTTCTAAAGCAGCCCCAATTCTGATCTCTCTTCTGGCGTCCTCAGTACCCAGATTAATAGTTTCCAACTCTTCCTGATGAGGTTGGATGACCCTTTCCTCTTGCTTCAGTAGTCTGACCAATTCTGCAGGGAGTTCACAGTCTTCCTCACTCTCCTCTTCAGCTTGGTAGATGGGATTGTTGAAATCATACTGAGCCATAACAGAGTCGTTCACAGTGGGTGCCAAAAGATCACTTCTGCATGTTTAATGTTTTGTTTTTAGAAAAAGATTTCAATAAAGTCACAAAAAACAAAAACATTGCCATTTTTATTGTTTTGAAAAAAGTGAGAAACAGAAAAACAGAAAATAGAAAGACAGAGATCTCAAAATTTGATTGAAAAAACGTCCTTTATTTATAAACATTGTGAAACATGATGTGGCCCTACAATGAACCACTACGCCTTGGGCGGAACGTAGGGTTTTCATGCAAAAATGAAAAACAAAAGAAAATTACTCTGTCAGTAGAGTAACTTGGACTACATCTTCTGCCGTCCAGTTGTTGATAATCTCGCCTGGTGCACAAGGGCGGACCCAGACATCCAAATCATGATCACCGTCTTCACCATCAGTAGTAAAGACATCTCCGTGGTTCATCAGCCCAGCGCTGGTGAAGGTGCTCGGACCTGCTTGTACGCTCTGCTCTGCTTGGAGAGGTTCGTACCCAATGCCGAATTTGTCTTCTTTGACAGGAAGGTCAACCATCTTGCCCCAGCCCTCAGCTTTGCCAGAGTCCACAACCTCTTTGGCTTGCTTGTACGACGATATCGAAGCGCCCGGCTTCCTCTGCTCAGCACAAGCAATCCCCTCCAATACCACAGTCTCAAATGCCTGGCACAGGGTTTCGTGGATCTCGCCATCCACCTCGACGTACTTGAATGAGGAGAGATGACTCACCAGAATTTCCTCTTCACCGCAGACGGTCACAATCTGACCGTTCCAGACATATTTGAGCTTCTGATGGAGAGTCGACGAGACTGCCCCGGCGGTGTGAATCCAAGGACGCCCCAACAAACAGCTGTAAGCAGGCTGAATGTCCATCACATAGAACACGATGTCGAAGACTTCTGGACCTATCTTCACTGGCAAAGTGACTTCACCAAACACAGACCGTTTGGATCCGTCGAATGCACGCACGATCAGGTCACTGGGAGTGAGCACGACTCCCTCGACATCGATTTTCTTCAGGATTTGCATGGGCAGGACATTCAGGGACGACCCGGTGTCCACTAGCACATGGGATAGTACTGCGCCTTTGCACTCCATAGTGATGTGCAAGGCTTTGTTGTGATTGCGGCCCTCAGGCGTCAGGTCTAGGTCAGTGAAACCTACACCATGCCTGGTACTCACATTTGCTAGAACACCTTCCAGCTGGTTGACCGATATCTCTTGCGGGACATATGCCATATTCAACATTTTCAGCAAGGCGTCCCGATGTGCCTCAGAACACATCAGCAAAGAGAGTATCGAAATCTTTGACGGAGTCTGGTTGAGCTGATCTACAATCTTGTAGTCACTCTTCTTGATAATCTTCATGAACTCCTCAACATCTCTCTGAAAAGAACCCTCGGCCTCCTTCTGAGCCGGTTCTTCGTCAACCACTGCTTGTTTGCCTTTAGCCTTTGCAGATGCTTCAGCATTAGCATCCCTCAAAGGCTGAGGAGCAAACAGTCGTCCACTCCTAGTGAAACCCCCTTGTCCTCCAACATTGTCCACCACAGGACTTGCAACAGTAGGAATCCTCACAGGAGCACTGATAGTGACTGGTGCTTGCACAGCTGGTCTCGTCTGGTTACCAGCCCTCCTATCACGGCGATAGGCGTTGTCGTATCTCCAAGGCACAGCTCTACTATTTTCAACTTGTCCTCTGCCGGACGCCACAATAGTAGTAGGTGCACGGATGGTTACCGGTGTTGGGATGGTAACCGGAGTATTGCTGGTGGTGGGTACACTGACAGCCCCGCGCCCTCTTCCTTCGGACGGCTTATAAAAAATAGTGACAGTAGACACTGCCCCATTATCTCTAGTAGCCCGGCTGAACTGCAAACAGCCTTCGTCCATTAACCTCTGAATACCAGTCTTCAACTGGTCACAACCGTCGACAGCCTCTGAACAGCCCAAACAGCCCTCTTCGCAACCTGGGTCAACACCCCCCTTCAATAATCGGCCCTTGACGACCAACAGAGACGTCTGAACATCTTCAACATTTACAATCAGGTCTTCAGCTTCCCCATCCTCGACATTGTTAACCCTATGCCCGCCATGCTGAGGCATAGGATTGTTCACCACATTCGGAACTGGAGAGAAGTTGATCGCCTTAGCATCAATCAGATCCTGAACCTTGTGCTGAAAAGCCCGACATCTTTCAGTATGGTGGCCTGGTGCCCCAGAATGAAAGTCACATCTAACATTGGCGTCATAGCCAGGAGGCAGCCCCGTCGGAGTGGCCATCGTACGCAACTCTACAAACCCTAACCGGAGTAGTTCGGGTAGTAGCTCTGCGTAAGACATAGGCAAAGGATCAAATCTTCTATCAGGATTCAACCTCTGTCTCTGCTGAGGCTGGAAAGGACGTTGTTGTTGTTGTTGTTGCTGTTGTTGAGGTCGTTGCGGTTGTTGTTGAACTCTCTGTTGTTGTGGACGAGGTTGTGGTGCAGGAATGGTCACTGCAGCTACCGGACGATACTGGTCCCTGTTTGTATTAGCTCTGTACGCACTCCCTCTGTGCTGTACAGCATTGGTTTCTCCTTCTCTACGGCGAGGTGCCCCAGAGAAGGGTTTCTTGGAAGAAGATGAGGAACCAGCATCATGGATCCTCCCAGCCTTGATTAGACTTTCAGTTCTTTCGCCGCAGATAACGACGTCAGAAAAACTTCCGAATGGGCAGCTTCCCATCCGGTCCATGTAGACACCTTGCAGAGTGCTAATGAACATGTCAGTCAACTCCCTTTCCAGCATAGGGGGTTGAACTCTCGCAGCTAGTTCGCGCCATCTCTGGGCGTACTCTTTGAAACTTTCATTGTTTTTCTGACATAAGCTCTGTAACTGAGTTCTGGTTGGGGCCATGTCCATATTGTGCTTGTACTGCCTGAGGAAGGCCTCACCCAGGTCTCTCCAGCACCGAATTGAATCCCGCTTCAATTCCATGTACCAATCCAAGGATGCCCCAGATAGACTATCCTGGAAGAAATACATCCACATTTTTTCATCATCAGTGTATGCGGATATTTTTCTGTAATACGCCTGCACGTGGGTGCGAGGGCAGGAGGTACCGTTGTATTTGTCAAATGACGGCGCCTTGAATTTGTGCGGGATTCTGAGTCCTTCAACCAATCCCATGTTGGTAACATCAAAACCGAGGGAGTTTTGACATTCCATTGCTCTGATCTTCTCAGCAAGGGCTTCAACTTTGCGATCTCTCGCATCATTCCTACCCAAGATGTCGTCGTCTTCGCTGAGCATGGTGAACAAATCCTCTTGTCTGTCAACAATAGGAATTCTATTACGGGCCGGAGCATGGATGACTCTGGCACTAACAGCATCTGGAGCAATCGGTTGACCGTCAACTCGGATACCCCTCAACTCTTCACCCACAGCATAATTGTTGACGGGAACAGCAATAGCAGGAGTGTCAGGAACTGGATTTCCTTCTTGCAGAGGCTGGTTGGGCGGTGGCAATACAGCTTCTTGCCTCTGGACCAATGCTCGGAGTTCTTCTTGACCTTGCGCGACCCCTTGCATCATATGAATGAACTGGGCCATGCTTGCCCTCATCTCGGCCAACTCGGCTTGTACTTGATCCATGTTGCGTTGATGGTTGAGCCTCGTTGAGTAGCGGTGTTGTCTTTGATCAGCTATCCTGCTTGAACACAGGAACCAGAGTGAGAAGTCGGGCACCAGAACACCTGTAATGCGAGAATATGCAAAAATGAAATGTTAATGCAATGACATGTTTATCACTTCAAAAGAGTATTCTACATCCTTGATTCCAGTCTCACGAGAAAATCGAGCCATAGATAAAATTCGGAGATTGAGATACAATAGAGAAAAGGTCTTCATACAGATAAATTCAAAAGAATGGTCTTAGCCAATAGTACATCAAAAGAGGACCTCCACAACAAGCCTGTGGATCGTCACTGCATAACAACAAAGCAAATAAGTAAAAAGCAATAAACAGGACTCAGCCTCCCGTGTGCAAACCATGAGGGCTTCTCCTCACTTCTTCCAGTAATGCTAACGTGTCGGGATGACCTGGAGATTCTGTCAAACGCCGGATAAGCAGATTCCTCTGGTAAATGACTTCATCCATCTTGTTGATGTGCTCTCTGTAGTAACTCTCGTCATCCTCTCCGAATACCTCTACAAGTCTGGATTTCTTCAAACCTGCCAACTCCTTAAGTTCTTCAATCTGTCCTCGAGCTTCATTGAGTTGATCGGTGATGTACCCATTGGTAGAACGGGCACACAGAATCTCATGGTTCTTCTCTTTCAACAAAGTCTTCAGTTTCTCCATCTGACCAGTCAGTTCGGTCACCACCTCCTCCTCCTTTGCCTTCCGAGAAGTTGAAAATGCATCCCATCGCTCTTGCCACCCAACTAATTTACCCTGAGCATCCATTAATTGTTGCTTGACTCGCCTCAACTCAGAGCTGGATGATCCCAAGGCCTTGTCTGTCTTCCGGAAGAAGTCCATCTCCACAGCTAATTTTCCTTCTGCTTCCTCTTGCAGTCTGACGGCTTCCGCCTTCTGATATTCTGCCTCATGGAGTTGATGCATAGAGTCTCGCAATTTCACACTTAACCCCGAGTTTTTGATTTGAAGCTCCTCCATGGCTTTCTTCAATTTGTCATATTCCTCCCGGCTCACCACTGTTGACTGTGCAGGAGTCGGCGGATACAAAGGTTCTTCTATAGGAAACGGCAGACCAAACTCTTTAACTCTTCCTTGAAGCCACTCTTCATACAGAGGATAAGTCCTACAATCTCCTTTTCCAAGTACAACTCCTCCTCGCTTGATCATCTTGAGCCAAGCCTCAGCTGCTTTACGAGATACAGTCAAATCAGGCGCAGAATGGAAAAACAGAGATTCTTCCACATCCATTTCCAAAGGCGGAGTCCTTAAAGCATACCCAAACTGTCTGACTGCTAGAGAAGGGTTATAGTTGATTCCTCCTCTTCTTCCTACCAATGGTACATTTGGGAAGCTCCCACAACTGTGAATAATATCCGCCCGAAGCAAGCTCCGGTCAGACCACCAAGAAATATCTTCAGCTCTCAACCCCATCAATCTCTTCGACCAACTCAACGAGTCCTCGACATCAATGAACGCTCCTGATTTGGGTAGGTGTGAACTGAACCACTTGTAGAACAAAGGCGCACAACAATTCACCAATCCTCCTTTTCTATTCTCATTCCTATGATGCACCGAATGAAAGAAATCTCCTAGTAAGGTTGGCACCGGATTTCCCAACACAAAAAGGCGTACTGCGTCCGTGTCCACAAATTTAGCAACATTAGGGAATAGGACAGTCCCATACACGCAAAGAGCCAACACAGCATTGAAACCCCTCTGATCACCCTCTTCAAGTTTCTTCCTCGCCTCTCCCAGCAAGAAACTCAAATGAAAACCATTGACTCCTCCCTTCTGACATATATTTGCCTTCAAGACCGACTTCCCCAAATATGTGGCCGAAGCAACCAAGCTGAGATCGGGCAGAAGCTCAGAACTGTAGAACAACAATTGTGACTTGATAGGAACTCTGAGGAAACTGGAAATCTCCTCCAAAGTAGGGACCAAAATATAACCCGGGAATGTGAAACACCTCAATGGAGGATCATAGAACTGCAGCAGTGTAAAGAGAGCATCGTGTTGATCTTTGGAGAGGACTGTGACGAAGCTTAGAATCAAACCATAATCCTTCCGGAATCCTTCTAAAGAATCGTGATCCATTGACTTCATCAGCTGTTGAATAGGCTCCAAACAAACCACTGGAAACTTGTAAGCGACATGTCTCTTTCTGCCAACATCCATCTCAGGAGAACCAGAAAACCCCGACCGGAATCAAGAAGAAGATGTAAACCCCCTAGAAATGGATAAACATGTGTTAGATGATATGGATGCAAAATGATGTGATGCAATGCAATGATATGGAAACCAGGACCGCTGGATCTGCTTAAACATCTGCCGGGTTGCACTGTCTGAAGAAAAACCCACTGAGGAATAAAATACAAGACCACAACTATGCTCCAGAAAACCGGGTTGGTTGGAAGTTAAAGTTTCCTGAATTTAGCCCGCCCCTCACTTGTAGGTTCTAAGAACAGAAGTTTGTCAGTTTCAGCCCTTCAGTCGAGAATAATACGTTTACCACTGAAGGTTTGGTATTATTACGGGATGAAAGACCTCTGCTGACTCCCCTCAACAGGATATCCTATAGCAAGTTCCCAGTCTCGGGGTCCTCGGATTGAGCAGCGAGAATGCGCCCACCAGAGCTAACATAATCACATCTCGGAGGAGAGGCCTCGACTGGGTTCTCGGGAAATGGTCACCAGAGTCGACGATTTCTAAAGGAATATTTGTCGTTATGGAACATCCATAGGACAAAATATATCCAACAGAAACCTCGTCTGGAATGTGGGTCTCATGAACGACTTAACGTAGCAACATGCCACGCAAGCCTCATGACTATCCACTCTAACACCTATGTGTGCACTCAAGCCTGGGTAGGGGGCTTATTTCTCACAAAATATCCCATCCCAACAAACAGGCAACCAGCAGATGAATATGAATGAATGCAAACATAATTACAAACATAAATGCAAACAATAGACAATGAATGCAAACAGTAAATAATGAATGCAATAAATAAACACAGCAAAAAACAACCAAAACCCTAACCTAGAGAGCGCTAGGAGCGACTCGCTTAGGGAAGATGGACCAGCGTAGGTCAACTTCTCATTACGTCCCCAGCAGAGTCGCCAGCTGTCGCATCGCGCGAAAAACCGGCGGGAAAAGAAAGAAACAACAGAGCCGCCACCGTGCGTTATTTATCCCAAAAGAGGGAAAGGAAACGCTCGAAGTAAACCTAGGAAAGAACATGGTCTCGCGACCAAAGAGGATGGGTTCGGGAGTCGGTTATGCGAAGGGAAGGTGTTAGGCACCCTACGCATCCGTAGTACTCTACAGGATCCACGCACAAAAGGAAGGAAAATTGGTTGCTATAACACTGCTCAAACACACACAAACTGGCTGAAAGAGACAAAAGAGACTGACTGAAACTGATTCGGCAGGATATCGCATCCTGGGCCTACTTAGTCTATCAGGCATAGACATCAGAGTCGAAGTAGTTCGGACTGGGGAAACGACACATGCTCGCTAGGATACCGCATCCTATGCATACGTATCTTCTCGGACGAGAGAAGAATCAGAGCATTCGTAGCTCGGCTGACACGCACGCAAACAAAACAAAACACAGGCAAACGTGGAGCCCGACTGCCAATCACTGGACTTATGTCAGCATCCGAACCTAAACAACACAACAGATAGATAGGGAGTCTGGGACTCAGCCTACAACTGTCAAACACAAACAAACAGACAGACAGCAAATGCTAAGGAGTCAGGGACTCGAGCCTAGCAAAGGTCAGACAACACACACAAAAAGAAAAAAAGGGCGCCCGGAGAGATCAGCTCAATCTCCTGCCTACATACTTCATCTGGTATGAAGATCAGGGCGATGTAGTTCCCCTACGCAGGGATAAAGGATCTAGCCTAACCAGATAACAGAGGGAGACACAACACTAGGGAGACTACGACTCGAGCCTAGATGTTGTCATGCAAAGTCAACCCTAAGTTAAGGTTTCTAGCTAAATGGCACAAGGGCCAACCTATCCTAAACATGACTTGCACAGGAAGCAAGCCACACCTAACCTAACTTGCACAGGAAGCAAGGGTCTCGATTGCAACTAGGGCAAGAGAAAGGGGAGGTCTCAATCGCAACGAGGGCGAGAGAAAAGAATTAGTGTTAGTCAAACTCGGCAAGACATCGCGTCTCGTGCCTACGTATCTCACCTGATCGTGAGAATCAGAGTTGCCGTAGTTCGGCCACGGAGGGACAAAGGTCCCGATTGCAACTAGGGCAAGAGAAAGGGAAAGTCTCGATCGCAACGAGGGCGAGAGAAAGGAAAAGTCTCGATCGCAACGAGGGAGAGAGAAAGGAAAAGTCTCGATCGCAACGAGGGCGAGAGAAAGGAAAAGTCTCGATCGCAACGAGGGCGAGAGAAAGGAAAAGTCTCGATCGCAACGAGGGCGAGAGAAAGGATCGCAACGAGGGCGAAAGCAAGCAAGTCAAACAAACAAAGGCACAGGTAGCACACACTATATGCACACAAGGGGGCTCACACGAGGGTTAGGCACTGAGGCCAACTGGAATAGGGTCAAAGATTGCTCTTAACCTTGCCATTGAGAGGCTAAGGTGAAGCAGATGAAAGGAGATGAGGGGTGTGCCTCATTGCTTCTATCCCTGATCAGGGAGAGCATATCAGAAAGTGTGGGAGCTCAGAAAGATGGAGCTCTTTCCACATTATTGACTCGATAGATCTTGGGTTTTGATCTCAATGCTACAACCATGTAATGGGAGCAAGGAGAAGACTCACTGAATAGTAGGGGATAGGCTACTTATCCCTTTGATCTACCAATTGCCTTACTTGAAGGACTTTTCCTGCTTGGGACAATTTTAAACACACACAAGCATGGCCTCTTAAGGAGGACTTCAGACAGTTTGCCCGGTCAAATAACAGACCGGGTCTCCAGACTACATGAAGTAAAAGAGATTATACCTCAAGCAAGTTGCTAAAAAAGCAAAGCAAAGCAAGTTCAGAGAACTTAAGCAACTAAGGTACCTGAAAAAGTCAAACCAATCAGTGAACAGTTCAACAGTTAAAACCAAAAGGAATGGATAAACAGTCAACCACAGAAGGTCAACTGTGCAAAGCAAGACTCAAACACATGAGTCAAACCATCTACAAAACAAAGGTTAGTTCATATGTAAACAAATCCAATCACATTTGTATGATCTCAATGGCAATGGTGCTTAACCTGAAACAGGAACTCAATAGTAAGCACAAAAGACCACTAGGACTAGCCTAGGGTCAAGGATGAAAGAAAAAGTCAAGGCAGCAAGGAAAAGTCAACCAAAACCAGAGGCAAACATTTGAGAAGCTATCACAATTGGGCCCACATTCAAATCATGCATTATGATCATTTTATGAACATTTGAAGTCAAAGTAAGGCAAAGGAAAGCATACAAAAGTCAGCAGAATGACTTGCATCAAAAGTCAACCCAAGCATTTTCAAAAATCATCAAATAAATCATACTCAATCCTAACATCTAACATGGTATGCATGTAAAATTTCATGGCATTTGGATGAGAGGAAGGCAGTCAATTAAAATCATGAAGTCAAACCAAGTTCAAGCATGCACAATGAAGGTCAACAAACATGGGTCATCTTCAAAAAATCATATCAAATTGAAAACAGAAGAGAAATGAATGAGATTAACACCAATGCAAAGCTCAAAGAGTCTAGTTATCACATATGAAATTTCATGGACATACAATATGGTATGAGGATTTCACAAAAGATTTGGCAAGGCATAGCACAAAAAGTCAACAAATGACCAAGTATGGAAGAAAATTCTCAATTAAATAGAAAACCTCACAATCAATTCCAAGAAAATTCATACATCAAATAGACACATAAAAGATCATTCATGCAAAATTTGGGGTCATTTGGATGTAGGGAAGCATGTCAACAAAATTAGGGAAAATGCATGATCATGGTATGACACCAAATGTGACACATAACTTCAAAAATTCATATCCAGCAAACCACAAATGGGAAATCCACAAACTTTATACCAAAACAAAGGTAAATGAATCTAGTTTCTCCACAAAAAATTTCAAGGTCAAAGGATGCAACATGAGTATTTCACAATAGGATTGGCAAGAGGTATCAAATTTTGTCACATTTCACAAACCCTAGAGCCATTTAATATCCAGCCAAGCAAAAAAATTAATGAAATTCATGATAAAAAACTAGACATTCTTGTGAACATGATGGAAAAAGTTTCATAATTTTTGGATTTAAAATGAATTAAAAATGGATTTTACAAAATGGATGATCAAATGAAAATAAGAGTTGAATTAGTGAAGAGAAAAAAAACAAGGCTGGAAAAAACCCTCAGCCGGATTCGAAGTGGGGGGTCCAAACAACCAATAGAATACTGCCAAGCACGGAGCCCAGCGCCTCATTCAATGGGCCAACACGTGAGTACAAGTGGCAGGCAGGCTGGCGCAGCCAATCATTGGAACAATTAAAGTGTTCCTCTAACGGCCAGCAAGCGCAGTAAAAAGCTGACCTACAGACATTATCGGCCTGGCAACGAAAAGACACTGGCCCATTGTCACATCTGCCACCATTTCCTTCATAAATATATGCAGGGCAATAAATGAAAGTCATGCAATTAAAGCTAAAAGCAACGACAATAAATGCCTGTCGCGCAGTGACCTGGTACTGTTCCAAAAAGCGGGATTTTGGGATTTCAAGGTGGGGCCACAACCAATCACCATTTCCTTCTTAAAAACACACGCCCAGCCAAAAATAAAAAGACTAAAGAAACATCAGCATGGCAAAATGGAACCAGGATTGCATACAGTAAAACGAAAATCCAGTTTTCAAATGTTAAAAACAGTAAAACCCAGCAACATGATTTTTGCACCAAAAATGACAACCAACATATCAAAATGCTCATCTAAGCAAGCCCAGACCTAATCCAAACTCCATTTATCCCAAATCAAACTAAAATGGACAAATCATGCAAAAATCTAAATGAACATCAATCTTAAATTTCAGATTTCCAACAATCTACTCAACCAAATCACACGAGACAAGCTTCATTAGACTCAGCAAGCTAGGATCTATGCTACACATGTCATGGATTTGAAAAATAAAGGATTCGAAAAAATACCAAATTGAAGAGCAGGGGAAGATTCTGGTGTTTTCTGCTTGCAAATACTTGATAAAGATGAACACAAAGACCTCTAATGCTGTATGAATGAAGTTGCTTGGCTTGAGGTAGCTTGGTTTGGCTTTAATCTTGAGCTGCCATGGATGACAACTTGAGGAAACAGTCGAGAGATGGAACTTCCAGCAGGGTTTGGATGGCTCAAAGGACTCTCAAATGAAGTTCAAATGATGATAGGACCAAGGGATGCTCAAGAGTTTTTGAGATTTTAGCAGAAAATCTCAATCGAGCAAAAATGCAAGATGAGAGAGTAAGAGTATTTTTCTGTATGGCTGCAGCTTCTAGGGTTCAAAATGAGCAGAAAAATCCCTTATAAGGGTCTGTTTAGCACTGCTAATCCAAATGGTAAGTTGATTTAGTTAAGTGGGATCAAAATGCAATTTTTGCTAATTGTGTACAAATGGAAATGGTGGTGCAAAGCTGTACGAGCTGGGCCTGAAAAACAGCAGAAAAAAGACATCCAATTTGCTGTTTTAAGTTGGCACATGAATTGCTAAACATTGCCTTGCTTATTGAAGTCATTTTGCACATTTTGTCCATTTTGCAATTTGGTCCATAATTGTAGTGTAATGGTGGTATGATCATGGTTTTGGAATTGGAACATGTCTCAAATTTGATATGAAAGCAATCTCAATTGGCAAAATGATGAAAAAAGTTTTAATTCAAAAAGTCAAAGTTTGGTCAAACTTTGATTTTAAATGAAAAAGGTCCAAAAATGCCATTTTGATTGGTAGGGTTTTGGTGAACGAAGTTTATATTTTTGGAAAGAGGATGAAAAATGTGGTTTATAGGAAAAAACCCCACCAAATTTGGCCTTATGGTTTGAGAGATATGCCCATTTGAAGTTCAAGATTTTGTGAAAATGATTTGATCATATCTTGACAACCATACATGGGATTTGAGAGTTCTTGGACTTTTTGAAAATGGGAGAACAAGACCTTCAACTTTTATGTTGGGCAAAAATTAATTTGAAGCTTGTATCATGATGCAAGTTGAGGATCAAGAAGTTTCCATTTTTGGCAGTTAAAATTACAGGTCCTCTTTCTATTTTGGGAAATTTTCTGATTGGCTTCAAATTCTTCCATGATGAGGTTTAGCATGATATATGAGGCTTATATGAGCATGAATGAACTCCTTCAAATCAATTCTATCCATCAAATCACTGATTAAATCCACAGTTGACCAAGTTTGACTTTTCTAGGGTTTTGGGTGACTGAACCACTTTTGATGAATTCCAAACCCTAATTCTTTGAGGACTTGATTTCAAATGATGTTCCATGTTGTGTGAACTTTTGATTATTGATCATGGTGCCCAAATTCCACAAGAATGGCCACCATCCACTGCTTTGACTGACTGTTGACTTTCTAGGGTTTTTGCCTGGCTGTGTATGAACTGATGACCTTTGAGCCTTCAACCCTTGACTTAAACACTTCAAATAGACCTCCAAGTCATGTGAACTTGATGGACAAACCCTAGGGCTTTTGCTCTGTGAGAAACAACTTTGCTTGATTGATGGACTGACCTCCTGATCAGTTTGACCTAATTCTTGCTTGCTTGCTCTTGAGGCAACTGGGGACAATGCAAATGATATGCAATGGTTTATAATATGCTATGACCTAATATGAGATGGTATGTACAATGATAGGTGCAAATTTGAGGTGCTACAATATGTTCATCCTAACTGATGACAGGTTTCCTCCTCTTTGCAGTCTTCTGCCCAGTAATCGATAGTTGTAAATCCTGCTTCCCTTTTGCGTAGTCTATCCTTGATATGTTCATCCTAACCGATGATGAATATTCTCTTTTCGGTATTCTATCCAGTAACTGATAGATGTAATTCATATTCTTCCCCTCGGAGTCTATCCTTGATATGTTCATCCTAACCGGTGAAAGATATTCTCTTTTCGATATTCTATCCAGTATTTGATAGATGTAATTCCTTCTTTTTCTCTGTAGTCTATGTAGCGGGGTATTCGTTACCATTAGAGATATTGACTAAATCCAAGGTAAATCATACAAGTCGAGTCGCCACCGCACTTCTATTTATCCAAAGGAATGGTTAGAAAGCGAACAAAAACCTAAAAGTTTTATCGAATAAAAAACTAGTAAAAATGTCAGAGATCTGGGTAAGGGGGTTGGTTATGCAATGGGAAGGTATTAGGCATCCAAAGCATCCTAGGTACTCCTACGGAGCCCTTTTCACATTTGTTGCAAAGGTTTTTGTTTTTTATTGAAAATTTATTTGTGCAAACATGATTGAAGGGATGAGAAAAGAGTCTATGTTTATCTAATGTACTACTTACTAAAAGAAGGGTCAAAAGAAAATGACTCACACGGACATCGCATCCACTGCATACGTATCTCATCTGAATCTGAGAATCAGAGTCTTCGTAGCTCGGCTACCTATGGGTTAACGAGGAGTGTGCTCGCTAAGACATCGCATCTTATGCCTACGTATCTCATATGGGATGAAAATCAGAGCAAAACGTAGTTCGACTAACTACGGGATAAGGGTTGAACGACGTTACTACGCAATCTACCGGATGCTCGACCTTTGGAGACTTACTCGCCTGTAGTAGAAGGAGTAAACGTGTTCTTAGGAGAAGAAAAATCAATGAGTTTGGGGGGTTTAGGGATGCTCATGCAAAAGGGCAGTCCTAGATGAAGGAACCGCGCTACCTTAAATGACATTCCATGAGAGGCTATACGAAACCTAAGAAAGCGGTAAAATGCGGAAAAAATAAAGTACCACGCGGATAAAGATCCGAAGCAACAACAATTAGATAAATGAGAAACCCAGAGATTCCCAAGCTAAACACCACCAAAGAAAGTGAGTCAGTACAAGCAATCGGAATAAACCTCCAGGTGGTATCCCACAAATAAAGTGGAACACCAAGCAAGCTACCCCTGCAAGAGTATGTGAGCCCTCAGAAAAACTCAACAAACGGGTTAGAGTAACAAGATGGAACCAGGAGAAAACAATGCCATAACAAACACAAAACAAGTTAGAGCAAACAGGAAAAAAAAAACAACTACTGTCGCGATCGCTGCTGCATCGCCTAGCGAAAGCTTAGCGAAGCTTCGCTACAGACTCGCCTAGCGAAGCGGCTAGCGAAGGCCTGCGGGTTTTGGGTTCTTCATTGATAACGGTCCGATCTCAGTAACCCAAACCCTATGGTATCCATCAGAAACGATACGATTAAACATTCAAGGTATTGTTTTTATTCATTCATGCATATCTGAACCCGTGGGCAAAAACCTAACGATACGTCATACATTCAGATGATTCAAATTAAGAGCATAAAATTATGGGAATAAGGCAAACCTGATTGGAGAGATCGATTAAACTCGAATGTCACGGCTGGGTTTGCAAAGCAATGTTAGGGTTTGCGTGAGACGGAGGTGCAAAGGTATGTGAGTCAGGGTGAACTTTTCAGAGCTGTCTGGAGGCTGCTGCAAGTTAGTTCACAGGTTTCTCTCTGCCAGGCAATAGGAATCCTCTTTTTCTCCAGGGTCTTGTAATAGTCTCCCGTCTCTTTTTCTCAAATGAAGCTCTGGTATTTATAGCCTAATATTGGTGACTTGGTGGGCTGAGAGTCAAGCCCAAAATTTTCTGTTATTTTCCAAAATGCGCTCGCTTCGCCTAGCGAAGGATCTGCTCGCCTAGCGAGCATGACAGTTCCTTTCGCTAAGCGAACCAGTCTGCTCACCTAGCGAGCATGACAGCTCAGGAATAGACTTTGCTCTTTTTCAGATTAGCATTTTGAATGATGAATAGATCCCATTGGAACATGTTGGAAGTAACCCACGTCATTTCCTTGTATTGACTGATCACCCGAATAAAATCCACAAAGTGTCTTGGATGATACTCAAGCTTCAAACAAAAGATGTTAGTGACACATTTTTGTGCTTTTGGTTAGTAAACAAAAATAAGAGAAACAATGATATATAATTCAAGCATGCTTGGTGATCTCAAACCAATCACAAGGAGTCCCACCCAAAGGCAAAGGGAACCAAGATGCTAAAGATCCTTGAGGCAATGCAAATGCAATGTTATGATGCCATGAGGGATCTTAGGGTCAAAATTAGGGTCTTACAGATGCCCCTATTTAAGGTCATTCTAGCCGGAGAAGTGAAGGTAAAATCTTCGTCTCGACGGGGTAGAATGGGCTTAAATAATAACAAAGAGACGAATTTTGGTCCCTAAGAGACCTCATGATGCAAATGTAGGTATGAAAAATGGTAGCACTCTGTGGAGATATGTGTCCACAAAAGCAAAGAAATCAGAAGCCACTGATAATCCATATGAGCAATTCACTCCATGGACCAAGACCCTAGGGACTCTTCTGGGGATAGAAAAGGGATAAAAATGCGCGAGCAGGTCACGACTTAAAGCATGGGGAACAGAATTCCAAAGGGAAAAGATCCAATGGAAAGACTCGAGCTGACTCGAAGATGCATGTATTGGGGAATATGCCAATACAGCAAAACTATCCACAACGGATACTTCGGATAAAATCCGGATGAAAACAATCCACTAAGGGACTTCGCTGGGGATGTCTAAAAGGACTCTTCTGGGGAAGCAGCGAGACGAGGCATTACCGGTTATTGGGTAATAAGCTCAAAGAGACATGTGATCTGAACGCCAGGTATGAGGGTGAGAGATACAACATGCTCGGGAAGAATGAATATCTAAGACCGGTATAAGGGTGAGAGACATCAAAACTTCAAAACATCTGAGGAAGACCTAAAAGGTATATTTCAACTCAGGGATTCTGACTCCACAGAGGACAAAAAGTCATAATAGGGAGCAGAGAGGAAGGAACACCAGGGATACCGGTTACTGGGCATATAATAGGTGACCAACCAAGGCGTGAATTGGGGAATATTCCCAAAACACTCATCATCCAAAAGAGGGCTAAAAGCAAACTCGATTACAGGATGGATCTTCGACTCCACAAAGGGGATACAAATCTTACTCAACTGGGGAAGAACAAAAGGCTTCAGACCCGAGAGTGCATGAGGTATACTATCTATTACCGTCAGAACGTAGATAATATACTCGCATGGGCGATTATCCACAACCGGTTACTGGGTTAATAAAGGATAAATCGACCGAAAAGAAAAGGCACCGGGATACCGAAACTAGGTATATAATGATGACCAATTCAGGGGAGAAACAATCGTTACCAACAACAACAAGGTAGACGAGAGATGACCCGCTGGGGATAAATTGCGTAATCAGGGAAATTATCCAAGCAGATGAGGGGATATCATCACCGAATATTGGATGAAGATAACTGTCACCAATTAAAGATGAGCAAAAATAGTTACTCTGCAAAAAGGGAAGAAATAGGGTTTACAACTACCGGTATGGGGGTAGAGAAACACAAACTCCGCCGGGGATAATGATTACTAATTATTGAGCACTTATTCATTTACCACGGGGAAACAGGAAAAGAGTCTCAAGAGACCGATCTAGGATCAAACTAGATAGGCACACCAAATCAAGACTTGTCCCGGTGAGGATATAACTCAATGGGGAAAACCATCCCAATATATGTGTCGGGAAGGAACAAAAACAATCGACATCCACGAGGATATAACCCGGTGGGGAATATGGAAGAAAGGATAGACGCTTTCTGTCTATGGAGCTGACTCTATATGGAGAGATCAAACATACACGTCTGCTTGGGGAAGTATATCACCAAATAGCAGGAGACAACAAACAACGATATATGGCAAAGAATGCAACATGAATATCTGAATGTTATAATTATGCATGAATATGCGTGGTTTATGTATGATGTATGCTGACAGACAGACATATCTAACACAACCAGGTCCAGGAATCAACCACCCGGTACTACATCTCAAGAGAGAAAGCCAAGTTCACCGGAGAGTATCCAATCTGCTGGGGATCAGAGATACCAGGAAGCAAAGAACTCTGCAAGGGATGAATCATCAATCATTCCAGCTGGGGACGAGAGTTATCACAGACAAGGTCCACCACACCAACAACTCTACTGGGGAATCTATCCGAGGAGATAAAGGATTTATCGGGATCAACCACCAAATACCGCTCTTACCCAAAGAGATCCAAGCTGCTGAGGAAGAAAGATTGCTACTCTGCTGAAGGGAAGAGAGGTGACTCTCAACAAGCAATCCACTTGGTAGGATAAACCACAAAAGGTTCCGGAGGGAGGAGATACAATCATGCCAAGAATATGGACAAAAATCTTACCCTGTTGGGGATCGTACCACCCTTGGGAGAGCACTGAGGATCTCCTAAGCATCCTTTTGTCATTGTGAATGTTCACTTTGTTTAAAAACAAATTATAAAAAATTTGATCGTTTAAAACAATGATATTTTCTTAATCAAAACATGCAAAACATTTGTTGAATAGAAACAGATAAGAGTGTTAATAATTGGATAAAAGGCTCAAATTTATTTGATAGAATGATAGTCTGCGAATGGCCAGACTCCATAGATCTTTACAAATTTGAAATTGGTGATATATATTGGAAAAGGGCTACATTGAACATAATGACCATTTCTCCACCAATTCTGAATCCGATGTATTTGAAGCTTTGGCTGATAATGAGCAAGGATTTCTGACGGACGACAGTTGTAGAACAAAGTCTTGTCAGTATGCAGTTACTTGCCAAATCCCTAATTTTTGCCTAGATTGCCCCAGGGTGAGGTACTCAATCTAGCGGGATACAAATATTCATCATTTTTTTTCATGTCTCTAACTTTTGCCTGGACCGCCCTTTCGAGTTTTCAATCCACCGAGACGCTCATTTTTGCCTAAGCCGCCCTTTCGGGTTTTCAACTTAGCGAGCTATTCAGTTTTTATTTTTTTTAGGCGAAGTATTTCTTGACTGCATTTGAATTCACAGGACAAGTGAAATCCTCCCCATCCATAGTTGTAAGTATCAAAGCACCGCCTGAAAAGGCTCTCTTAACAGCATATGGACCTTCATAGTTTGGAGTCCACTTGCCCCTGGAATCGGGCGCAAAAGACAAGACTTTCTTGAGCACAAGGTCACCTTCTCAGAATACACGAGGCTTGACCTTCTTATCAAAAGCTTTCTTCATTCTTTGCTGATATAACTGACCATGGCACATAGCCGTTAATCTCTTATCCTCTATCAAATTCAGCTGGTCATAACGACTCTGAACCCATTCAGCATCAGTCAACTTGGCCTCCATCAAGACTCTCATTGATGGGATCTCCACCTCTACTGGGAGTACAGCCTCCGATCTTGACTTAACGATCATATCGTCACCGTACACCTCAATCTCCTTATGCATCATGTCATGGAACAAAGTGGTCATAGCTCGTTGATACGTGGCTCCGGCGTTCTTCAAACCGAAGGGCATCACTCGATAACAGAATGTTCCCCAAGGTGTGATGAATGTTGTCTTCTCCATATCCTTGGGTGCCATCTTGATCTGATTATATCCGGAAAATCCATCCATAAATGAGAAGACATTGAATTTAGCTGTATTGTCAACCAACATATCAATATGTGGTAGAGGAAAATCATCTTTTGGATTAGCTTTATTCAAGTCTCTATAGTCCACACACATCCGGACTTTTCCATCTTTCTTGGGCACGGGCACAATATTGGCCACCCATTGAGGATATATAGAAGTCACCAGGAACCCCGCATCAATTTGCTTCTGAACTTCCTCTTTGATCTTCATTGCCATATCAGGATGAGTTCTTCTTGAGCTTCTGCTTTACAGGCATGCACTCAGGCTTTAGAGGTAGGAAATGTTGCACAATAACAATATCTAGACCAGGCATGTCTTCATATGACCAGGAAAAGACGTCAACATATTCTCGTAGCAACTTAATCAACCCCTTCTTAACAGATTCTTCCAGAAGTGCCCCAATCTTTACCTCTCGCACACAATCTTCAGACCCCAAGTTGACTGTTTCCAGATTCTCAAGATGCGGCTGAATGATCTTCTCTTCATGCTCAAGTAGCCGGGTGATCTCATCAGGAATCTCTTCAATATCATCTTCCTCTGCCTTAAATACAGGGAATTCAAAATTGGGAGATGGTGTTGGGTCATTATGTTCAATGGGTTTGATCAGCCTGCATAATGATTTTGGATATAAAAGAGATTTTAGAATTCAAACAAAGCAAATCATTATGCAGATGAAAAGATTGATTTTATTCTTATGTTTAGGGTTTTATGTGATCACCAATTTCATGCAAAAAGCGAAAATGGAAAATAATTGGAAAACAAACATTTAACATGAATTTATTGAATGAAAATATCATTGTATTTATGCGCCATCAATGTCACCACTCCTCCTTTTGGCAAGTGAGAAGGGTTTTTAAACAAAGTGATCATTACGTTGACTTATGGACAACTGTTGGAATATCCACAACGACCCAATTGTTGCAGACCCCTCCAGGGATGATGAAATTGCCAGAATCCTTTGTATTTTCTTCTAAAATGGCAGCAGCCTCCTCATCTAGACCAGTGTGGATGAAACCTCCACTCTTGAATAACCCTTGCTTGTTGAAAGTACCAGAAGAAAAACCTATGCCAGCCCGGGACTCGTTGTCTTCTAACTCAATCATTTTTCCTAAACCAGTGGTTGCACCACGCTCAATGGCCAACTTTGCATCTTTGTAGGAAGCAAATGAAGGAGTTCTTTTCTCAACAGGCTCAGCTATAGATAAAGCTTGGAAAGGAGTTCCAACTTCAGCCTCAGCATCTATGTAAGAGAAGGAAGACAAATGGCTAACCAGGAGAGCCCTTTCTCCCCCTACCACCACCAGCTTCTTGTTTTTCACGAATTTCAATTTCCGGTGTAGGGTGGACGTCACGGCGTCTGCCTCGTGAATCCATGGTCTGCCTAAGAGACAACTATACGATGGGTGAATGTCCATAACATGGAAGGTAATATGGAAATCACTTGGTCCGATCTTGATTGGGAGATCAACTTCCCCAATCACAGTTTTGCGAGACCCATCGAAAGCCTTCACAACTACTCCACTCTGCCTCATGGGAGGCCCTTGATATGATAGCTTTGAGAGAGTGGACTTTGGCAATATGTTCAATGATGACCCGGTTTCCACCAGCACATTGGACATGGCGTCGTCTTTGCAATTCATAGATATGTGTAAAGCCAAGTTGTGATCTCTTCCCTCCTCAGGGAAATCAGAGTCACAAAAGCTCAGGTTGTTACAAGCAGTAATGTTACAAGCAGTAATGTTTGCAACAATGCTATCGAATTGCTCCAAAGTGACATCGTGATCTACATATGCCACATCCAACACCTTCTGCAGAGCCTCTCGGTGTGGTTCTGAATTTAAGAGTAAGGATAACATAGATATTTTGGATGACGTTTGTAGAAGTTGGTCTACAACATTGTACTCGCTCCTTTTGATGAGTCTCAGCATCTCATCACAGTCTTCTTTCACATTGCCACTCGGGCCAACAGAATTAGGAGTTTTCAGTACGGAGGAGGGCTTAACAGCAAGTGCCGGATTCGGAGAATTCACAGCGTTCCCGATCGGGTGTTCAACAAAATCAGCATTAATTTGAGGCTTCGGCGGTGCTGAAAATACACGGCCACTGCGGGTCAAACCGCTAACATCGACAATATTCACAACAGAAGAACAGGGCAAGGACACCTCTTTCCCATTCTCTACTGCTACGGCGTTGTAGCGATAGGGAACTGCCTTTTCAAAAGAGTAAGGCACAGGACCAGCAGGCTTAATGATCAAAGCGGGAGAAGCCTTCTGCTTGCTACCATTGTACTTGATGATAACAGGCTCGGGTATCCGGAACACTGGGGAAATCACGTTGACCTTAGGCTCATTTTCATCAACATTCCTGTTTTGAAGGATCTCAATGACTCCTTCGTCCAACACTTCCTGAACATCCTTGCGCACCTGGCAACAACCCAATCGGTTAACAGAGTAGACTCGGCATCTATCATGGTCATGCTCATAATGATTGTAGTCACACAACAAACGATGCATCTGGACCAGAGACAGTTGAATATGACTGACATATTTGACCTTGTATTTTCCAGGGCAACCCTGGACCATGTTGACAGATTTCCCATGTTCGGGCAATGGGTTCTTCTTCACATTAGGGCCTACGTCCTCAAAACATAGAATACCACACCTCACAAGGTCTTGAACCTTGGTCTTCAAAGGGTAACAATTCTCCACGTCGTGGCCGGGAGCACCAGAATGGTAAACACAATGTAACTCAGGCTTATACCACCACTGGGGGTTAGCAGGTATAGCTGGTGGGTCTCTTGGAGTAATCAACTTCCTTTCTATCAAAGAGGGATATAACTCTGCGTACGTCATAGGAATAGGATCGAAGGTGACCCTTTTCCTCTCGTAACTCGTGCTGGTTTGATTACTGTTTCGAGGCTGGTAGGCCTGCTGCTGCGGTAGGTGCTGTTGTTGCTGATATTGCGGATGTGGTTGCTGATTGTTACTATATTGCTGATACTGTTGATTGTCTCTGAAAACAGGTGCTATATGAGCCACCTGATGCTGGTTACTGGCGGGACGCACAGTCTTCCTCCTCACAGAGGGTCTTCTTAGTTTCTCATGGGAGATCACAGCATGTGCCTCTCTATCTTTCTTCTTTGCAAACGCCCCATAACGTTTGGCAGAAAAGCCTTCTTCTCTGGTTAACCGTCCTTCACAGACCCCTTCTTCTAGACGCATCCCCATATTCACCATCTCGGTGAAGTCAGAAGGAGCGCTAGCAATCATCCGCTCATAATAAAAAGAACTTAAAGTCTTCAAAAAGATCTTAGTCATCTCTTTCTCTTCTAGCGGAGGCACGATCTATGTTGCCATCTCTCGCCACCTCTAGGCGTACTCCTTAAATGTTTATTTATCCTTCTGGGACATGGCTCTCAATTGATCTCTATCGGGAGCCATATCCATGTTGTACTTGTATTGCTTGACGAAGGCTTCGCCGAGATCATTGATGGATCGGATGTTCGCGCTGTCTAAACCCATGTACCAACGCAAAGCGGCACCAGACAGACTGTCCTGAAAGTAGTGGATGAGTAGTTGGTCATTATCGGTTTGAGTCGACATCTTCCTGGCATACATGACCAGGTGGCTGAGAGGACAAGTATTTCCTTTGTACTTTTCAAAATCAGGGACCTTGAATTTCACAGGGATCTTCACATTTGGAACCAAGCAGAGTTCGACAGCAGACTTGCCGAATAGATCCTTCCCTCTGAGAGTTTTCAATTCCTTGCGAAGCTCAAGAAATTGATCGTTCATAGCATTCATCTTCTCATAAACATCTGGACCCTCAGACGGCTCAAAATGATAGATGGTGTCGTCTACCCTGGGCAAAGTATGCACGACAGGAGGAGGAACAACAAGGACCGGGCTAGATGCCGACAGAGAAGCAAAGGTAGGAACAGGACCCTTAGGCATGAAATTGGGAGGCATCCCCCACGGGAACCCGGTTGGCATGGCTGTTGGAACAAAGTGTGCACTGGCAGCGGGTACAGTAGAGGAGACAATCTCGGAGATAACTCTCCTCTGGGGAGGAGTTGAAGGTGTCGGAGAAGACTGGCTCTGGGCAGCCATGAGTGACTCCATTAGGGCAGTCAATCTGGCCACTTCCTCTTTCAGCTCGCGGTTCTCTTGCTCTAAGTGATCCGTCAGTCTTGAAATGTTGGCTCTAGTGTAGTACCGGTGAGTCAGCTTGTCTTCCAAATAAATGAACGACACAGAGTTAGACCACAGGGCAAGGGACCGGAAACAAAACCTGCTTATCCATATGATGCATGCAATGTTTGTGCATATGATTTGTTTTTTATTTCAAAGGAACTTTAGAGTTTTATTTGCAAATTCTGGAAATATTAAGCATTTTATCACATATGGAAATATCTCATCAAATAATATCAGGGAAAAGAAGTGCAACATCGTCAATCATATACAAGAGAAAAGGAAAATAATCGTCTTATGGATCCCTAGAAACAATCATCTAAAGCTCGGAACACAGGAAGATAAGATGAGCGAAGCCTCTTCACCTCCCTCTCGTAGGCTGCCTCCATATCGGCCTTCTCTTTGGTGAGTCGATCATACCTCCTCTTCCAGAACTTAGAAGACTAAGGAAGTAGAGAAGTCCATACATCATCAGGGTCATCAATAACCTGATGCTCAAGGAACTCAATCAAAGCATCCTTCTCCTTAATCTGCTGAAGCAACTCTTCACATTCACGGATCCAGGCACGTGAACGGTCTTCGTCTCTCAAGTCCTCTACTCCTTGATTAGGGAGGGTTGAAGGCCCAACCATAATCATAGGTGTAGGTCTCGGATACTCGTAAGGCATGAGATACTCATACACCCTCTTCCTAACCCAAATAGTGTAAGGCTCCAAAGCGATGCAATTCTTAGGACCCAACTCTTTCCTTCCTTTCCTATGAATCTTGCACCAAGCGCGGACCATCCTAGCTTTCAAGCCTTGGGGATCTTTACCATCCTGAAAGAATACACCCTCTAACAGAATGTTATTGGGTTTATCCTTTAAGGGGAACCCAAGCTGCCGACGTGCCAAAACAGGATTGTAGTTAATCCCACCACATGTACCATGAAGAGGTACATTGGAGAATTCGCCACAAGAGTCAATAATCCGCACACCATCATACACATGGTTATACCAAGATATATCATCATTAGTGAGAGACATAAGTCTCGTGGACCACCGTAGACATTACTTGTTCTCCTTGAAAGCGACCGTTTGAGGTAAGTGAGAAATAAACCACTTATACAACAGAGGCAAACAACACACAATGGCGCCACCACCCTTTGCATTCCTCATATGCAAAGAGAAGTAGGTATCACCCAACAGAGTCGGAACAGGATTAAGAGTAGAGAAGATCCTAATAGCGTTCACATCCACAAACTTGTCGATGTTGGGGAACAATACCAATCCATAGATGAGAAGTACAAATATGGCTTCAAAGGCATCCTCACTCATGGCCTTCCCATATATAGTAGCTTGAGCAATGAGGAACTCAGAAGAGAGACCTTGAATTCCACCTTTGGTAGTCATATGAGCATCAACCAGAGATTCATCTATATGTAACATGTCAGCTATCTCTTGAGAAGTAGGAATACTCTCCAAGCCACTGAACGGCAACTGGTCTAGAATAGGTATACCCACAAGGTAAGCATACTCCTCAAGGGTAGGCAAAAGCTGGAAATCCGGAAACGTGAAGCAACGGTACAAGGGATCATAAAACTGCACCAATACACTCACCAATCCTTCATCCACCTGAGTAGTCAGAAGAGGAAGAAGCTTCCCAAAACGAGCCTTGAAACCCAAAGGATCTAATACATAGGATGTCAGATTCCTTAACTCTTTCAAATCTGGTTGCCTAAAGCTGTACTTCTTTGTATTCCTTCTTTGTCTTTCCATGTCTGAAAATTTTGCAAATAAACCCCTTAAGTTCCTTGAAAATTTTCTTATTTATTGATGATATGGATGCAAATGGGTGCATGAATGCATGAATGCAACAATCACACTCAAGGATCAAGCAAAGCACACCAAACAAAGGTCATGGGATGGATCATGTTATCCTTAATATCAATCATCCATTTTGGTGGATTATGGTTTACACCTTATCAACACCCAAGTTCCATTGATATTAAGGATTCATGAACGGATCAACCATGAATCAAGGGTTTGTTGTAAGTCACGAGCATGGAGTTAGGTTTAGAACCACCCAAAAGGGAGTGTACTAGGGTTTAAACCTGCCAAACATGTTCTACAAGAGGTTCCCATAGTCATCATCCCATCTTTCGGATATTATTGGAGAAACGACTACTCGTATTCCGAAAATATTCTCAAGAGAGACTCTTATGAGTGTAGTATCGCGTAACAATCGTATCAAATCTTACACTTGAACGACTTTTGCACTACATCCTAAGAATAGGCCAAGATGGGCTTGGTAAACTAAGGTCCTTGGCTTCTAAGGTCTATATTGGAAAGAGTAATGTCTAACCACAACTTACTTGTGTGACATTATTGATCCCAACATAACCTCCACCAAGTGAATGGACTTGCAAGTCAACTTGCTAAGGAATAACTCCACACAAGTCAACAAGACTACGCCATTCTCCTATCCTAAGTGCACTCGAGTCCGGATATAGAACTCATCTCACAAAGATCACCAAGCATACGAGGAATTAATATTCAAGCAAATCAATCATTACATACAATACAGTAATCCCAAATTGCACAAAAATATGTCACAAAAAAAATACAATACAATACAACACAATATGAAAAGTAGGCAAAACCCACTAGGATGTCATTTGTCCCCAGCAGAGTCGCCACTTTTCTATAGCGGGGTATTCATTATCATTAGAGATATTGACTAAATCCAAGGTATCATACAAGTTGAGTCGCCACCGCACTTCTATTTATCCAAAGGAATGGTTAGAAAGCGAACAAAAACCTAAAAGTTTTATCGAAACAAAAACTAGTAAAAATGTCAGAGATCTGGGTAAGGGGGTTGGTTATGCAATGGGAAGGTATTAGGCACCCAAAGCATCCTAGGTACTCCTAGGGAGCCCTTTTCACATTTGTTGCAAAGGTTGTTGTTTTTTTTTTAAAATTTATTTGTGCAAACATGATTGAAGGGATGAGAAAAACGTGTATATTTATCTAATGTACTACTTACTAAAAGAAGGGTCAAAAGAAAATGACTCGCACGGACGTCGCATCCACTGCATACGTATCTCATCTGAATCTGAGAATCAGAGTCTTCGTAGCTCGGCTACGTATGGGTTAAAGAGGAGTGTGCTCGCTAAGACATCGCATCTTATGCCTACGTATCTCATCTGGGATGAAAATCAGAGCAAAATGTAGTTCGACTAACTACGGGATAAGGGTTGAACGACGTTACTACGCAATCTACCGGATGCTCAACCTTTGGAGACTTACTCGCCTGTAGTAGAAGGAGTAAATGTGTTCTTAGGAGAAGAAAAATCAATGAGTTTGGGGGGTTTAGGGATGCTCATGCAAAATGGCAGTCCTAGATGAAGGAACCGCGCTACCTTAAATGACATGCCACGAGAGGCTATACGAAACCTAAGAAAGCGGTAAAATGCGGAAAAAATAAAGTACCACGCGGATAAAGATCCGAAGCAACAAAAATTAGATAAATGAGAAACCCAGAGATTCCCAAGCTAAACACCATCAAAGAAAGTGAGTCACTACATGCAATCGGAATAAACCTCCAGGTGGTATCCCACAAATAAAGTGGAACACCAAGCAAGCTATCCCTGCAAGAGTATGTGAGCCCTCACAAAAACTCAACAAACGGGTTAGAGTAACAGGATGGAACCAGAAGAAAACAATGCCATAACAAACACAAAACAAGTTAGAGGAAACAGGAAAAAAAAAACAACTACTGTCGCGATCGCTGCTGCATCGCCTAGAGAAAGCTTAGCGAAGCTTCGCTATAGGCTCGCCTAGCGAAGGCCTATGGGTTTTGGGTTCGTCATTGATAACGGTCTGATCTCGGTAACCCAAACCCTATGATATCCATCAGAAACGATACGATTAAACATTCAAGGTATTGTTTTTATACATTCATGCTTATCTGAACTCGTGGGCAAAAGCCTAACGATACCTCATACATTCAGATGATTCAAGTTAAGAGCATAAAATTATGGGAATAAGGAAAACCTGATTGGAGAGATTGATTAAACTCGAATGGCACGGCTGGGTTTGCAAAGCAATGTTAGGGTTTGCGTGAGACGGAGGTGCAAAGGTATGTGAGTCGGGGTGAACTTTTCAGAGCTGTCTGGAGGCTGCTGCAGGTTAGTTCACAGGTTTCTCTCTGCCAGGCAATAGGAATCCTCTTTTTCTCCAGGGTCTTGTAATAGTCTCCCGTCTCTTTTTCTCAAATGAAGCTATGGTATTTATAACCTAATATTGGTGACTTGGTGGGCTCAGAGTCAAGCCCAAAATTTTCTGTTATTTTCCAAAATGCGCGCGCTTCGCCTAGCGAAGGATCTGCTCGCCTAGCGAGCATGACAGTTCCTTTCGCTAAGCGAACCAGTCTGCTCACCTAGCGAGCATGACAACTCAGGAATAAACTTTGCTCTTTTCCAGATTAGCATTTTGAATGATGAATAGATCCCATTGGAACATGTTGGAAGTAACCCACGTCATTCCCTTGTATTGACTGATCACCCGAATAGAATCCACAAAGTGTCTTGGATGATACTCAAGCTTCAAACAAAAGATGTTAGTGACACATTTTTGTGCTTTTGGTTAGTAAACAAAAATAAGAGAAACAATGATATATAATTCAAGCATGCTTGGTGATCTCAAACCAATCACAAGGAGTCCCACCCAAAGGCAAAGGGAACCAAGATGCTAAAGATCCTTGAGGCAATGCAAATGCAATGTTATGATGCCCTGAGGGATCTTAGGGTCAAAATTGGGGTCTTACAGTCTATCCTTGATATATTCACCTTAAACGATGATGGATATTCTTCCCTTTAAGTCTATCCTTGATATGCTCACTTTAAACAGTGACGATAGTTGTAAATCCTATTTGGGCTATTCCTCGACAAGTTATTCTTACCTAATAGCTAGTAATGAATACACCTCCTGTTACCCTCAACGAGCCATCCTTGATATGTTTACCCTAACCGGTAACGGATGTCCTCTCTTTCAGAGTATGTTATCTCCTTGCCCAGTGACCGGTAGTGGATAATATATTTCTGGTACTCATGCGCTGAAGTTTATTCTTCCCCAATTGAGTTTTGTATGAGTATTTCAGTTCTGTTCTGATTTACCCATTTCCCCTGCAGATTTTCCCTTTTATCCTCGACTGAGTCTTTCCATTGATTTATTTTCATGGAATCCCTCATGTCCCCTAGTAGTTTTAAGTCGTGTCCTGGACCACACACAACTTTTTATCCCCCATAATCTCTGTCTCCCCAGCGAGTTTTCCTTACGAAATGCATTATACTCCTGTGGACTTTCAGTCTCTCTAGATTCTTTTCCTTTGTGGCAACGTGTTCTCCACATAGATTATTTTTAACATATGCGTCATGAGGTCTCTTATGGACCAAAATTTGTTTCTATATGTATTTATTTAAGTCCATTCTACTGAGTCGATACAAAGATTTTAACCTTCATCTCCTCATCTAGAACGTCCTTAAATAGGGGCAGCTGTAAGACCCCAATTTTGACCCTAAGATCCCTCATGCCATCTCATTACATGCATTGGCATTGGGAACACACCTTGGCATCCTCCTTACCCTTCATTCATTAGGTTTGCATTAGGAGAGGTCACCAAGCACATTTGATTGTATCATACTCCATTTTTCTTTATTTACTAACCAAAATACCAAAAATGTGTCAATGTATAGTTTGTTGCTTTTGTAGGTAGTGTGTGTGCTCACCTATGCTCTATCAAGCTCATATATAGGGTTTAAGACCCTCAATGCAAAGAGCTCAATCAAGTTAGTTCACATTGGCTATAGGTATCATATATGGATCCCCATTATCTTCACATGTTATTTTGATCAAGAAATCATCAAGAGTTTGGAGTTTGTTTGCCTTGGAAACCCTAATTCATCTGGGTATCTTGTGTGACTTCTTCAACAAGTTTCTTCAATAATTGATCAAATATTTCAAGGGATACTTCACATTACATCATATTATGCATATATGATCCTCCATGACTCCCAAAATTCAAGAGAATGTCAAGCTAGCAAGATGGTTCATGGTGGTTGACCAGAGAAAGTCAACTGGTCAAAACTGGGGTTCCCTAGACCCTATCTTCTACAATTTTTGTCATATAAAAATAATTCCAAGAGGAAAGTTACTCTAAATGACATTAAAAACAACGTTCATGTTAAGGTCAAGATCTAGTTTTTCTTGGAAGGTCATCTTTTATGATAAAAGATTATAGGTAATTTTGTCTGAACCCTAGTTTGGAGATCAACTTCCCAAGACCATAACTTGCTCAATTTTTAAGATATGAAAGCAATTAAAATTGAATTATAAAATTCAATATGTATACTTAAACTTTTATGTTTGGAGGAAGTGAAAATTCAACTTTCAAATGCATGTGCCAAAAGGAAACATTATAGGTCATTTTTTACCATTACCATTGAACAAGTGATTTTCCTCAACTTCTAAAATGCATAACTCCTTCATGCCCAATCCAAATGAGGTCAAATTTGTAACCAAATTTAAGATATTTGAAATAGATACAACTTTTATGAAGGAACCTTTCTCATTTGAAGCCCATAGAAAAAGTTATTCAAGGTCGAAGAAGTGAACATTTGACTTGGGACTTAGAAAATTTTCAAATATGTTTGATTTCCCAAAATTCCACCTCAAAATTCATCATGATACAAGCTTCAAATAAAAAAGTGTTCAACATGAAAGTTGTTCCCCTTAATATGACCTTTCCCAAACGTCTAAGATCATCTCATTTGGTTCAAAATTGAGGGACTTGCGCATAGGTGTAAGTTAAAGTACCATTTGGATAATTTCAACTTCCATTTTCATACACATTTGCATAGACTTCTAACATGATTTCAGCATGATGAATATTGAACTATGGATCAGATTATATCATCTCATGGGTCTAGTGCACGCCCATACATCCATGCAAGAGAGAAATCCAAATTTTTCCAAAATTGGAAGTGTGCAAATATCAATCCCATAGCCTATAAATAGAAGTGCATTGTGATAAGAACTTCATCAACACCTTGCCCAAGCTTTTCAAACCAATTCAAACCCCAACTGCCATAGAATTTCTAAAGATTTCTCTTGAAATCGAGCTTGAACTTCATCTTCTGTTTGGAAGTTCAAACTCCAGAAATTCACTTCCCTTTTCATCTTAATTGGTTTCTGCAAGCAAGAGGAAGAAAAAGCAAGCAAATCCAGATCAAGATCAAGTGAATTTGAAGCTACTCGTAGGAGATTTTTCAGAAACTTCATCTCTTAGATTCTCCCTCAATTCTTCACCATTCGTTGTGATTTTTGGTTGTCTGAAGTCCTATCAATATAGGAAAGAATATTGAGTTGCTTTGAGGTCAAATCGAAGCAACTCAATTCATGATCCTCAAAATTCAAATCCCTGTATATTTTTATATACTTGGAATCAGACAAAACGGAGGCCAAATTCGTGCTCCTGAGCATTTTTCCTTCAAAATAGTGTACTTATTTTCCATTTTTCTTTGAGTTGAGCTTGGACCAGTCCGGTGGTCCTCACTAGAGAAGATGACCGGAGCTAGGGCTCCGGTGGTGTGTTGGCAAGGTTCCAACCCTCTGATTTGGTCCACAGCTTCTAATCTCATCCATCCAAAGTAATTACCACACATGTGGGACAGTTGACTCATGTGCATGTGGAACGCGCGCTTATCACCATCTGATCTGCCACCTCAATTAATGAGGGAGATCAGATGGTTCTTATTTTTTTGAATTTTTGATTATTTCGTTTAATTGCTTATTTTTAATTAATTAATATTAATCTCATTATTAATCCAAAAAAAATGAGACTTTAACCAAAGAATTTCAAATATTTTCCTTTTTTATTTTCTGAATTAAAATTATTTTTTGGATTAATATTGATATTTTTCATGATTTAATTGTTTTTGTGCATATTTTTAATTGTTTAAAAATACTTCTTACTTTTAAAAAATTATGAATTTTTTTGTCTAAGCTCCTTTGACCTTCATTGACCTAGGATAAATCTCTTGACCATTTATTTGGTGTTTTGAAGAGGTTTTAGGTTTTTGATCAAACATAATTTAATTTAAATGCATTTTAATTTAATTTGTAATTGATTAATTGTGAATAAATTGTGTTGAGCCATTTTTATTGACTTGTGAAGTTCGACTTTGTGTTTGGGCCTTGGTCAAGGTTGATTTGACTTTCGTTGGATTAAAATCATTGGATTTAGGGGATTGATGAAATGTACATTTCATCTCCCAAAATGAATGAATGATTTTAATTTGATAAAATTCCTCCCATGACAAATTTGTGTTTGTCTCATCTCTCATCCCTCTTCATCTTCAATCCCATTCTATCCCATCCCTTCCATTGGCGAATGACATCTCAATATCCTAAGGCTAATTGGTTCATCAATAACTTAAGTTAGATGAACCAATAGAAGTATGTATGAGATTAGGTCCATCCTTTGATAATTTTCTTTTTGAGTGTGGTATGTTTTAGGAGTATGATTCATTATACCATATCTCTCACATGCATTAACACCTAAATTTCTGTTGCCCCGCCTCAGATAGTTGAGACTTTTACATAAGTCCAATTACGATTGCTTAACATAGAGCTAAATTTTGACCCTAAAGGCATATCATTCTAGTAAGTGGGATTGTAAGTCTCCCCCTTTCATGGTATTGTGTAAAAACTTGGCCTTTTTTCCTTCCTTTGGAAGATGTCTTGGTTCAAGGATCCATGCTTGTGAATAGAGGGTTGAGTGTTCTCCAAAGAATGATTTAATCAATTGAAAAGAAAAACAATACTAACATCTAATCAACTAACATTTTACTAACTTTTATTCTTATTTCTTTTAATTTCAAGTCATTTACTTTATGTCATTTAAATTCAAGTCATTTACCATTTTCCATTTACATATCATTTAACTTGTTTATGTTTATGCCATTTTTCCTTTGCTCATTTGAGCCATATATTGTGATTGTATATATTTGTTTGTGTATCCTGTTTGTGTTTATGGTCTTAGGACCTTAAAATACTTATAAACAACAAAAACGCTAAAAAGTGTTTGTGTTGACTGTTGGATTTGATCTGAGCTTTGGACTTAGAATTAGGCAACATTCCCTATGCAAAAGGACTTGGCCAATGCCAACATTTCTGAAACCAAGTTATTGTGATTTGAGCTTTCATCTGATGCAAGTATTGGGACCCACTTGAGTTCATCTGCCACATGGTCTTTATGCAAATGTTACTTTAAACCTGTGTCTAATGCCTTATTCTGAGCCAGTCAATGAGTATGTCACCTAATACATGGGAAGATTAAGAAGAAGACTATGAAATTGCTAACTTGGATGTGGCTATCTTTATTTGATGCCTTGCTCTTCATTTTGCTCCTTGTTTATTGACATTGCCTGATTCCAAAGTCTAAAGGAAAAATGGGTTTCTATATGACACTCTTGTCTATTGGATTGCATCCTACTTGTCAGTACTTTTCAACTCTTAACTTTTAAATTTTTGCTTAAGATTAATCTCTTCATCTCCTCCCACTTCTTCAATTTCAAATCTCTACCCCTTTTAAAATCCTCTTTGCTTGTGATTTCTAAACTTAGACTTTATTGCAAATTAGAAACCTTGGCCTTATGCCATTGCATTTTTAAACTCCTTTCTTAATCAAACTTGTAAATAAACTTAACCATATTTGACTTAAAATTCCAAAAATACAAAAAGAACTAACAATCATTCAAACTTTTTTAGGCCCCTTTGTGCCTCTTTTAAATTTAAATTTTTGTTAAAAGTAATCCACTCACTTTGAAATTGATATCACGAACTACGAGGTTTTGATCCCTCATTTTTATGTTGGTACATAGGCATAAGTCTGAAGGTCTTGTCAAACATAAAAATATAATTAATGGATTCTTTTTCTCATCCCCACACTCTTTTTATTGCAAACATTATTTATACCAAACACACATACACACATAAAAAAGGGCTCCCTAGGAGTACCTAGGACACTTTGTGTGCTAACACCTTCCCTCTGTGTAACCAACCCCCTTACCTGTAATCTCTGACATTTTATTAGTTTTGATTTGAAAACTTCTTTTCTTTGGGTTTTGTTCGTACTTTTCCCTTTTCCTTTGGAAACAATAAAAGCGCAGTGGCAACTCTGGTTTTATTGATGTTAAGTGTATCCATAACTTAATGTTCATGAATTTACCGCTACACACAAGGCCATAAAAATGGATCAACATAATTTTCAAACAATTATTCAATCAAAAATCAAATTAAAAAATGAATTAAAATGCATTTTAAAATGGACAAAACCTCAAATCCCTTCAAAACACCAAATAAATGGACAAGGGATTTATCCTAGGCCAAATAAGGGTAAAGGACCTTAGACAAAAAAATTCATGATTTTTGGAAAGTCATAAGTATTTTAAAATATTTAAAAACAAGTCCAAAATCAATTAATTCACAAAGAATATTAATATTAATCCAAAAAATGATTTTAATTTAGAATATAGAAGAGGAAAATATTTTAAGATTTTTGGTGAAACTCCCATATTTTTTGGATTAAAAATGAATTTAACATGAATTAATCAAAATAAATAGATTAAACATAAAATCAGAAAATAAAATAAAATAAGAAAAAACAAGGGCCACCAGATCTCCCTCATTAATTGAGGTGGCAAATCTGATGGCCAATCGCGTGCAGCCTACCAAGGACCTTAGTGAACACGTTGGAACATGAGTAATCAGAAGCAATAAATGAGATTAAAACATGGAGAGATGATTTGATGGATAGGACCTTGCCACCACACCACCGGAGCTAGGGCTCCGGTCATCTTCTCCGGTGGACCTCACCGGACCGGTCCACCATCAACTTTCATAAAAATGAAAAGTGAGTACACTGTTATGAAGAGAAAATTGTCAAGAATCCAAATTTGACCTCAAAATTCTCCAATCCAAGTATATTGAAAGATACATGAATTTGAAAATTGACGAGTATGAACTGGGTTGCTTCAATTTGACCTCAAAGCAACTCAATCTTGTTGCCTACATTGGTAGGATTTCAAGCAACCAAGAACCAAGTGGAATGATGGAGAATTGAAGGAGAATCGAAGAAGAAAAATTTCACAAAATTCACCTTCTGTTTGCAGTGAGGAAGCTCGATCTTAATCTCAATTTGCTTGGGCTTGCTTCTACCAACTTGCAGGAAGTGATATTGATGATTAAAAGGTCTGGATTCTTGGAGTTTCAATTCCAAAACAGAATGAGAATTGAAACTCGATTTTAAGAATAAATCCTCAAGGTTATCCTTTAACGGAGGTTAGGGATGAAGAAGGTCAAAGCATGGGCAAGAAGGATCCATTTCTGAGCTAAAGGGACATGTATTTATAGCATGAGGATTACTTTCCACACCTTTTAAATTTTTTCCAAAAATAGCAATGTAAGGTTGCATGCTTGAATGGGCGTGTGTTAGGCCCAAAGAATGATTGGAATTGGTCCAAATTTATGCACATGTGATGCTGAAAGAAATTCATGAAGCCATGCAATATGGAATGGAAATTGGTCATGAAAATCTTCCAAATGGGGCCATGCATTGCACCTATGTGAAATTCACTCAAAATTGATCCAAATTCCATGATCTTGTATTCTTTGGAAAGGTAACATGAAGGGGAGTAACTTTGATGTTGAAACTTTTTCAATTTGGAGCTTGTATCATGATGAATTTTAAGGTGAAAGTTGGAGAAATCAAACATAGTTGAAAATTTTCTAAGTATAAAGTCAAATGATCACTTTTTCCACTTTGAATAACTTTTTCTATGAGATTCAAATGAAAATGGTTCCTTCTTCAAAGTTGTAGGTCTTTAATTCTTATTCAATTTGGTCACAAATTTGAAACCACGTGAATCTTGCATGAGGTAGTTATGGATTTTAGAAGTTGAGGAAAAATGTTTGTTCAATGGTAATGGCCCAAAATGACCTATAATGTTTCCTCTTGGTACATGCCCTTGCAAGTAGATTTTGACATTTCTCAAAGAATCAAAGTTTGATAAGACATATTAAAATTGATCATGAAACTTGGATGGTATTCATATCAAAATAATTGAGCAAGTTATGGTTCTTGGAAGTTGACCTTCCATCTAGGGCACAAACTAAATGACCTATAATCTTTCACCATAAAAAATGACTTTCCAAGAAAAATTAACTCTTGATGCCAACATGAAAGTTGTTTGTAATTTCATAAAGAGTAACTTTTCTCTTGGAATCATTTTAATATGATAAACATTGTAGGAGATAGGGTCTAGGGAACCCTAGATTTGATCAGTTGACTTTTCTGGTCAACCTCCTTGAACCAACTTGTAAACTTAAAGTTCCTTTGCTCCTTGGGGATCATGGAGGATAATATATGCTTGACATGATATATAATAGAGTATCCCTTTATATATTTGACCAATTGATGAAGAAACTTGTTGAGAAAGTCACACAAGATACCTAGATGAATTAGGGCTTCCAAGGCAAACAAACTTCAAACTCCTGATGAGTTCTTGATAAAAATGACAATTAAAGAGCATGGGGGTCGATATATGATACTTAGAACCATTGTTAACCTTTTCTTGATTGATATCCTGCATTAAGGATTGTAGCGGGGAATTCGTTACCATTAGAGATATTCACTAAATCCAAGGTAAACCACACAAGTCCAGTCGCCACCGCACTTCTATTTATCCAAAGGAATGGTTAGAAAGCGAAAAAAAACCTAAAAGTTTTATTGAATAAAAAACTAGTAAAAATGTCAGAGATCGGGGTAAGGGGGTTGGTTATGCAATGGGAAGGTTTTAAGCACCCAAAACATCCTAGGTACTCCTAGGGAGCCCTTTTCACATTTGTTGTAAGGTTAGTATTTTTGTGAAAATTTGTTTGTGCAAACATGATTGAAGAGATGAGAAGAGAATATACAAGTTATTTACATTTTGTGTTTGGATGGATAAACCCATTGCCTACGTACCATCTTAAAAAGATTAGGATCAAAACCTCGTAGTTCGGGATAAAAATCTCAAAATGAGTTGGTGAATTGATTGGTCCAAAAGCCTTAAGGTCTTTTGTTATCCAAGGGAGAAAACTCAACCTAAAACCACAAATCCACCATGTGAGGATAACTTCAACATGCTAGTGAGGGGTTAACCCTATAATAAGCATGGAAGGCTCATTGTCCATCACTAAGGATATAGGTGAGTATTACATGTACCTCAATGATAACTCAAACCTAATAGCTAAAGGTTATGGAAAATTTGGTTAAGAGGGTGGCCATTGAATCCACAAAAAGGTATTTGAATGAGTGGTATTTACCAATGAAAAGTATTTGCAAAATATGGTCAAAGTTGATTTAAAAGTTCAATTCAAAATAAGTGTTATGAAAAAAAAGTTTAAAAATCAAAAGCATAAGGCTTAGGTTTCTAATGTTTGAAAAAAAGTGTTAAATGTTTGCATAAAAGTTTTGGCTTGGGTTAGAGTGGAGGGAAGAAGAAGAATGGCTAAAGTCCTAATCATACAAGAGATACGGGATAAGAAACAAGACCCCAAATGGAGTTCCTCTCTTGAGATCATATTGATGATCCAAGTATCTCCCATCCTTTGGAATATGCAAGCATAATAATAGTAAGCTCAAGCAAACAACACAATCACATAAGCTTCTTGGAAGATCCTCAATGTATCTTGTATCTTTCACTTTGGATGAACATGGAAATGGTTATTCAATTTGAGCTCTCATAGAATTCCCTAGCACAAAAGCACACACATCAAAAGTTCCATGAAGTAAATCAAGAATGGACAAGAGTGAATTTAGAGGTTTGGTCCTTCTAATCCATCTTCAACATTTAAAGTCCTTTTACTCCAATTTGCATAGGGAAAGTCCTGGAAACTAAGTCCATTTGTCCATTTCTTTGCATTTGGTCCACCACAATCAAAACAAAACACAAGCACAATAATATACACAATTATGTGCTCAAGTGAGCAAAAGGCAAATTGCATTAACATAAACATGTGCTCAAGTGAGCAAAGGGCAAATCAAATGAATAATATGTACAAGAATAATAAATTGCATAAATGTAAAGAGCAAGAATTAAATGTTAATGGTTAATGGTTAGTGTTAGTAGTTAATGTGCCATAAAGCAAATTTAGCGCTATGTTAAGCAATCGTAATTGGACTTATGTAGAAGTCACAACTATCTGAGGCCGATCAATAATAATGTAGGCAACAACACAAGTTAGAGGTCTTGATTAGTGAATCAAACTCCAACAACTTGCCATGCCAAAAAGAAGATGAGAAATGATCTTGTATTGATTTAGGTTCTTTGCATGATTTAGGAAGCAATCTATCCTTAATGCAAAACCATTCACTTGATCATTGATCAAGATGAATTAGATTTGAATTAAGGAAGATTAAACCTCCCTAATCAATGCTAACCACCAATCTTTAACTCATTGATCAAAAAAGAAAAAGAAGAAGAAAAATAGAAATGAAGAATTAAAGTGCATTAAATGAAATGGAATGTATTAATCAACAAATGTTGACCAAAGATATAGAAGATCAAGGTCAAACAATAGAAGACAAAAGCAAGATGAAGATTAGAAGTCAAGAAATAAACAAAATATTTTTGGCATTTTTAATATTTAAAATAGTACTTGAATTAAAATAATAAAGAAATGTCAAACTTCAAACTCACTTCAAATCAACTTTGAAAAGTCCAAGTGAATTATCCCAAGTTCAACAAGGTCAAACAAAGTTTGACAAAAAATTTCATCATTTTTAAAAGTCAGAAACTATTTTTAATCAATTAAAAATGCATAAAAAATAACCTAATTGAACTAAAATCTCAAATAAATCTCAAATTAATTAATAAATTGATGAGAATATTTTCATAGATCTATCTTCATTCAAAGAGGTTGAGAAAATATTTTTGTATTTTTTGAATATCAAAAACTATTTAAAATGAATTAAAAATAACCAGAAAAGAGAAAATTATTAAAAAATAGCAAATGGTAAAATAAAAAATATTAAAAATCATTTTTAGAAACTAGAAATTAAAAGAGAAATAATGCAATTGGTCCCATAATTTTTGGACCAATAATGAAAGAGATATGAATTTTAGAAAATGAAATGGAATTAAAAAATAAAATGGAAAATAAAAATCAGAATTAAAAAAAGGAAAAAGCGTGAGCCCTTAGATCTGAGTTCATTAATTGAGCTGGCAGATCCAAGCATCCACAAGCGCGCGCCCAACGTGTTCCAAAGTCAATGCAACCACACGTTGTTTAATAAAAAGTCATAACAATGAGAGGCCTAGATCTAATCTGGAAATGAACACGGACGACCATGATTGGATCTGGAGACCAGACGGTGGCCAGCGCGACCGTCTTCTCCGGCTAGCTCCGGTGAGAGCTCAAAATTGCAGAAGAGCAAATGTGCACCAAAATGCACGATCCAGGTACGAAATGAAAGGTGGAGTGATGTACATCACTCCTATGCCACTCAATTCCACTCTAGATCCCTATTGAGAGAGAAATCAGAGATGGAACTTTGGTGGTGTTCAACTGAACTTGCTTGATTTCAAAAATTAAGAACACAACAATGATGCCTCTATGCAGAGGACTTCAAACAACACAAAATCAAGGCAAATGGAACAATGTATAGGCTGTTTCGAAGCAAAATGCAGTTGAACAAAACCTTTGAATTATGAAGAAATGAGTCACGATCTTTGATTCCTTTTGCAAACAGAAGCTTCTATGGATCAAATGAAGAAGGTTTAGGAACTATGGATCTTAAAATTCAATTGATGCAATTGAATTTCAAATCTGAAATTTTTGAAAGAAAGTGAAAAGTTCCTTTGGTGAGGGTTGTGTTTTGAGTTCAGCAGAGGTTTAGGCGCCTTTAGGTTGAGAAATGAGAGCTCACATTCCATGTATTTATAGCCAAAGCCATCTGAAAGTGCATGAACAAAGTGTGCATGGGAGAAGAGGGCCCCCATGCATGGGCCTGTACAGGCGCATGGATGGCCCAATTCTGATTGGAATTGATTGCTATACATCACCAAATAAGAATTGGACGTGCAAATTGGATGTTAACAGCTCATGCAATGTGTTTGAAATGAATTTCACAAAATGCACTATAATGTTCTCCTCTTCGAAAATGATATTTCCAACATTGAAACATAGGCTTATGGGTAATGGTTGGAAAGCTTGTTGCATAAGGAACAAATGCTATGTTGATCAAAACTCCAATTGGGCCTTGGAAATTAACGAAAATTTAGCTTGAAGTGTTAGGTGCAAAACATGCATATGTGAAATTTCCAAATTTGGCCAATGTTCAAGCCCCTCTGTCTCAATGATGCAAACTCCAAATGATAAAATCTTCAACATGAAAGTCTTCAACATGATAAATTTCACATGGGACGCACGACCTTCCTTCTCACAGAGGGTCTTCTAGATTTCACATGGGAGGTCACAGTATGTGCCTCTCCATCTTTCTTCTTTGCAAACTCCCCATAACATTTGGCAGAAGAGCCTTCTTCTCTGGTTATACGTCCTTCTCTAACCCCTTCTTCTAGACGCATCCCCATATTCACCATCTCGGTGAAGTCAGAAGGAGCGCTAGCGATCATCCGCTCATAATAGAATGAACTCAAAGTCTTTAGAAAGATCTTGGTCATTTCCTTCTCTTCTAGCGGAGGCACGATCTGTGCTGCCAACTCTCGCCACCTATGGGCGTATTCTTTGAATGTTTCCTTGTCCTTCTGGGACATGGCCCTCAATTGATCCCTATCGGGAGCCATATCTACATTATACTTGTACTGCTTGACGAAGGCCTCGCCAAGGTCGTTGAAGGATCGAATGTTCGTACTGTCTAAACCCATATACCAACGCAGAGAGGCACCAGACAGGCTGTCCTAAAAGTAGTGGATGAGCAATTGATCGTTATCGGTTTGAGTTGACATCTTCCTGGCATACATGACCAGGTGGCTGAGAGGACAAGTATTTCCCTTGTATTTTTCAAAGTCAGGGACCTTAAATTTCACAGAGATCTTCACATTGGGAACCAAACACAGTTCGGCAGCAGACTTGCCGAAAAGATCCTTTCCTCTAAGAGTCTTCAATTCCTTGCGAAGCTCAAGAAATTGATCGTTCATAGTGTCCATCTTCTCATAGACATTTGGGCCTTCAGACGGCTCAAAATGATAGATGGTGTCGTTTACCCTGGGCATAGTATGCACGACAGGAGGAGGAACAGCAAGGACCGGGCTAGATGCCGGCATAGAAGCAAAGGTTGGAGCAGGACCCTCAGGCATGAAATTGGGAGGCATCCCCCACGGGAATCCGGCTGACATAGCCACTGGAGCAAAATGTGCACTGGCTGCAGGCACAGTTGAGGAAACAATTTAAGAGATGACTGTCCTCTAGGGAGGAGTTGAAGGCGTCGGAGAAGACTGGCTCTGGGCAGCCAAGAATGATTCCATCAAAGCACTTAATCTGACCACTTCCTCTTTGAGTTCACGGTTCTCTTGCTCTAGATGATCCATCAGTCTTGAAGTGTTGGCTCTAGTGTAGTACCGGTGAGTCAACTTGTCTTCAAAATAAATGAAGGACACAGAGTTAGACCATAGGTCAAGAAGCTGGAAACAAAACTTGCTTATACGCATGATGCATGCAATGTTTGTGCATATGATTTGTTTTTTTATTTCAAAGGAACTTTAGGGTTTTATTTGCAAATTTTGGAAATATTAAACATTTATCACATATGGAAATATTTCATCAAATAATATCGGGGAAAGAAGTACAACATTGTCAATCATATACAAGAGAAAGGGAAAATGATCATCCTATGGATCCCTAGAAACAATCATCTAAAGCTCGGGACACAGGAAGATAGGATGCACGAAGCCTCTTCACCTCTCTCTCGTAGGCTGCTTCCATATCCGCCTTCTCCTTCGTGAGTCGATCATACTTCCTCTTCCAAAACTTGGAAGACTGAGGAAGTAGAGAAGTCCATGCATCATCAGGATCATCAATAACCTGATGTTCGAGGAAATCTATCAAAGCGTCCTTCTCTCTAATCTGCTGAAGCAACTCTTCCCTTTCACGGATCCAGGCACATGATAGGTCTTCGTCTCTCAACTCCTCTACTCCTTGATTAGGGAGGGTTGAAGGTCCAGCCATAATCATATGTGTAGGTCTCAGATACTCGTAAGGCATGAGATACTCAGACGCTCTCTTCCTCACCCAAGCAGTATAAGGCTCCATATCAACACAATTCTTAGGACCCAACTCTTTCCTTCCTTTCCTATGAATCTTGCGCCAAGCGCGGACCATCCTAGCTTTCAAGTTTTGGGGATCTTTACCCTCCTGAAAGAAGACACCCTCTAACAGAGTGTTATTGGGTTTATCCTTTAGGGGGAACTCAAGCTGACGACGTGCTAAAACAGGGTTGTAGTTAATCCCACCACATGTACCGAGAAGAGGCACATTGGAGAATTCACCACAAGAGTCGATAATCTGCACACCATCATACACACGGTTATACCAAGAGATATCATCATTAGTGAGAGACATAAGTCTCGTAGACCACCGTAGACATCCCTTGTTCTCCTTGAAAGCGACCGTCTGCGGTAAGTGAGAAATAAACCACTTATACAACAGAGGTAAACAGCACATAATGGCGCCACCACCCTTTGCATTCCTCATATGCAAAGAGAAATAAGCATCACCCAACAGAGTCAGAATGGGATTAAGAGTAGAGAAAATCCTAATAGCGTTCACATCCACAAACTTGTCGATGTTGCAGAACAATACCAATCCATAGATGAGAAGTACAAATATGGCTTCAAAGGCATCCTCACTCATGGCCTTCCCATAGACAGTAGCTTGAGCAATGAGGAACTCAGAAGGGAGACCTTGAATTCCACCTTTGGTAGTCATATGAGCACCAACCAGAGATTCATATATGTGCAACATGTCAGCTATCTCTTTAAAAGTAGGAATACTCTCCAAGACACTGAACGACAACTGGTCTAGAATAGGTATACCCACAAGATAGGCATACTCCTCAAGCGTAGGCAAAAGCTGGAAATCCGGAAACGTGAAGCAACGGTACAAGGGATCATAAAACTGCACCAATACACTCATCAACCCTTCATCCACCTGAGTAGTCAGAAGAGGAAGAAGCTTCCCAAAACGAGCCTTGAAACCCAAGGGATCTAGTACATAGGATGTCAAATTCCTTAACTCTTTCAAATCTGGTTGCCTGAAGCTGTACTTCTTTGTATTCCTTCTTTGTCTTTCCATGTCTGAAAATTTTGCAAATAAACCCCCTTAAGTTCCTTGAAAATTTTCTTCATTATTGATGATATGGATGCAAATGGGTGCATGAATGCATGAATGCAACAATCACACTCAAGGATCAAGCAAAGCACACCAAACAAAGGTCATGGCATGGATCATGTTATCCTTAATATCAATCATCCATTTTGGTGGATTATGGTTTACACCTTATCAACACCCAAGTTCCATTGATATTAAGGATTCATGAACGGATCAACCATGAATCAAGGGTTTGTTGTGAGTCACGAGCATGGAGTCTCGGTTAAAAACCACCCAACGGGAGTGTACTAGGGTTTAAACCTGCCAAACATGTTCTACAAGAGGTTCCCATAGTCATCATCCCATCTTTCGGATATTATTGGAGAAACGACTACTCGTTTTCCAAAAATATTCTCAAGAGAGACTCTTATGAGTGTAGTATCGCGTAACAATCGTATCAAATCTTACACTTGAACGACTTTCGCACTACATCCTAAAAATAGGCCAAGATGGGCTTGGTAAACTAAGGTCCTTGGCTTCTAAGGTCTATATTGGAAAGAGTAATGTCTAACCACAACTTACTTGTGTGACATTATTGATCCCAACATGACCTCCACCAAGTGAATGGACTTGCAAGTCAACTTGCTAAGGAATAACTCCACACAAGTTAACAAGACTACTCCATTCTCCTATCCTAAGTGCACTCGAGTCCGGGGACATAACTCATCTCACAAAGATCACCAAGCATACAAGGAATTAATATTCAAGCAACTCAATCATTACATACAATACAGTAATCCCAAATTGCACAAAAATATGTCACAAAACAAATACAATACAACAAGCATGAAAAGTTGGCAAAACCCACTAGGCAAATGCTCCCCAGCAGAGTCGCCACTTTTCTGTAACGGGGTATTCGTTACCATTAGAGATATTGACTAAATCCAAGGTAAATCATACAAAGTCGAGTCGCCACTGCACTTCTATTTATCCAAAGGAATGGTTAGAAAGCGAACAAAAACCTAATAGTTTTAACAAAAACTAGTAAAAGAAACAGAGATCTGGGTAAGGGGGTTGGTTATGTAATGGGAAGGTGTTAGGCACCCAAAACATCCTAGGTACTCCTAGGGAACCCTTTTCATACTTGTTACAAAGGTTGTTTGTTTTGTGAAAAATTATTTGTGCGAACATGATTGAAGAGATGAGAAGAGAATATACAAGTTATTTACATTTTGTGTTTGGATGGGTAAACCCATTGCCTACGTACCATCTTATAAAAGATTAGGATCAAAACCTCGTAGTTCGGGGTAAAAATCTCAAAACAAGTTGGTGAATTGATTGGTCCAAAATCCTTAAGGTCTTTTGTTATCAACGGGAGAAAAACTCAACCAAACCACAAATCCACCATGTGAGGATAGCTTCAACATACCAGTGAGGGGTTAACCCTATAATAAGCATGGAAGACTAATTGTCCATCACTAAGGATATAAGTGAGCATTACATCTACCACAAGGATAACTCAAACCTAATAGCTAAAGGTTATGAAAGATTTTGATTAAGGAAGTGGCCATTGGAACCACTAAAAGAAATTTGAATGGGTTATATTTACCAATTAGAAGTATATACAAAAATTGTCAAAGTTGGCTTAAAGGTTCAATTCAAAATAAGTATTGTGAAAAGAAAGTTTGAAAATCAAAAGCATAAGGCTTAGGTTTCTAATGTTTGAAAGCAAAGGTTAAATGTTTGCACAAAAGGGTTTGGCTTGGGTTAGAGTGGAGAGATGAAGAAGAAAGGCTAAGTCCTAAGTAAAACAAAAAAGAGAGAAGGGAAGAGAGAACAAAACCACACAAGGAGTTCCTCTCTTGAGATCATATTGATGATCCAAGTAGCTCCCATCCTTTGGAATAAGCAATCACAAAGCATAAGCAATCAAACAAGTCTCATTAAAAGATCCTCAATGTCTTGTGTCTTTCATTTTGGATGAATATGATAATGGTCCTCCAATTAAGCTCAAATGGCAACTCCTAGCACAAAAGCACACACATCAAAAGTTCCATGAAGTAAAACAAGAATGGACAAGAGTGAGTTTAGAGATTTGGTCCTTTTAATCCATCTTCAATCATTAAGGCCCATTTACTCCAATTTTGCATAAGGAAGGTCCTAGAATCTAAGTCCAATTCTCCATTCTTTGCATAGGTAAAGTCCTAGAAACTAAGTCCATTTCTTTGCATTTGGTTCACAACAATCACACAAAACACAAGCACAATAATAATATATACACAATTATGTGCTCAAGTGAGCAAAAGGCAAATGACATTAACATAAACATGTGCTCAAGTGAGCAAAGAGAAAAGCAAATGGATAATATGTGCAAGAATAGTAAATTGAATAAAAGTAAATTGCATAAAGTAAATGTTAATTGTCAATAGTTAGTGTTAGTAGTTAGTGTGCCATAAGGCAAATTTAGCGCTATGTTAAGCAATCGTAATTGGACTTATGTAGAAGTCACAACTATCTGAGGCTGATCAATAATAATGTAGGCAACAAAATAATTAGGAGTCTTGATTAGTGAACCAAGTCCCAACAACTTGCCATGCCAAAAAGAAGAAGAGAATTGATCTTGTATTGGTTTAAGCCTTTTGCATGATTTAAAAGACAGCCTATCCTTAATGCAAAGCCATTCACTTGATCACTTGATCAAGATGAATTAGATTTGAATCAAGGAAGATTAAATCTCCCTAACCAATACTAACTTATCAACCTTCAACTCATTGATCAAAAGGAAAATGAAGAAGAAGAAGAAGAAGAGAAAGAAGAGAAATGGAAAAGGCAAAATTAAAGTGCATTAAATGAAATACAATGTACCAATCCTCATATGTTGACCAATAACATTGAAAGTCAAGGTCAAACAATCAAAAATAGAAGTGAGATGAAGATTGGTAGTCAAGGAATGAATAAAATATTTTTGACATTTTTTAATATTTGAAATAAACTTGAATTAAAAATAAAAGAAAAGGTCAAACTTCAAAATTACTTCAAATCAACCTTGGAAGGTCCAAGTAATTTATCCCAAGTTCAACAAGGTCAAACAAAGTTTGACAAAAAATTTCATCATTTTTAAAAGTCAAAAACTACTTTTAATCAATTAAAAATGAATAAAAATAACCTAATTGAAGTAAAATCTCAAATAAATCTCAAATAAATTCAAAAATTGATGATAATATTTTTAATAGATCTATCATCATTCAAATAGGTTAGGAAAATATTTTTGAATTTTTTGAATATCAAAAACTATTTAAAATGAATTAAAAATAACCAGAAAAGAGAAAATTCACAAAAAATATCAAATGACAAAATAAACAAAATTAAAAATCAGAAATAGAAATTAGAATTTATTTGGGAAATAATGCAATTGGTCCCATAATTTTTGGATTAAAAATGAAAGAGATATTGATTTTTGAAATAAAAGGAAATAAAGAAAATAAAAATCAGAAAATAAAAATGCAAAAAAACATGGAGCGTTAGATCTGAGCTCATTAATTGAGCTGGCAGATCACACGCTCCAGAGATGCGCGCCTACCATGTGCCTTGGTCAACTGAAGCGCAGGATGCATTTAAAAAGGTCATAACATTGGACGCATGGGATCGAATCTGGAAACACCATCACACGGTTCAGATTAAATCTGGCAATGAAGCAGCCATCGGAGCCACCGTCTTCTCCGGTGAGCATGCAGTTTCCGGCCAGATTTACAGAGATTCAATCCTTAATCAAATCGTGCGATCTATACATCATTAGAAAGTTGGGATGATATACATCATCCCTGTACCATCCATTTTCGTTCTAGATTTCTATGGTTTGAGAAATCAGAAGTTGAAAAATCTGGTGTTCATCATGAACTCAATGAATTTCAGAAATTAAAAGCATAAACATGGTGCCTCTATTGAGAGGACTTCAACCAACACAAGATCCAAGAAAATAGGTCCATGAATGATGAGAATCGAAGAAAATACCAGTTGGAGTGTAAGCTTGAGTTCTGGTACTTTGAGCATGATGCCTTGCTTGCTTTGCTAAAACAGAAGTTCAATTAGATGAATGATGAAGGTTTAGAAACTTAAGATCCAAGAATTCAACCAGATGAAGTTGAATTTTGGATCTGATTTTTTTTGAAGAAAATGCAATTGCTTCTTTAGTAATGGCTATGGAGAGAATTACACAGCATTTCAGGTTGAATCAGGCGTGTGAAATGAATGGAATGAAGTCTCTATTTATAGAGAAAGTGACGAGGAGAATGTGAGCAATCCGTGTGCATGGCATGTGAAGCTTCATTGCATAGGCTTGCATGATCATGCACAAGGCCTAAAAACAATGCCAAATGAACTCTGAGCATCAACCAAATGAATTTGGACGTGTGACTTGCAAGGCAATTGCTCATGTACCAAGATTTCAAGTGAATTCCTCATTTGTACCTAAAATTCATCTCTTCGAAAGTACCATTTAGAAAATCCAAACATAGGCTTGTGGGTAATGGTTGGAAAGGTCTTTGTATAAGGAACAAATGTTATGTTGGACAAAAACTCATTTGAAGTGTGGAAATTTATGAAATTTGAGTTTAAAGTGCAAGGTGCATGATATGTCAAGGCAAGGTTTCTAAAATTGGCCAATTTTCAAGCCCTTCTGTTTCGATGATGAAAGCTTCAAATGGAAACACCTACAACATCAAAGTTGTAGATCGTTTCAAGACAATCAAAAAGGACTTAAATTTTGCATCATTTGGAGTTTTTATGAAAGAGTTATGGGCACTTGAAGTTGGACTTTTTTACCTTTTAATGCCTTTGGTAAAAAAGGACCTATAATGTCTTGCATTATCACATGTATTTCCTTTGAGACTTTGAAATTTTGTTCAACATTACATTTGAAGTAGACATCTTAAGCTTTCTAATTCATTTTAACCCACCTCAAAATCATAAAAAATGAATGCGTTATGTCCTTGGGAAGTTGACCCACAATTAGGGTTTCAGTCAAAATGACCTATAATGTATTGGAGTGGCAGATGGTCTTCCAGGCTTCAAATCAATTTTTGATGAACATGAAAGTTGTTCAAATTGTCCTTAAGAACATTTTTTCTTTTGGAACCATATCCATTTGACCAACACATAAAAAGTTAGGTCTCAGTGCATTTCAAAATAGTCAGATGAATTGACTGATCAACTTCTCAAGTCCACAACCCATATCTTGATGAATTGATGATTGAGGACACTCAAATAAGTTCAAATATGCATGAAATGAAGAGTTAAAGAACTTCCCTTGATTATGTTTGACCATGGGCTGAGGTTGCTTCATGAGCAAGGCATTGTGATGCACAGATGAATTAGGGTTTCCTTGAAGAATAAGACCTCAAACCCTTTGACTTGCTTTGATCAAAATGATGAATTGAGGTACTAGGGAGGCATATTTGATGGATGAGAGCTTTGGGGACCATTACCATGCTTGCTTTCATCTCCTCTTGACCATGTCTTTGTACCAATTATCTCCTAGAAGCTTTGGACCTTGTGATTGCTCAGGCTACAAAACAAAAGATGTTAGTGACATATTTTTGTGCTTTTGGTTAGTAAAAAAAATGAGAAAAGCAATGATATACAATTCAAGCATGCTTGGTGATCTCAAACCACTCACAAGAGGTCCCTCCCAAAGGCTTAGGGAACCAAGATGCTAATGATCCTTGAGGCAATGCAAATGCAATGTTATGATGCCATGATGGATCTTAGGGACAAAATTGGGGTCTTACAGATGCCCCTATTTAAGGTCATTCTAACCGGAGAAGTGAAGGTTAAAATCTTCGTCTCGACGGGGTAGAATGGGCTTAAATAATAACAAAGAGACGAATTTTGGTCCCTAAGAGACCTCATGATGTAGAGGTATGCATGCAAATGGCAAAAACTCTGTGGGGATATGTGTCCACAAAGAAGAAAAGAAACCCGGAGAAAACGACAATCCATAGGAGTAATACCCTCACTAGGGAGATATAGACTCTGGGGGAGTAAAGGGTGAATACGCGTGAGTAGGTCACGACTCAAAACTCGGGGAACAAAATTCCAACGGGAGGCAAATCCAATGGAACGACTCGAGCTGACTCAAAGGTGCATGTGTTGGGGAATACGCCAACACAGCAACCCTATCCACAATGGATACTTCGGATAAAAATCTGGACTCATGTGAGGATAATCCACTGAGGGACCTCACTGGGGATATCCAAAAGGACTCTCCTGGGGAAGCAATGAGATGAGGTATTACCGGTTATTGGGTAATAAGCTCAAAGAGACGTGTGATCTGAACACCGGTATAAGGGTGAAAGAACAACATGCTCGGGAAGAATGAATATCTAAGACCGGTATAAGGGTGAGAGATATCAATCAACCAAATCATCTGAGGAAGACCTAGAAAGGTATAACTCAACTCAGGAAAATCTGACTCCACAGAGGACAAAAGTCATAATAGGGAGCAGAAGGGAGGAACACCAGGGATGCCGGTTACTGGGCATATAATAGGTGACCAACCAAAGCGTGAATTGGGGAATATTCCCAAAACACTCATCATCCAAAAAGAGGGCGAAAAGCAAACTCGATTAAGGGATAGACATTCGATTCCAAAACAGGGATACGAATCTTACTCGACTGGGGAAGAGCAAAAGGCTTCGACCAAAGAGTGCATGAGATATATTATCTATTACCGTCATAACATAGATAATATACTCGCATGGAAGATTATCCACAACCGGTTACTGGGTTAATAAAGGATAAATCGACCGACAAAGAGAAAGGCATCGGGATACCACAACTAGGTATATAATGATGACCAATCAAGGGGAGCAACAAACATTACCGACAACCGGTATGAAAGATGATTTGCTGGGGATAAATTGTCTAATCAGAGCAATTATCCAAAAGAAGGAGGGAATATCAATACTGAATATTGGATAATGATAACCATCAAGGAGGGGATTACATCTACCGGATATGGGATAGAAAACCACGGAAAAGTAATTGTCATCGACTAGGATGAGCAACAAGGTTAACTCTGCAAAGGGGAGAAAATAGGATTTACAACTACCGGTACAAGGGTAGAAAACCATAGGCTCCGCCAGGGATAGGATGGATGATTACTGGTTACTGAGCAATTATTTATCTATACCACGGGGAAACACAAGAAACAGTCACAAGAGGCTAATTTAGGATCAAACCAAAGAGGCGACCTGAATCAAGACTCGTCCTAATGAGGATATAACTCAATAGGGAAACCCCTCCCAATATATGTGTTGGGAGGAAGCGAAAACAACCGTCGTCCGCGAGGATATAACTTAGTGGGGAATGCGGAAGGAAAGATAAACACTTTCTGCTTAAGGGGCTGACTCTCTATATTGAGGGATCAGACACCGACATCTTGCTTGGGAAAAGTATTACCCATTAGCAGAGGAATAATAAACAAAGATATATGGCAGAAAATGCAATATGAATATCCAAATGTTTGAAAAAATATGTGCACATATGCGTGGTTTATGTATGATGAATGCTGACAAACAGACATTTCTAACACAAACAGCCCCAAGGAGTACAAAAATCCGGTACTACATCCCAAGAGAAAACCAAAATCCACGGAGAGTATCCAATCTGCCGGGGATCAGAAATACCAGGAAACAACAAAATCTCTACAGGGGATGAATCATCAGCCACAGCTGGGGAAAAGAGTTTATTGCACATGTAGAATCTGCCACATAAGCAACTCTATTGGGGAATCCATCCGAGGGATAAAGGGATTCTGGGGGTCAACCACCAAGCACCGTACCCACCAAGGAGATCACCTCTGCTGAGGAGGAAAGATCGCTACTCCGCTGAAGGGGAGAGAGATCAATATCTCAACAAGCATACCACTCAGGGCTCCGGAGAAAGAAAATACAGTCAGGCCAGGAATATGAACAAATGTCTTACCCTGTTGGAGATCATACCATCCTTGGGAGAGCACTGAGGATCTCCTAAGTATCCTTTTCATCATTGTGAATGTTCACCTTGTTTAAAACAAGTTATGAAAAAGAATTCATTTTTTTTCAAAACAATGATATTTTCTCAATTAAAAGCATGCAAAACGTTTGTTGAATAGAAACAAATAATTGGAAAAAAGGCTCAAATTTATTTGATGGAATGGTAGTCTGCAAACAGAAAGACTCCCTAGATCTTTACAAGTTTGAAATTGGTGATGTATATTGGAAAAGGGCTACATTGAACATAATGACCATTTCTCCACCAATTCTGAATTCGATGTATTTGAAGCTTCGGTTGATGACGAATGAACAAGAATCTCTGACGGATGACAGTTGTAGAACAAAGTCTTGTCAGGATGCAGTTACTTGCCAAATCCCTAATTTTTGCCTAGATTGCCCCAGGGTGAGGTGCTCAATCTAGCGGGATACATATATTCATTTTTTATGTCTCTAACTTTTGCCTGGACCGCCCTTTCGGGTTTTCAATCCACCGAGACGCTCATTTTTGCCTAAGCCGCCCCTTCGAGTTTTCAACTTAGCGAACTATTATGTTTTTATCTCTAGGCGAAGTATTTCTTGACTGCATCTGAATTCACAGGACGAGTGAAATCCTCCCCATCCATAGTTGTAAGTATCAACACACCGCCTGAAAAGGCTCTCTTAACAACATATGGACCTTCATAGTTTGGAGTCCACTTGCCCCTAGAATCGGGTGCGAAAGACAAGACTTTCTTGAGCACAAGGTCACCTTCTCGGAACACACGAGGCTTGACCTTCTTATCAAAGGCTTTCTTCATTCTCTGCTGATACAACTGACCATGGCACATGGCAGTCAATCTCTTTTCTTCTATCAAATTCAGCTGGTCATAATGACTCCGAACCCATTCAGCATCAGTCAATTTGGCCTCCATCAAGACTCCCATTGATGGGATCTCCACCTCTAGTGGGAGTACGGCCTCCATGCCATAAACAAGAGAGAAAGGGGTTGCCCCTGTTGAAGTGCGGACAGACGTGCGGTATCCATGTAAAGCAAATGGCAACATCTCATGCCAATCCTTATACGTGACAACCATCTTCTGGATAATCTTCTTGATGTTCTTGTTAGCAGCTTCAACAACCCCATTCATCTTGGGTCTATAAGGAGAAGAATTATGATGTGCAATCTTGAACTCTCTACATAGCTCTTTCATCATCTTATTGTTCAAATTAGATCCATTATCAGTAATGATCTTATCTGGCACACCATAGCGGCATATGAGCTGATTCTTGATAAAATTCACGACCACCTGCCTGGTCACATTTGCATACGATGCCGCTTCAACCCACTTAGTAAAGTAATCAATTGCTACGAGAATAAATCTGTGCCCATTAGATGCTTTTGGCTCTGTCATGCCAATCATGTCAATTCCCCACATGGAGAAAGGCCATGGAGATGAAATCACATTCAAAAGTGTCGGAGGAATATGAATCTTATCCGCGTAAATCTGACACTTATGGCATTTCTTCATATATTTGCAGCAGTCAGACTCCATTGTCAGCCAATAGTAGCCTGCTCTCAATATCTTTCTAGCCATGGCATGTCCATTGGAATGAGTACCAAATGAACCCTCATGGACCTCAGTCATCAACAGGTATGCTTCGTGTCTATCCACGCATCTGAGCAGAACCATGTCAAAATTTTTCTTATAAAGCACTTCGCCATTGAGGTAGAAGCTGCCTAACAATCTCCTCAAAGTCTTCCTATCTTTCACAGATGCCTCAGGCGGGTAAACCTGGTTTTGAAGGAAACACTTGATGTCATAATACCATGGCTTATCATCTTTCACCTCTTCTACCGCAAACACATGAGCTGGTCTGTCCAAGCGCATCACGGTGATATTGGGAACTTCATTCCAAAGTTTTACCACAATCATTGAAGCTAGCGTAGCGAGAGCATCTGCCATCCGATTCTCATCTCGAGGAATATGATGGAAGTCAACCTCAGTAAAGAACGTCGAAATCCTCCTTGCATAATCTCTATATGGAATGAGGCCAGGCTGATTTGTTTCCCATTTTCACCCTTAATCTGATTAACAACGAGGGCCGAATCACCATATACATCAAGATGCTTGATCCTTAGATCAATACATTCCTCCAATCCCATAATACAGGCCTCATACTCAGCCATATTATTCGTGCATTTGAAAGTTAGCCTTGCTGTAAAAGGAATATGCATGCCCTGGGGAGTAATAATCACTGCCCCAATACCATTTCCATACTGATTTACAGCGCCATCAAACACCATGCTCCATCTGGAACCAGGCTCTGGCCCTTCATCGAGTGTAGGCTCATCGCAATCTTTCCCTTTCAAATACAAAATTTCCTCATCCGGGAAGTCATACTGAACTGACTGATAATCTTCAATAGGCTGATGTGCCAAATGGTCAGCCAAGATACTACCTTTAATAGCCTTCTGAGCTCGATACTCTATATCATACTCAGATAACAACATCTGCCAACGGGCAATTCTTCCTGTTAAGGCAGGCTTCTCGAAGATGTACTTGATTGGATCCATTATGGATATTAACCAAGTCGTATGATTTATCATATACTGGCGTAGGCGCTTAGCAGCCCAAGCCAAAGCACAACATGTCTTCTCAAGCATTGAGTATCGAGACTCACAATCAGTGAACTTCTTACTCAGGTAGTAAATATCATACTCCTTCTTCCCTGATTCGTCTTGCTGACCGAGGACACAACCCATTGAGTCTTCAAGAACAGTCAGATACATGATCAAAGGTCTTCCTTCCACAGGCGGAGATAGAATCGGAGGTTCAGACAGATACTCTTTAATACTGTCGAAAGCTTTTTGGCAATCCTCGGTCCAATCATGAGACTGATCTTTCCGGAGGAGCTTGAATATTGGCGCACATGTGGCAGTCATGTGTGATATGAATCTGGAAATGTAATTCAAGCGGCCCAGAAAACCTCGGACTTGCTTCTCAATTTTGAGCGCAGGCATCTCTTGTATTGCTTTGACCTTTGCAAGATCAACCTCAATACCTCTCTCACTGACGATAAAGCCCAATAACTTGCCAGAACGAACTCCAAATGTACACTTGTTGGGATTCAGACGAAGCTTGTACTTCCTCAAACGCTGAAAAAGCTTCAACAAATGCTCTACATGCTCAACCTCCGTTCTTGACTTAGCAATCATATCATCAACATACACCTCAATCTCCTTGTGCATCATATCATGAAACAAGGTGGTCATAGCTCGTTGATACGTGGCTCCGACATTCTTCAAACCGAAGGGCATCACTCGATAACAGAATGTTCCCCAAGGTGTGATGAATGTTGTCTTCTCCATATCCTCGGGTTCCATCTTGATCTGGTTATATCCGGAAAATCCATCCATAAATGAGAAGACATTGAATTTAGCTGTATTGTCTACCAACATATCAATATGTGGTAGAGGAAAATCGTCTTTCGGACTAGCTTTATTCAAGTCTCTATAGTCCACACACATCCGGACTTTTCCATCTTTCTTGGGCACGGGCATAATATTAGCCACCCATTGAGGATATGTAGAAGTCACCAGAAACCCTGCATCAATTTACTTATGAACTTCCTCTTTGATTTTCAATGCCATATCAGGGTGGTTTCTTCTGAGCTTCTGCTTCATAGGCACGCACTCAGGCTTCAAAGGTAAGAAATGTTGCACAATATCAGTATCTAGACTTGGCATGTCTTCATACGACCAAGCGAAGACGTCAACATAGTCTCGTAGTAATTCAATCAACCCCTTCTTGGCAGATTCTTCAAGGAGTGCCCCAATCTTCACTTCTCGCACACAATCCTCAGACCCCAAGTTGACTGTTTCCAGATTCTCAAGATGCGGCTGAATGATCTTCTCTTCATGATCAAGTAGACGGGTAATCTCGTTAGGAATCTCTTCAACATCATCTTCTTCCGCCTCAAATACAGGGAACTCAAAATTGGGAGGTGGTATTGGATCATTATGTTCAATGGGTTTAATCAACCTGCATGATGATTTTCGATATGAAAAGCTTTTAGAATCCAAACAAGGTAAATCATTATGCAGATGAAAAGATTTATTTTATTTTGTTTTTCAGGGTTTTATGTGATCACCAATTTCATGCAAAAACGAAAAGGGAAAATAATTGGAAAAACAAACATTTAACATGAATTTATTGAATGAAAATATCATTGTATTTATGCGCCAACAATGTCATCACTCCTCCTTTTAGCATGGGAGAAGGGTTTTTAAACAAAGTGATTATTACGTTGACTTATGGATAACCGTAGGAATATCCACAGCGACCCAATTGTTGCAGACCCCTCCAGGGATAATGAAATTGCCAGAATCCTCTGTATCTTCTTCCAAGACAGCAGCAGCTTCTTCATCCTGACTAGTGTGGATGAAACCTCCACTCTTGAACAACCCTTTCTCGTTGAAAACCCCAGAAGAAAAGCCTATGCCAGCCCGAGACTTGTTGTCTTCTAGCTCAATCATTTTTCCTAAACCAGCAGTTGCACCACACTCAATGGCCAACTTCGCATCTCTATAGGAAGCAAATGAAGGAGTTCTCTTCTCAATAGGCTCAGCTATAGATAAAGCTTGGAAAGGAGTTCCAACTTCATCCTCAACATCTATGTATGAGAAGGAAGACAAATGGCTAACCAGGAGAGCCTTTTCTCCCCCTACCACTACCAGCTTCTTATTCTTCACGAATTTCAGTTTCTGGTGTAGGGTGGATGTCATGGCGCCCGCCTCGTGAATCCATGGTCTGCCTAAGAGACAGCTATACGATGGGTGGATATCCATAACCTGGAAGGTAATCTGGAAATCACTTGGTCCAATTTTGACTGGGAGATCAACTTCCCCAATCACTGTTTTACGCGACCCATCGAAAGCTTTCACAACAATTCCACTCTGCCTCATGGGAGGTCCTTGATATGATAGTTTAGAAAGAGTGGTTTTTGGCAATATATTCAGTGATGACCCAGTGTCCACCAGCACATTGGACATGGCGTCGTCTCTGCAGTTAATAGATATGTGTAAAGCCAAGTTGTGGTCTCTTCCCTCCTCAGGGAGATCAGAGTCACAGAAACTCAAGTTGTTACAAGCAGTGATGTTTGTAATAATACTATCGAACTGTTCTATTGTGACATCATGATCTACATATGCCACATCCAAAACTTTCTGCAGTGCCTCTCTATGTGGTTCTGATTTCAGAAGTAATGATAACACAGATATCTTGGATGGTGTTTGTAGAAGCTGGTCTACAACATTGTACTCACTTTTCTTGATGAGCCTCAGCATCTCATCGCAGTCTTCTTTCACATTGCCGCTTGGGCCAACAGAAGTAGGAGTTATCAATGTAGAGGAGGGCTTAGCAACAGGTGCCGGATTCGGAGTGCACATAACATTCTCAATCGGGCGTTCAACAAAATCAGCATTAGCCTGGGGCTTAGGAGGTGCTGAAAACACACGACCGCTGCGGGTCAAACCACTAACATCTGCGATATTAACAACAGAGGAAGATGGTAAGGGCATCTCTTTCCCATCTTCTACAGCAACATCGTTGTAACGAAAGGGGATGGCTTTTTCGGAAGAAAACGGTACAGGACTGGAAGGCTTGATGGTAAGAACAGGAGAAGCCTTCTGCTTGCTACCATCATACTTGATGACAACAGGCTCGGGCATCCAGAATACTGGGGAAATTACGTTGACCTCAGGCTCATCTTCGTCAACATTCATATTCTGAAGAATCTCAATGACTCCCTCGTCCAGCATTTCCTGAAGATCCTTGCGCACCTGGCGACAACCCAACCGGTTAACAGAGCACACTCGGCATCTATCATGGTCGTGCTCATAATGACTGTAATCACATAGCAGACGATGCATTTCGACAAGAGACTGTCGAATATGACTGACATATTTGACTTTTTACTTGCCAGGGCAGCCCTGGACCATGTTGACAGATTTCCCGTGCTCGGGCAATGGGTTCTTCTTCACATTAGGACCTACGTCCTCGAAACACAGAATGCCACACCTCACAAGGTCTTGAACCTTGGTCTTCAAAGGGTAACAATTTTCCACGTCGTGGCTGGGAGCACCAGAATGATAAACACAATGTAATTCGGGCTTATACCACCACTGGGGGTTAGCAGGTATAGCCGGTGGGTCTCTTAGAGTAATCAACTTCCTCTCTATCAAAGAGGGATATAATTTTGCATACGTCATCGGAATAGGATCGAAAGTGACCTTTTTCCTCTCGTAACTCGTGCTGGTTTGATTACTGTTTCGAGGATGGTAGGCCTGCTGTTGCGGACGGGGCTGTTGTTGCTGATATTGCGGATGTGGTTGCCGATTATTACTATGTTGCTGATACTGTTGATTGTCTCTGAAAACAGGTGCTATATGAGCCACCTGGTGCTAGTTACCGGCGGGACGCACGACCTTCCTTCTCACAGAGGGTCTTCTAGATTTCACATGGGAGGTCACAATATGTGCCTCTCCATCTTTCTTCTTTGCAAGCGCCCCATAACATTTGGCAGAAGAGCCTTCTTCTCTGGTTAGATGTCCTTCTTTAACCCCTTCTTCTAGACGCATCCCCATATTCACCATCTCGGTGAAGTCAGAAGGAGCGCTAGCGATCATCCGCTCATAATAGAATGAAATCAAAATCTTTAGAAAGATCTTGGTCATTTCGTTCTCTTCTAGCGGAGGCACGATCTGTGCTGCCAACTCTCGCCACCTCTGGGCGTATTCTTTGAATGTTTCCTTGTCCTTCTGGGACATGGCCCTCAATTGATCCCTATCGGGAGCCATATCCATATTATAATTGTACTGCTTCACGAAGGCCTCGCCAAGGTCATTGAAGGATCGGATGTTCGTACTGTCTAAACCCATATACCAACGCAGAGCGGCACCGGACAAGCTGTCCTAAAAGTAGTGGATGAACAATTGATCGTTATCGGTTTGAGTTGACATCTTCCTGGCATACATGACCAGGTGGCTGAGAGGACAAGCATTTCCCTTGTATATTTCAAAGTCAGGGACCTTGAATTTCACAAGGATCTTCACATTGGGAACCAAACACAGTTCGGCAGCAGACTTGCCGAAAAGATCCTTTCCTCTAAGAGTCTTCAATTTGTTGCGAAGCTCAAGAAATTGATCGTTCATAGCGTCCATCTTCTCATAGACATCTGGGTCTTCAGACGGCTCAGAATGATAGATGGTGTCGTCTACCCTGGGCGTAGTATGTACGACAGGAGGAGGAACAACAAGGACCGGGCTAGATGTCGGCATAGAAGCAAAGGTTGGAGCAGGACCCTCAGGCATGAAATTGGGAGGCATCCCCAACGGGAATCTGGCTGGCATAGCCGCTGGAGCAAAATGTGCACTGGCTGCAGGCATAGTTGAGGAAACAATCTCAGAGATGACTGTCCTCTAGGGAGGAGTTGAAGGCGTCAGAGAAGACTGGCTCTGGGCAGCCAAGAATGATTCCATCAAAGCACTTAATCTGGCCACTTCCTCTTTGAGTTCACGGTTCTCTTTCTCTAGATGATCCATCAGTCTTGAAGTGTTGGCTCTAGTGTAGTACCGGTGAGTCAGCTTGTCTTCAAAATAAATGAAGGACACAGAGTTAGACCACAGGTCAAGAAGCTGGAAACAAAACTTGCTTATACGCATGATGCATGCAATGTTTGTGCATATGATTTGTTTTTTTATTTCAAAGGAACTTTAGGGTTTTATTTGCAAATTTTGGAAATATTAAACATTTATCACATATGGAAATATTTCATCAAATAATATCGGGGAAAGAAGTACAGCATTGTCAATCATATACAAGAGAAAGGGAAAATGATCATCCTATGGATCCCTAGACACAATCATCTAAAGCTCGGGACACAGGAAGATAGGATGCATGAAGCCTCTTCACCTCTCTCTTGTAGGCTGCTTCCATATCCTCCTTCTCCTTCGCGAGTCGATCATACTTCCTCTTCCAAAACTTGGAAGACCGAGGAAGTAGAGAAGTCCATGCATCATCAGGATCATCAATAACCTGATGTTCGAGGAACTCTATCAAAGCGTCCTTCTCTCTAATCTGCTGAAGCAACTCTTCCCTTTCACGGATCTAGGCACGTGATAGGTCTTCGTCTCTCAACTCCTCTACTCCTTGATTAGGGAGGGTTTAAGGTCCAGCCATAATCATAGGTGTAGGTCTCGGATACCCGTAAGGCATGAGATACTCAGACGCTCTCTTCCTTACCCAAGTAGTATAAGGCTCCATATCAACACAATTCTTAAGACCCAACTCTTTCCTTCCTTTCCTATGAATCTTGTGCCAAGCGCGGACCATCCTAGCTTTCAAATTTTGGGGATCTTTACCCTCCTGAAAGAACACACCCTCTAACAGAATGTTATTGGGTTTATCCTTTAGGGGGAACTCAAGCTGACGACGTGCTAAAACAGGGTTGTAGTTAATCCCACCACATGTACCGAGAAGAGGCACATTGGAGAATTCACCACAAGAGTCGATAATCTGCACACCATCATACACACGGTTATACCAAGAGATATCATCATTAATGAGAGACATAAGTCTCGTAGACCACCGTAGACATCCCTTGTTCTCCTTGAAAGCGACCATCTGCGGTAAGTGAGAAATAAACCACTTATACAGCAGAGGTAAACAGCACACAATGGCGCCACCACCCTTTGCATTCCTCATATGCGAAGAGAAATAAGCATCACCCAACAGAGTCGGAACGAGATTAAGAGTAGAGAAAATCCTAATAGCATTCACATCCACAAACTTGTTGATGTTGCGGAACAATACCAATCCATAGATGAGAAGTACAAATATGGCTTCAAAGGCATCCTCACTCATGGCCTTCCCATAGACAGTAGCTTGAGCAATGAGGAACTCAGAGGGAGACCTTGAATTCCACCTTTGGTAGTCATATGAGCACCAAACAGAGATTCATCTATGTGCAACATGTCAGCTATCTCTTGAAAAGTAGGAATACTCTCCAAGACACTGAACGACAACTGGTCTAGAATAGGTATACCCACAAGATAGGCATACTCCTCAAGCGTAGGCAAAAGCTGGAAATCCGGAAACGTGAAGCAACGGTACAAGGGATCATAGAACTGCACCAATACACTCATCAACCCTTCATCCACCTGAGTAGTCAGAAGAGGAAGAAGCTTCCCAAAACGAGCCTTGAAACCCAAGGGATCTAGTACATAGGATGTCAAATTCCTTAACTCTTTCAAATCTGGTTGCCTGAAGCTGTACTTCTTTGTATTCCTTCTTTGTCTTTCCATGTCTGAAAATTTTGCAAATAAACCCCCTTAAGTTCCTTGAAAATTTTCTTCATTATTGATGATATGGATGCAAATGGGTGCATGAATGCATGAATGCAACAATCACACTCAAGGATCAAGCAAAGCACACCAAACAAAGGTCATGGCATGGATCATGTTATCCTTAATATCAATCATCCATTTTGGTGGATTATGGTTTACACCTTATCAACACCCAAGTTCCATTGATATTAAGGATTCATGAACGGATCAACCATGAATCAAGGGTTTGTTGTGAGTCACGAGCATGGAGTCTCGGTTAAAAACCACCCAACGGGAGCGTACTAGGGTTTAAACCTGCCAAACATGTTCTACAAGAGGTTCCCATAGTCATCATCCCATCTTTCGGATATTATTGGAGAAACGACTACTCGTTTTCCAAAAATATTCTCAAGAGAGGCTCTTATGAGTGTAGTATCGCGTAACAATCGTATCAAATCTTACACTTGAACGACTTTCGCACTACATCCTAAAAATAGGCCAAGATGGGCTTGGTAAACTAAGGTCCTTGGCTTCTAAGGTCTATATTGGAAAGAGTAATGTCTAACCACAACTTACTTGTGTGACATTATTGATCCCAACATGACCTCCACCAAGTGAATGGACTTGCAAGTCAACTTGCTAAGGAATAACTCCACACAAGTTAACAAGACTACTCCATTCTCCTATCCTAAGTGCACTCGAGTCCGGGGACATAACTCATCTCACAAAGATCACCAAGCATACAAGGAATTAATATTCAAGCAACTCAATCATTACATACAATACAGTAATCCCAAATTGCACAAAAATATGTCACAAAACAAATACAATACAACAAGCATGAAAAGTTGGCAAAACCCACTAGGCAAATGCTCCCCAGCAGAGTCGCCACTTTTCTGTAACGGGGTATTCGTTACCATTAGAGATATTGACTAAATCCAAGGTAAATCATACAAAGTCGAGTCGCCACTGCACTTCTATTTATCCAAAGGAATGGTTAGAAAGCGAACAAAAACCTAATAGTTTTAACAAAAACTAGTAAAAGAAACAGAGATCTGGGTAAGGGGGTTGGTTATGTAATGGGAAGGTGTTAGGCACCCAAAACATCCTAGGTACTCCTAGGGAACCCTTTTCATACTTGTTGCAAAGGTTGTTTGTTTTGTGAAAATTTATTTGTGCAAACATGATTGAAGAGATGAGAAGAGAATATACAAGTTATTTACATTTTGTGTTTGGATGGGTAAACCCATTGCCTACGTACCATCTTATAAAAGATTAGGATCAAAACCTCGTAGTTCGGGGTAAAAATCTCAAAACAAGTTGGTGAATTGATTGGTCCAAAATCCTTAAGGTCTTTTGTTATCAACGGGAGAAAAACTCAACCAAACCACAAATTCACCATGTGAGGATAGCTTCAACATGCTAGTGAGGGGTTAACCCTATAATAAGCATGGAAGACTCATTGTCCATCACTAAGGATATAGGTGAGCATTACATCTACCACAAGGATAACTCAAACCTAATAGCTAAAGGTTATGAAAGATTTTGATTAAGGAAGTGGCCATTGGAACCACAAAAAGAAATTTGAATGGGTTATATTTACCAATTAGAAGTATATACAAAAATTGTCAAAGTTGGCTTAAAGGTTCAATTCAAAATAAGTATTGTGAAAAGAAAGTTTGAAAATCAAAAGCATAAGGCTTAGGTTTCTAATGTTTGAAAGCAAAGGTTAAATGTTTGCACAAAAGGGTTTGGCATGGGTTAGAGTGGAGAGATGAAGAAGAAAGGCTAAGTCCTAAGTAAAACAAAAAAGAGAGAAGGGAAGAGAGAACAAAACCACACAAGGAGTTCCTCTCTTGAGATCATATTGATGATCCAAGTAGCTCTCATCCTTTGGAATAAGCAATCACAAAGCATAAGCAATCAAACAAGTCTCATAAAAGATCCTCAATGTCTTGTGTCTTTCACTTTGGATGAACATGGTAATGGTCCTCCAATTAAGCTCAAATGGCAACTCCTAGCACAAAAGCACACACATCAAAAGTTCCATGAAGTAAAACAAGAATGGACAAAAGTGAGTTTAGAGATTTGGTCCTTTTAATCCATCTTCAATCATTAAGGCCCATTTACTCCAATTTTGCATAAGGAAGGTCCTAGAATCTAAGTCCAATTCTCCATTCTTTGCATAGGCAAAGTCCTAGAAACTAAGTCCATTTCTTTGCATTTGGTTCACAACAATCACACAAAACACAAGCACAATAATAATATATACACAATTATGTGCTTAAGTGAGCAAAAGGCAAATGACATTAACATAAACATGTGCTCAAGTGAGCAAAGAGAAAAGCAAATGGATAATATGTGCAAGAATAGTAAATTGCATAAAAGTAAATTGCATAAAGTAAATGTTAATTGTCAATAGTTAGTGTTAGTAGTTAGTGTGCCATAAGGCAAATTTAGCGCTATGTTAAACAATCGTAATTGGACTTATGTAGGCAACAAAACAAGTTAGGAGTCTTGATTAGTGAACCAAGTCCCAACAACTTGCCATGCCAAAAAGAAGAAGAGAATTGATCTTGTATTGGTTTAAGCCTTTTGCATGATTTAAAAGACAACCTATCCTTAATGCAAAGCCATTCACTTGATCAAGATGAATTAGATTTGAATCAAGGAAGATTAAATCTCCCTAACCAATGCTAACTTATCAACCTTCAACTCATTGATCAAAAGGAAAATGAAGAAGAAGAAGAAGAAGAGAAAGAAGAGAAATGGAAAAGGCAAAATTAAAGTGCATTAAATGAAATACAATGTACCAATCCTCATATGTTGACCAATAACATTGAAAGTCAAGGTCAAACAATCAAAAATAGAAGTGAGATGAAGATTGGTAGTCAAGGAATGAATAAAATATTTTTGGCATTTTTTAATATTTGAAATAAACTTGAATTAAAAATAAAAGAAAAGGTCAAACTTCAAAATTACTTCAAATCTACCTTGGAAGGTCCAAGTAATTTATCCCAAGTTTAACAAGGTCAAACAAAGTTTGACAAAAAATTTCATCATTTTTAAAAGCCAGAAACTATTTTTAATCAATTAAAAATGAATAAAAATAACCTAATTGAACTAAAATCTCAAATAAATCTCAAATCAATTCAAAAATTGATGAGAATATTTTTCATAAATCTATCATCATTCAAATAGGTTAGATAAATATTTTTGCATTTTTTGAATATCAAAAACTATTTAAAATGAATTAAAAATAACCAGAAAAGAGAAAATTCACAAAAAATATCAAATGACAAAATAAAAAAAATTAAAAATCAGAAATAGAAACTAGAATTTATTTGGGAAATAATGCAATTGGTCCCATAATTTTTGGATTAAAAATGAAAGAGATATTGATTTTTGATATAAAAGGAATATCAGAAAATAAAAATGCAAAAAAACATGGAGCGTTAGATCTGAGCTCATTAATTGAGCTGGCAGATCACACGCTCCAGAGATGCGCGCATACCATATGCCTTGGTCAACTGAAGCGCATGATGCATTTAAAAAGGTCATAACATTGGACGCATGGGATCGAATCTGGAAACACCATCACACGGTTCAGATTAAATCTGGCAATGAAGCAGCCACCGGAGCCACCGTCTTCTCCGGTGAGCATGCAGTTTCCGGCCAGATTTACAGAGATTCAAACCTTAATCAAATCGTGCGATCTATACATCATTAGAAAGTTGGGGTGATGTACATCATCCCTGTACCATCCATTTTCATTCTAGATTTCTATGGTTTGAGTAATCAGAAGTTGAAAAATCTGGTGTTCATCATGAACTCAATGAATTTCAGAAATTAAAAGCATAAACATGGTGCCTCTATTGAGGGGACTTCAGCTAACACAAGATCCAAGCAAATAGGTCCATGAATGATGAGAATCGAAGAAAATACCAGTTGGAGTGTAAGCTTGAGTTCTGGTACTTTGAGCACGATGCCTTGCTTGCTTTGCTAAAACAGAAGTTCAATGAGATGAATGATGAAGGTTTAGAAGCTTAAGATCCAAGAATTCAACCAGATGAAGTTGAATTTTGGATCTGAATTTTTTTGAAGAAAATGCAATTGCTTCTTTAGTAATGGCTATGGAGAGAATTCAGCAGCATTTCAGGTTGAATCAGGCGTGTGAAATGAATGGAATGAAGTCTCTATTTATAGAGAAAGTGGCGAGGAGAATGTGAGTAATCCGTGTGCATGGCATGTGAAGCTTCATTGCATGGGCTTGCATGATCATGCACAAGGCCCAAAAACAATGCCAAATGAACTCTGAGCATCAGCCAAATGAATTTGGACGTGTGACTTGCAAGGCAATTGCTTATGTACCAAGATTTCAAGTGAATTCCTCATTTGTACCTAAACATTCATCTCTCCGAAAGTACCATTTAGAAAATCCAAACATAGGCATGTGGGTAATGGTTGGAAAGGTCTTTGTATAAGGAACAAATGTTATGTTGGACAAAAACTCATTTGAAGTGTGGAAATTTATGAAATTTGAGTTTAAAGTGAAAGGTGCATGATATGTCAAGGCAAGGTTTCTAAAATTGGCCAATTTTCAAGCCCTTTTGTGTTGATGATGCAAACTTCAAATGGAAAAACCTCCAACATAAAAGTTGTATATATTTTGAAGACAATCAAAATGGAGTTAAATTTTGCATCATTTGGATTTTTTATGAAAGAGTTATGGGCACTTGAAGTTGGACTTTTTTGCCTTTTAATGCCTTTGGTCAAAACGGACCTATAATGTCTTGCATTATCACATGTATTTCCTTTGAGATTTTGAAATTTTGTTCAACATAACATTTGAATTATACATCTTAAGCTTTCTAATTCATTTGATCCCACCTCAAAATCATAACAAATGAATGAGTTATGTCCTTGGGAAGTTGACCCATAATTAGGGTTTCAGTCAAAATGACCTATAATGTATTGGAGTGGCATATGGTCTTCCAAGCTTCAAATCAATTTTTGATCAACATGAAAGTTTTTCATATTATCCTTAAGAATATTGTTTCTTTTGGAACCATCTCCATTTGACCAACACATAAAAAGTTAGGTCTCAGTGCATTTCAAAATAGTTAGATGAATTGACTGATCAACTTCTCAAGTCCACAACCCATATCTTGATGAATTGATGATTGAGGAAACTCAAATAAGTTCAAATATGCATGAAATGAATATTTAAAAAACTTCCCTTGATTATGTTTGACCATGGGCTGAGGTTGCTTCATGAGCAAGGCATTGTGATCCACAGATGAATTAGGGTTTCCTTGAAGAACAAGACCTCAAACCCTTTGACTTGATTTGATAAAAATGATGAATTGAGGTACTAGGGAGGCATATTTGATGGATGAGAGCTTTGGGGACCATTACCATGCTTGCTTTCATCTCCTCTTGACCATGTCTTTGTACCAATGATCTCTTAGAAGCTTTGGACCTTGTGATTGCTCAGGCTACAAAACAAAAGATGTTAGTGACATATTTTTGTGCTTTTGGTTATTAAACAAAATGAGATAAGCAATGATATACAATTCAAGCATGCTTGGTGATCTCAAACCACTCACAAGAGGTCCCTCCCAAAGGCAAAGGGAACCAAGATGCTAATGATCCTTGAGGCAATGCAAATGCAATGTTATGATGCCATGAGGGATCTTAGGGACAAAATTGGGGTCTTACACTTTCATTTTCTCTTGACCAGGTCTTTGCACATAGGATCACCTAGAAGCCTTTAGACCTTGTGACTGCTTAAGCTACAAACAAGAGATGTTAGTGACATATTTTTGTGCTTTTGATTGGTAAATAAAATGAGAAAAGCAATAATATACAATTCAAGCATGCTTGGTGATCTCAAACCACTCACAAGAGATCCCACCCAAAGGCAAAGGGAAACAAGATGCTTATGATCCTTGAGGCTATGCAAATTCCATGTTACGATGCCATAAGGGATCTTGGGGCCAAAATTACTGTCTTACAGATGCCCCTATTTAAGGTCATTCTAGCCGGAGAAGTGAAGGTTACAATCTTCGTCTCGACGAGGTAGAATGAGCTTAAATAATAACAAAGAGACAAATTTTGGTCCCTAAGAGACCTCATGATGAAAATGTATGTATGCAATAGTATAGTACTCTGTGGGGATATGTGTCTACAAAGAAGAAAAGAAATCCGGAGAAACTGACGATCCATATGAGTAATTCACTCCATGGGACAGAGACTTTGGGACTCTTATGTGGACAGAAAAGAAGATAAATTGCGTGAGCAGGTCACGACTTAGAACTTGCTGAGACCCGAGAGGAATTCCAAGAGAATAAATCAACGGAAGGACTCGAGATGACTTAAAGATGCATGTATTGGGGAATATGCCAATACAGCCAGATTATCCAAAAAGGATACCTCAGATAAAAATCCGGACTCAGGCTGGGAGAATCCACTAAGGGACTCCGCTGGGGAAAAACCACAAAGGACCTTGATGAGGCAACACCAGGGCGAGGTATTACCGGTTACTGGGTAATAAGCTCAAAGAGACATGTGATCCAAACACCGGTATGATGGTGGAAGAACAACATACTCGGGGAGAATGAATATCTAAGACCGGTATAAGGGTGAGAGATATCAAACATCCGAAATCATCTGAGGAAAACCTAAAAAGGTATACTTTAACTCAGGAAATATGACTCCACAGAGGACGAAAAATCATAATAGAGAGCAGATAAGAAGGAACACCAGGCATACCGGTTACTGGGCATATAATAGGTGACCGACCAAGCGTGAATTGAGGAACATTTCCAAGACACTCATCATCCAAAAGAGGGCTAAAAAGCAGAATCGATTATAGGATGGGCATTCGATTCCACAAAAAGGGATACGAATCTTGCTCGACTGGGGAAGAACAAAAGACTTCAAGCAAAGAGCGCATGAGATATATTATCTATTACCGTCAGAACATAGATAACATACTCGCATGGAAGATTATCCACAACCAGTTACTGGGTTAATAAAGGATGAATCGACCGAAAGGAAAGGGCATCGGGATACCAAATACTAGGTATAAAATAATGACCAATCACAAAGGGAGAAACAATCATTGCCGACAAAAGGCAAATGAAAGATGACCTGCTGGGGATACATTGACAAAGGCAACGACCCGGGAGATATATCACCGGCTACTGGGCGATACACTCAAAAGGTGAAGATAACCGTCAAAGAGGGAATTACATCTACCAGATATTGGGTAGAAAACCACGGAAGAGTAACCGTCATCGGTTAGGATGAACAAAAGGTTAACTTTGCAGGGGGATAAAATAGGGTTTACAACTACCCGTATGAGGGTAGAAAACCACAAAAATAGGACTTATAACTATCGGGTAGAAGGCTAAAGACTCCGCCTGGGAAAAGATGGACAATAGCTTGTTAGTGAGCAATCATTCATCTAAACTACGAGGAAGATCAGGGAAAAACACCAGAAACCAATCTAGGGAAAAGAACTAGATAGGCATGACAAAACAAGACTCATCCCTACGAGGATATAACTCAGGGGGGTTCCATCCCAGTATATGTGTTGGGAGGGAAACAGAAACAACCATCATCCACGAGGACATAACTCAGTGGGGAATATGGAAGGCAGGATAAACACTTTCTGCTTATGGGGATGACTCTACATGGGGAGATCAGACACAAACATCTGCTTGGGGAAATATTTTACCAACTAGCAGGAGATAACAAACAAAGATATATGGCAAAGAATACAACATGAATATTTGAATGTAAAAAATATGCATATATGCATGGTTTATGTATGATGAATGCTAACAAAACAGACATATCTAACACAAACAGGTCCAAGAATTAATAAACAAAAATCCGGTACTACATCTCAAGAGAAAGCCCGGCCCAATGGAGATCACCCAATCTGATGGGGGCAAGAGGTACCAGGAAATAAAGACTTCTGCAGGCGAAGTATTTCTTGACTACATCTGAATTTACAGGACAAGTGAAATCCTCCCCATCCATAGTTGTAAGTCTCAAAGCACCGCCTGAAAAGGCTCTCTTAACAACATATGAACCTTCATAGTTTGGAGTCCACTTTCCCCTGGAATCGGGCACGAAAGACAAGACTTTTTTGAGCACAAGGTCACCCTCTCAGAACACACGAGGCTTGACCATCTTATCAAAGGCTTTCTTCATCCTTTGCTGATATAACTGACCGTGACACATGGCGGTCAATCTCTTCTCTTCAATCAAATTCAGATGGTCGTAACGACTCTGAACCCATTCAACATCAGTCAACTTGGCTTCCATCAAGACTCTCATTGATGGGATCTCCACCTCTACTGGGAGCACAACCTCCATGTCGTAAACAAGAGAGAAAGGGGTTGCCCCTATTGAAGTGCGAACAGATGTATGGTATCCATGCAAGGCAAATGGCAGCATCTCATGCCAATCCTTATACGTAACAACCATCTTCTGGATAGTCTTCTTGATATACTTATTGGCAACTTCAACATCCCCATTCATCTTGGGTCTGTAAGGAGAAGAATTATGATATGCAATCTTGAACTCGCTGCACAGCTCTTTCATCATCTTGTTGTTCAAGTTAGATCTATTGTTAGTAATGATCTTGTCTGGCACACCATAACGGCATATGAGTTGATTCTTGATAAACTTCACCACCACCTGCCGGGTCACGTTTGCATATGACGCCGCTTCGACCCACTTGGTGAAGTAATCAATTGCTACGAGAATGAATCTGTGACCGTTGGACGCTTTCGGATCTATCATGCCAATCATGTCAATTCCCCACATGGAGAAGGGCCATGGTGATGAAATCACATTCAGAAGTGTTGGGGAAATATGAATCTTATCCGCATAAATCTGACACTTATGGCATTTCTTCACATATTTGCAGCAGTCGGACTCTATTGTCAGCCAATAGTAGCCTGCTCTCAACATCTTTCTAGCCATAGCATGTCCATTGGAATGAGTACCAAATGAACCCTCATTGACCTCAGTCATTAGCATATCTGCTTCGTGTCTATCCACGCATCTGAGCAGAACCATGTCAAAGTTTCTCTTATAAAGCACATCGCCATTGAGGTAGAAACTGCCTGACAATCTCCTCAAAGTCTTTCTATCTTTCAGAGATGCCCCACGCGGGTAAATCTGGCTTTGAAGAAAGCACATGATATCATAATACCATGGCTTATCATCTTGCACCTCTTCTACTGCAAATACATGAGCAGGTCTGTCCAAGCGCATCACAGTGATATTGGGAACTTCATTCCAAAGTCTAACCACAATCATTGAAGCAAGTGTAGCAAGAGCATCTGCCATCCGATTCTCATCTCGAGGAATATGATGGAAGTCAACCTCAGTAAAGAACGTTGAAATCCTCCTCTCATAATCTCTATATGGGATGAGGCCAGGCTGATTCGTGCATTTGAAAGTTAGCCTTGTTGTAAAAGGAAAATGTGTGCCCTGAGGAGTAATAATCACTGCCCCAATACCATTTCCATATTGATTCACAGCGCCATCAAACACCATGCTCCATCTGGAACCAGGCTCTGGCCCTTCATCGAGCGTAGGCTAATCATAATCCTTCATTTTCAAATACAGAATCTCCTCATCTGGGAAGTCATATTGAACTGACTGATAATCCTCAATTGGTTGATGTGCCAAGTGGTCAACCAAGATACTACCTTTAATCGCCTTCTGAGCTCGATACTCAATATCATACTCGGATAACAACATCTGCCAACGGGCAATCCTCCCGGTTAAAGCAGGCTTCTCAAAGATATGCTTGATTGGATCCATTTTGGATATCAACCAAGTCGTATGATTCAACATATACTGGCGTAAGCGCTTAGCAGCCCAAGCCAAAGCACAACATGTCTTCTCAAGCATCGAGTATCGAGACTCACAATCAGTGAACTTCTTACTGAGATAGTAAATAGCATACTCTCTCTTTCCTGATTCGTCTTGCTGACCAAGGACACAACCCATAGAGTCTTCAAGAATTGTCAGATACATAATCAACGGTCTCCCTTCCACAGGCGGGGACAGAATCGGAGGCTCAAACAAATACTCTTTAATACTATCAAAGGCCTTTTGGCAATCCTCGGTCCAATCATGAGGATGATCTTTCCGGAGGAGCTTGAATATCGGTGCACATGTGGCAGTCATGTGGGATATGAATCTGGAAATATAATTCAAGCGGCCAAGAAAACCTCGGACTTGCTTCTCAGTTTTGGGCGTAGGCATCTCTTGTATTACTTTGACCTTTGCAGGATCAACCTCAATACCTCTTTCGCTAACAATAAAGCCCAATAACTTGCCGGAACGGACTCCAAATGTACACTTGTTAGGATTCAGACTGTAAGACACCAATTTTGTCCCTAAGATCCCTGATGGCATCATAACATTGCACTTGCATTGCCTCAAGGATCATAAGCATCTTGGTTCCCTTTGCTTTTGGGTGGGACTTCTTGTGAGTGGTTTGAGATCACCAAGCATGCTTGATTTGTATATCATTGCTTTTCTTATTTTGTTTACTAACCAAAAGCACAAAAATATATCACTAACATCTTTTGTTTGTAGCTTGAGCAATCACCAGGTCAAGAGCTTCGAGGAGATCCTTTGTGAAATGATAAGGTCAAGAGGAGATGATAGCAAGCATGATAATGGTTCCCAAAGCTCTCATCCATCAAATATGCCTCCCTATCATCTCAATTCATCATTTTGATCAAAGCAAGTCCAAGGGTTTGAGGTTTGTGCCCCAAGGAAACCCTAATTCATCTATGCACCACAATGCCTTGCTCTTAAAGCAACCTCAGCCCATGATCAAATGAAATCAAAGGAAGTCCTTTAATTCATCATTTCATGCATATTTGAAATTATTTGAGTGTTCTCAATCATCAATTCATCAAGATATGAGTCATGGCCTTGAGAAGTTGATCAGTCAATTCATCTAACTATTTTGAAATGCACTGAGACCTAACTTTTTATGGGTTGGTCAAATGGAGATGGTTCGAAAAGAACAAATGTTCTTAAGGACAATATGAACAAGTTTCATGTTTATCAAAAATTGATTTTAAGCTTGGAAGGCCATATCCCATTCCAATACATTATAGATCATTTTGACTAAAACCCTAATTTTGGATCAACTTCCCAAGGACATAACTCATTCATTTTTTTATGATTTTGAGGTGGGGTCAAATGCATTGGAAAGATTAAGATGTCTACTTCAAATTTTATGTTGAACAAAATTTTAAAATCGCAAAGTAAATACATGTGATAATGCAAGGCATTATAGGTCATTTTGGGCCAAATGCATTAAAAGGCAAGAAAGTCCAACTTCAAGTGCCCATAACTCTTTCATCAAAAATCCAAATGATGCAAAATTTAAGTCCATTTTGATTTTACTGAAAAGATCTACAACGTTTATGTTGGAGGGTTTTTCATTTGAGGCTTGCATCATCAAAACAGAAGGGCTTGAACATTGGCCAAATTTAGAAACATTGCCTTTGCATGTTTTGCACCTTGCACTTTAAACTCCAATTTCACCAATTTCCACACTTCAAATGGATTTTTGCCCAACATAACAATTGTTCCTTACATCAAAACCTTTCCAACCATTACTCACATGCCCATGTTTGGATTTTCCAAATGGGACTTTCGAAGAAGGGAACATTTAGGTCCAAATATGGAATTCACATGAAATCTTGATACACAAGCAAATGCCATTCAAATTACACGTCCAATTCAACTTGGTTTGTGTTCAGCATTCATTTGCATGAGCTTTTGGGCCTCACATGCGCCTGTACAGGCCCATGCATGGAGGACCCAATTCTCATGCACACGAGTATTGCCTTGCATTGCTTCAAGCTCAGCTATAAATACATGCCCCTCTTCATTCAATTCTCAACCTAATGGCGCCTAAGATGCTGCACAACTGAATCCATAACCATTACCAAAGAAGCTATTGCATTTTTCTTCAAAATTTTCAGATCCAAAATTCAACTACATCTGGTTGAATCCTTGGATCTAGAGCTTCTAAACCTTCATCCTTCAGCTCATTGATCTCCAGTTTTGGCAAAGCAAGCAAGGAATCGAGCTCAAATCTCCAGAATTCAAGTTTGTTCTCCAACTGGTATTTTCTTCGAAACTCATCATATATTGATCCATTTGCCTGGCCAAAGTGTTTTCTGAAGTCCTCACCTGAGAGGCAAGCTAGTGGTAGCTTCAATTTTATTTTTCTTTGATCTGCATTTTTCATACCTGAATCTTCCACCTCAAATTTCTTAACCTATAGGAATCTTGAGTGTGATTCAAGGTTACAGGGGTGATGTACATCACCCCAGCTTCATTTTGGTATAAGGATCGTGCAAAATGGTGAAGGTTTAAAAACCTGCAAATCTGGCCGGAATTTGGAAGCTCACCGGAGAAGAAGGTGGCTCCGGTGGCCGCCCATTTCCAGTTTGAATCTGGATCGTTGGATCTCATCTCCATATTCAATCCCAACCTTTAGATGTTATGACTTTTGTTTAATCAGCGTGTGGTTGCATTGACCTAGACTCACCATGAGCGCGCGCTTTAGGACCATCAGATTGGCCACATCAATTAATGAACGTGATCCAACGCTTCCTGATTTTCCTTTTTTTTTAATTTCTGATTTTATTTTCTTTAATTCCCTTTTATTTCAAAAATTCATAACTCTCTCATTTTTAATCCAAAAATTATGGGACCAATTGCGTTAGTCTCCAAATAGTTTCTAGTTTCTATTTCTGATTTTTAATATTTTTTATTTTGTCATTTGATATTTTTTGTGAATTTTTTCTTTTCTTGTTATTTTTAATTCATTTTAAATAGTTTTTGATATTCAAAAAATACAAAAATATTTTCCTAACATATTTGAATGATGATGGATCTTTGAAAAATATTCTTATCAATTTTTTAATTGATTTGAGATTTATTTGAGATTTTAGTTCAATTAGGTTATTTTTATTCATTTTTAATTGATTAAAAATAGTTTCTGACTTTTAAAAATGCTGAAATTTTTTGTCAAACTTTGTTTGACCTTGTTGAACTTAGGATAAATTACTTGGACCTTTCAAGGTTGATTTGAAGTAATTTTGAAGTTTGACCTTTCTTTTATTTTTAATTCAAGTTTATTTTAATATTAAAAATGCAAAAAATATTATGCTTATTGTTTGATCTCCAATCTTTATCTCACTTCTGATTTCTCATTGTTTGACTTTGACTTTCAATGTCATTTAGTCAATACATATGGATTGGTACATATTATTTCACTTTATGCATTTTGATCTTTCCATTTTCATTACCCTTTCTTCATCTCCTTCTTACTTCTTCTTCTTTCTTCCTTTTGATCAATGAGTTAAAGGTTGATAAAGTGAATGGCTTTGCATTAAGGATAGGTTGTTTTCTAAATCATGCAAAAGGCTTAAACCAATACAAGATCAATTCTCTTTTCCTTTTTGGCATGGCAAGTTGTTGGAACTTGGTTCACTAATCAAGACTTCCAACTTGTGTTGTTGCCTACATTCTTATTGACCGGCCTCAGATAGTTGTGACTTCTACATAAGTCCAATTACGATTGCTTAACATAGCACTAAATTTGCCTTATGGCACACTAATTACTAACACTAACCATTAACAACTAACATTTACTTTTTGCTCTTTACTTTTATGCAATTTGCTATTCTTGCACATATTATCCATTTTCTTTTCTCTTTGCTCACTTGAGCACATGTTTATGTTAATGCCATTTGCCTTTTGCTCACTTGAGCACATAATTGTGTATATACTATTGTGCTTGTATTTTTGTTTTGATTGTTGTGAACCAAATGCAAGGAGAAATGGACTTAGATTCTAGGACATACCCTATGCAAAGAATGGAGAAATGGACTTAGATTCTAGGACTTTCCCTATGCAAAATTGGAGTAAAAGGACCTTAATGATGAATATGGACCAAATCTCTAAACTCACTCTTGTCCATTCTTGATTTACTTCATGGAACTTTTGATGTGTGTGTTCTTGTGCTAGGGGTTCCCACTTGAGCTTAATTGGAGGACCATTGCCATGTTCATCCAAAGTGAAAGACACAAGATAAATTGAGGATCTCTTAAGAGGCTTGTTTGTTGATTGCTTATGCTTGTGTGATTGCTTATTCCAAAGGATGGGAGCTACTTGGATCATCACTATGATCTCAAGAGAGGAACTCCTTGTGTGGTTTTGTTCTCTTTTCCCTCACCTCTTGTATGCTTAGGACTTTAGCCCTTCTTCTTCTTCTCTCCACTCTAACCCAAGCCAAAACTTTTGTGCAAACATTTAACTATTGTTTTCAAACATTAGAAACCTAAGCCTTAGGCTTTTGATTTTCAAACCTTCTTTTCATAACACTTATTTTGAATTGAATCTTTAAGTCAACTTTGACCATTTTTATATATACTTCTAATTGGTAAATATAACCCATTCAAATGTCTTTTGTGGTTTCAATGGCCACTTCCTTAATCAAACTTTTTCATAGCCTTTAGCTATTAGGTTTGAGTTATCCTGGAGGTAGATGTAATACTCACCTATATCCTTAGTGATGGACAATGAGTCTTCCATGCTTATTATAGGGTTAACCCCTCACTAGCATGTTGAAGCTATCCTCACATGGTGGATTTGTGGTTCTTTTTAGGTTGAGTTTTCTCCCTTGGATAACAAAAAACCTTAAGGCTTTTGGACCAATCAATTCACCAAGTCATTTTGAGATTTTTACCCCAAACTACGAGGTTTTGATCCTAATCTTTTTTAAGATGGTACGTAGGCAATGGGTTTATCCATCCAAACACAAAATGTAAATAAACTTGTATATTCTCTTCTCATCTCTTCAATCATGTTTGCACAAACAAAATTTTCACAAAACAACAACCTTGCAATAAGTGTGAAAAGGGCTCCCTAGGAGTACCTAGGATGTTTGGGTGCCTAACACCTTCCCATTATATAACCAACCCCCTTACCCAGATCTCTATTTCTCTTTTACTAGTTTTTGTTAAAACTTTTAGGTTTTTGTTCGCTTTCTAATCATTCCTTTGGATAAATAGAAGTGCGGTGGCGACTCGACTTGTATGATTTACCTTGGATTTAGTCAATATCTCTAATGGTAACAAATACCCCACTACAAAAAAGTGGCGACTCTGCTGGGGAATTTGCCTAGTGGGTTTTGCCTACTTTTCATATTTATTGTATTGTATTGTTTTGTGACATATTTTTGTGCAATTTGGGATTACTGTATTGTATGTAATGATTGATTTACTTGATATTAGTTCCTTGTATGCTTGGTGATCTTTGTGGGATGAGTTCTATACCCGGACTCGAGTGCACTTAGGATAGGAGAATGGCGTAGTCTTGTTGACTTGTGTGGAGTTATTCCTTAGCAAGTTGACTTGCAAGTCCATTCACTTGGTGGAGGTCATGTTGGGATCAATAATGTCACACAAGTAAGTTATGGTTAGACATTACTCTTTCCAATATAGACCTTAGAAGCCAAGGACCTTAGTTTACCAAGCCCATCTTGGCCTATTCTTAGGATGTAGTGCGAAAGTCGTTCAAGTGTAAGATTTGATACGATTGTTACGCGATACTACGCTCATAAGAGTCTCTCTTGAGAATATTTTTGGAATACGAGTAGTCGTTTCTCCGATAATATCCGAAAGATGGGATGATGACTATGGGAACCTCTTGTAGAACATGTTTGGCAGGTTTAAACCCTAGTACACTCCCTTTGGTTGGTTCTTAACCGAGACCCCATGCTCGTGACTTGCAACAAACCCTTGATTCATGGTTGATCCGTTCATGTATCCTTAATATCAATGGAACTTGGGTGTTGATAAGGTGTAAACCATAATCCACCAAAATGGATGATTGATATTAAGGATGATATGATCCATCCCATGACCTTTGTTTGGTGTGCTTTGCTTGATCCTTGAGTGTGATTGTTGCATTCATGCATTCATGCACCCATTTGAATCCGTATCATCAAAATAATAAGAAAATTTTCAAGGAACTTAAGAGGTCTATTTGCAAATTTTCAGACATGGATAAGCAAAGAAGGAATACGAAGAAGTACAGTTTCAGACAACCAGATTTGAAAGAGTTAAGGAATTTGACATCTTATGTATTAGATCCCTTGGGTTTCAAGGCTCGTTTTGGGAAGCTTCTTCCTCTTCTGACTACTCAGGTGGATGAAGGATTGATGAGTGTATTGGTGCAGTTTTATGACCCTCTGTACCGTTGCTTCACGTTTCCGGATTTCCAGCTTTTGCCTACCCTTGAGGAGTATGCTTATCTTGTGGGCATACCTATTCTGGATCAGTTGCCGTTCAGTGGCTTGGAGAAGGTTCCTACTTCTCAAGAGATAGCAGACATGTTACACATAGATGAATCTTTGGTTGGCTGGTTGGTGCTCATATGACTACCAAAGGTGGAATTCAAGGTCTCCCTTATGAGTTCCTCATCGCTCAAGCTATTATGTATGGGAAGGCCATGAGTGAGGACGCCTTTGAGGCCCTATTTGTATTTCTCATCTATGGGTTGCTATTGTTCCCCAACATCGACAAGTTTGTGGATGTGAACGCTATTAGGATTTTCTCTACTCTTAATCCCGTTCCAACTCTGTTGGGTGACACTTACTTTTCTTTGCATATGAGGAATGCAAAGGGTGGTGGTGCCATTGTGTGTTGTTTGCCTCTGTTGTATAAGTGGTTTATTTCTCACTTACCTCAGACGGTCGCTTTCAAGGAGAACAAGGGATGGCTACGGTGGTCCACGAGACTTATGTCTCTCACTAATGATGATATCTCTTGGTACAACCGTGTGTATGACGGTGTGCAGATTATCGATTCTTGTGGTGAATTCTCCAATGTACCTCTTCTTGGTACATGTGGTGGGATTAACTACAACCCTGTTTTGGCACGTCGTCAGCTTGGGTTCCCCCTAAAGGATAAACCCAATAATATTTTGTTAGAGGGTGTGTTCTTTCAGGAGGGTAAATATCCCTAAGGCTTGAAGGGCAGAATGATCCGCGCTTGGCGCAAGATCCATAAGAAAGGAAGGAAGGAGTTGGGTCCTAAGAATTGTGCTGCTACGGAGCCGTACACTGCTTGGGTTAGGAAGAGAGCGTCTGAGTATCTCATGCCTTACGAGTATCCGAGACCTACACCTTTGGTTATGGCTGGGCCTTCAATGACCAAGGAGTAGAGGAGTTGAGAGACGAAGACCGATCACGTGCTTGGATCCGTAAACGAGAAGAGTTGCTTCAGTAGATTAAGGAGAAGGACGCTTTGATAGAGTTCCTCGAACATCAGGTTATTGATGATCCTGATGATGCATGGACTTCTCTACTTCCTCAGTCTTCCAGGTTTTGGAAGAGGAAGTATGATCGTCTCGCCAAGGAGAAAGCAGATATGGAGGTAGCCTACGAGAGGGAGGTGAAGAGGCTTCGTGCATCCTATCTTCCTGTGTCCCGAGCTTTGGATGATTGTTTCTAGGGATCCATAGGATGACTATTTTCCTTTTCTCTTGTATATGATTGACAATGCTGTACTTCTTTTCCCCGATATTATTTGATGAGATATTTCCATATGTGATAAATGTTTGATATTTCCAAAAATTTGAAAATAGAACCCTAAAAGTTCCTTTGAAAATAAAAGGAAAATCATATGCACAAGCATTGCATGCATCATGTGCATAAGCATGTTTTGTTCCCGGCTCCTTGTCCTGTGGTCTAACTTTGTGTTCTTCATTTATTTTGAAGATAAGCTGACTCACCGGTACTACACCAGAGCCAACATTTCAAGACTGATGGATCATCTAGAACAAGAGAACCGCGATCTGAAAGAGGAAGTGGCCAGATTAAGTTCCTTGATGGAATCATTCTTGGCTGCCCAGAGCCAGTCTTCTCCGACACCTTCAACTCCTCCCCAGAGGACAGTCATCTTTGAGATTGTCTCCTCGGTTGTGCCTGCAGCCAGTGCACACTTTTCTCCAACGGCCATGCTATCCGGATTCCCGTGGGGGATGCCTCCCAATTTCATGCCTGAGGGTCCTGCTCCCACCTTTGCTTCTATGCTGACATCTAGCCCGGTCATTGCTGTTCCTCCTCCTGTCGTGCATACTATGCCCAGGGTAGACGACACCATCTATCATTCTGAGCCGTCTGAGGGTCCAGATATTTATGAGAAAATGGATGCTATGAATGATCAATTTCTTGAGCTTCGCAAGGAATTGAAAACTCTCAGAGGAAAGGATCTTTTCGGTAAGTCTGCTGCCGAACTCTGCTTGGTTCCTAATGTGAAGATCCCCGTGAAATTCAAGGTCCCTGACTTTGAAAAATACAAGGGAAATACCTGCCCTCTCAGCCACCTGGTCATGTATGCCAGGAAGATGTCGACTCAGACCGACAATGAGTGAGGACGCCTTTGAGGCCCTATTTGTATTTCTCATCTATGGGTTGCTATTGTTCCCCAACATCGACAAGTTTGTGGATGTGAACGCTATTAGGATTTTCTCTACTCTTAATCCCGTTCCAACTCTGTTGGGTGACACTTACTTTTCTTTGCATATGAGGAATGCAAAGGGTGGTGGTGCCATTGTGTGTTGTTTGCCTCTGTTGTATAAGTGGTTTATTTCTCACTTACCTCAGACGGTCGCTTTCAAGGAGAACAAGGGATGGCTACGGTGGTCCACGAGACTTATGTCTCTCACTAATGATGATATCTCTTGGTACAACCGTGTGTATGACGGTGTGCAGATTATCGATTCTTGTGGTGAATTCTCCAATGTACCTCTTCTTGGTACATGTGGTGGGATTAACTACAACCCTGTTTTGGCACGTCGTCAGCTTGGGTTCCCCCTAAAGGATAAACCCAATAATATTTTGTTAGAGGGTGTGTTCTTTCAGGAGGGTAAATATCCCTAAGGCTTGAAGGGCAGAATGATCCGCGCTTGGCGCAAGATCCATAAGAAAGGAAGGAAGGAGTTGGGTCCTAAGAATTGTGCTGCTACGGAGCCGTACACTGCTTGGGTTAGGAAGAGAGCGTCTGAGTATCTCATGCCTTACGAGTATCCGAGACCTACACCTTTGGTTATGGCTGGGCCTTCAATGACCAAGGAGTAGAGGAGTTGAGAGACGAAGACCGATCACGTGCTTGGATCCGTAAACGAGAAGAGTTGCTTCAGTAGATTAAGGAGAAGGACGCTTTGATAGAGTTCCTCGAACATCAGGTTATTGATGATCCTGATGATGCATGGACTTCTCTACTTCCTCAGTCTTCCAGGTTTTGGAAGAGGAAGTATGATCGTCTCGCCAAGGAGAAAGCAGATATGGAGGTAGCCTACGAGAGGGAGGTGAAGAGGCTTCGTGCATCCTATCTTCCTGTGTCCCGAGCTTTGGATGATTGTTTCTAGGGATCCATAGGATGACTATTTTCCTTTTCTCTTGTATATGATTGACAATGCTGTACTTCTTTTCCCCGATATTATTTGATGAGATATTTCCATATGTGATAAATGTTTGATATTTCCAAAAATTTGAAAATAGAACCCTAAAAGTTCCTTTGAAAATAAAAGGAAAATCATATGCACAAGCATTGCATGCATCATGTGCATAAGCATGTTTTGTTCCCGGCTCCTTGTCCTGTGGTCTAACTTTGTGTTCTTCATTTATTTTGAAGATAAGCTGACTCACCGGTACTACACCAGAGCCAACATTTCAAGACTGATGGATCATCTAGAACAAGAGAACCGCGATCTGAAAGAGGAAGTGGCCAGATTAAGTTCCTTGATGGAATCATTCTTGGCTGCCCAGAGCCAGTCTTCTCCGACACCTTCAACTCCTCCCCAGAGGACAGTCATCTTTGAGATTGTCTCCTCGGTTGTGCCTGCAGCCAGTGCACACTTTTCTCCAACGGCCATGCTAGCCGGATTCCCGTGGGGGATGCCTCCCAATTTCATGCCTGAGGGTCCTGCTCCCACCTTTGCTTCTATGCTGACATCTAGCCCGGTCATTGCTGTTCCTCCTCCTGTCGTGCATACTATGCCCAGGGTAGACGACACCATCTATCATTCTGAGCCGTCTGAGGGTCCAGATATTTATGAGAAAATGGATGCTATGAATGATCAATTTCTTGAGCTTCGCAAGGAATTGAAAACTCTCAGAGGAAAGGATCTTTTCGGTAAGTCTGCTGCCGAACTCTGCTTGGTTCCTAATGTGAAGATCCCCGTGAAATTCAAGGTCCCTGACTTTGAAAAATACAAGGGAAATACCTGCCCTCTCAGCCACCTGGTCATGTATGCCAGGAAGATGTCGACTCAGACCGACAATGACCAATTGCTCATCCACTACTTTCAAGACAGTCTGTCCGGTGCCGCTCTGCGTTGGTACATGGGTTTAGACAGTGCGAACATCCGATCCTTCAACGATCTTGGCGAGGCCATCGTCAAGTAGTACAAGTACAATGTGGATATGGCTCCCGATAGGGATCAATTGCGGGCCATGTCCCAGAAGGACAAGGAAACATTCAAAGAATATGCCCAAAGGTGGCGAGAGTTAGCAGCACAAATCGTGCCTCCGCTAGAAGAGAAAGAGATGACTAAGATCTTTTGGAAGACCTTAAGTTCTTTTTATTATGAGCGGATGATTGCTAGCACTCCTTCTGACTTCACCGAGATGGTGAATATGGGGATGTGTCTAGAAGAAGGTGTTAGAGAAGGACGTCTGACCAGAGAAGAAGGCTCTTCTGCCAAACTTTATGGGGCGTTTGCAAAGAAGAAAGATGGCGAGGCACATGCTGTGATCCCCCATGTAAAACCAAGAAGACCCTCTGTGAGGAGGAAGACCGTGTGTCCCGCCGATAACCAACACCAGGTGGCTCATATAGCACCTGTCTTCAGAGATAATCAGCAGTACCAGCAACATAACAACAATCAGCAACCACATCCATAATATCAACATCAACAACACCGTCCGCAGCAGCAGGCCTACCAGCCTCGAAACAGTAATCAAACCAGCACGAATTACGAGAGGAAAAGGGTCACCTTTGATCCTATTCCAATGACATATGCAGAATTATATCCCTCTTTGATAGAGAGGAAGTTGATTACTCCGCGAGACCCACCGGCTATACCTGCTAACCCCCAGTGGTGGTATAAGCCTGAATTACACTGTGTTTACCATTTCGGTGCTCCCGGCCACGACGTGGAGAATTGTTACCCTTTGAAGACCAAGGTTCAAGACCTTGTGAGGTGTGGCATTCTGTGTTTCGAGGATGTAGGTCATAATGTGAAGAAGAACCCATTGCCCGAGCATGGGAAATTTGTCAACATGGTTCAGGGCTGCCCTGGCAAATACAAAGTCAAATATGTCAGTCATATTCGATAATCGCTGGTCGAGATGCATCATTTGTTGTGTGGTTATAGTCATTATGAGCATGACTACGATAGATGCCGAGTTTGCTCTGTCAATCAAAGAGGTTGTCGCCAGGTGCGCAAAGATGTTCAGGAAATGCTGGATGAAGGAGTTATTGAGATCCTTCAAAATAGAAATGTTGACGAAGATGCTGACGAGGTCAACGTAATTTCTCCAGTATTCCGGATCCCCGAACCTGTTATCATCAAGTATGATGGTAGCAAGCAGAAGGTTTCTCCTACATTAACCATCAAGCCAGCCGGACCAATACCATACTCTTCTGAAAAGGCGATTCCCTATCACTACAATGCTGTTGCGGTAGCAAATGGGAAAGAAGTGTCCTTGCCATCTTCCTCTGTTGTTAACATTACGGATGTTAGTGGTTTGACCCGCAATGGTCGTGTATTTTCAGCACCCTCAAAGCCCAAAGCTAATGCTGATTCTGGGAATGCTGTGAGCGCTCCGAATCCGACACCTGTTGTTAAGCCCTCCTCTACATTGGGAACTCCTGCTTCTGTTGGCCCAAGCGGCAATATGAAAGAAGACTGTGATGAGATGCTGAAGCTCATCAAGAGAAGTGAGTACAATGTTGTAGACCAACTTCTACAAACGCCATCCAAAATATCGGTGCTATCATTGCTTTTGAACTCAGAACCACATCGAGAGGCTCTGCAGAAGGTTTTGGATGTGGCATATGTGGATCACGACGTCACAATAGAACAATTTGATAGCATTGTTGCAAACATCACCGCTTGTAACAACCTGAGTTTCTGTGACTCTGATCTCCCCGAGGAGGGAAGAGACCACAACTTGGCATTGCATATATCTATGAACTGCAAAGACGATGCCATGTCCAATGTGCTGGTGGACACTGGGTCATCATTAAACGTATTGCCAAAATCCACTCTCTCGAAACTGTCATATCAAGGGCCTCCCATGAGGCAGAGTGGAGTAGTTGTGAAGGCTTTCGATGGGTCTCGCAAAACTGTGATTGGGGAGGTTGATCTCCCAGTCAAAATTGGACCGAGTGATTTCCAGATTACCTTTCAGGTTATGGACATTCACCCATCGTATAGCTGTCTCCTGGGCAGACCATGGATTCACGAGGCAGGCACCGTGACATCCACCCTACACTTGAAACTGAAATTTGTGAAGAATAAGAAACTGGTGGTGGTAGGGGGGGAAAAGGCTCTCCTGGTTAGCCACTTGTCTTCCTTCTCATACATAGATGTTGAGGATGAAGTTGGAACTCCTTTCCAAGCTTTATCTATTGTTGAGCCTATTGAGAAGAAAACTCCTTCATTTGCTTCCTATAAAGATGCAAAGTTGGGCGTTAAGTGTGGTGCAACTACTGGTTTAGGGAAAATGATTGAGCTAGAAGACAATAAGTCTCGGGCTGGCATCAGTTACTCTTCTGGGGTTTCTAATTCACAAAGGCTTTTCAAGAGTGGAGGTTTCATCCACACTGGTCAAGATGAGGAGGCTGCTGCCATTTTGGAAGAGGATGCAGAGGATTATGGCAACTTCATCATCCCTGGGGGAATCTGCAATAATTGGGTCGCTGTGGATATTCCAACAGTTATCCATAAGTCGAAGTAATGTTCATTGTGTTTAAAAAACCCTCCTCCCATGCCAAAAGGAGGAGTGATGACATTCTTGGCGCATAAATACAATGATATTTTCATTCAATAAATTCATGTCAAATGTTTGTTTTTCCAACTATTTTCCCTTTTCGATTTTTGCATGAAATTGGTGATCACATAAAACCCTAAAAACCTAAAAATAAAATAAAATCAATCTTCTCATCTGCATAATGATTTGCCTTGTTTGAATTCTAAAGCTTTTCATATCCAAAATCATTATGCAGGTTGATTTCTAGACCCATTGAACATAATGACCCAACACCATCTCCCAACTTTGAATTCCCTGTATTTGAGGCGGAAGAAGATGATGTTGAAGAGATTCCTGATGAGATTACCCGTCTACTTGAGCATGAAAAGAAGATCATTCAGCCGCATCTCGAGAATCTGGAAACAGTCAACTTGGGGTCTGAAGATTGTGTGCGAGAAGTAAAGATTGGGGCACTCCTGGAAGTATCTGTTAAGGAGGGGTTGATTGAATTGCTACGAGAATATGTTAATGTCTTTGCCTGGTCATATGAAGACATGCCCGGTCTAGATACTGATATTGTGCAGTGGAGAGTGACAATGCTTCTACCCAAGGGGTTCTATTTATAGAACCACTTGTGTGGGCTTCAAGCTAAAAAGCCCACGTAAGTGTATTTTAGCCCATATCTTATAATATGCCCAAAATCACTTAAGTATTTGGTACCTTACCATATTTCGTCTCCCACTTAAGTGCACCGTACCTTACGGTGTTCCTTAGTTACTCTATCTCTCATCAATCCGTCCTTTGTGTGTGACCCTATAGGTTTTTGCAGCGTTGGCAATTATATTAAATCACGCATTTAACATAATAAACAGTGAGAAGTATCTAGCAACACATCACTGCTACCCAAGTCACGAAAATGTCATGTGATCTGACAAAACCTCCTGTGATAATAATTATGTGTATAATTACCCCTTTGCCCTTATGTCTATATTGAACACAAGGTATAGACCGTGTCACCCTTGTCCAGTTCAATATTGGGCCCATAGACATTTATCCTGTTACGCAGGATTGGCAAATTCCATCTAGGACACTCATGTCCCTCAGCATGCTTCGTGGAGTACCCATCAACTGTCTTTATGGTTATCCAGTTACGGACAATGTTGGATCAGCAATAAAGCACTCGACTCTACATCTAGTATCCATAGTGGTTTCAGGTCGAAGAGTGGTATACACTATTATCACCATGAAAATAACTTATGACACTTTGCATAACTTTCTATATAGTATTCTCATAGCGGGTCAATCCGGTATAAATATTAATCCTAATATTCATACCTATGTTTAAGACTTGATAACTCTTTATCCATGATCCATGAGATGTGATCATCAGTCTACAAACATAATAGTCTTAATGCTTTAATGTTATCCCACTTCACACTAAAGCTCGACTACGGATACTTTAAGAATAGTGTCCTTATGTTTAATGTGTTCTCATGATTAAGTCACACTTAATACATTAAACGGACTATCTATTCCAGGGACTTTATTAATCAACCATAATAAAGAAAATGCCTTTAAATAATTCGATACAAGTACCAAAAGTATTGGCCTCTAGGGCTTACACCAACAACATTTATATGTTGGTAGATAATACAGTTAAATTCAATGTCTTCTCATTTATGGATGGATTTTCCGGATATAATCAGATTAAGATGGCACCCGAGGATATGGAGAAGACAACATTCATCACACCTTGGGGAACATTCTGTTATCGAGTGATGCCCTTAGGTTTGAAGAACGCCGGAGCCACGTACCAACGAGCTATGACCACCTTGTTTCATGATATGATGCATAAGGAGATCGAGGTATAAGTTGATGATATGATCGCCAAGTCAAGAACGGGAGTTGAACATGTAGAGCACTTGTTGAAGCTTTTTCAGCATTTGAGGAAGTACAAGCTTCGACTGAATCCCAACAAGTGTACATTTGGAGTCCGTTCCGGCAAGTTATTAGGCTTTATTGTCAGTGAAAGAGGTATTGAGGCGGATCCTGCAAAGGTCAAAGCAATACAAGAGATGCCTGCGCCCAAAACTGAAAAGCAAGTCCGAGGTTTTCTTGGCCGCTTGAATTATATTTCCAGATTCATATCCCACATGACTGCCACATGTGCGCCGATATTCAAGCTCCTCCGGAAAGATCAGTCCCATGATTGGACCGAGGATTGCCAGAAAGCTTTCGACAGTATTAAAGAGTATCTGTTTGAGCCTCCGATCCTGTCTCCGCCCGTGGAAGGAAGACCTTTGATTATGTATCTGACTGTTCTTGAAGACTCAATGGGCTGTGTCCTTGGTCATCAAGACGAATCGGGAAAGAAGGAATATGCTATTCACTACCTGAGCAAGAAGTTCACTGATTGTGAGTCTCGATACTCAATGCTTGAGAAGACATGTTGTGCTTTGGCTTGGGCTGCTAAGCGCTTACGCCAGTACATGATAAATCATACGACTTGGTTGATATCCAGAATGGATCCAATCAAGTACATCTTCGAGAAGCCTGCTTTAACAGGGAGGATCGCCCGGTGGCAGATGTTATTATCTGAGTATGATATTGAGTATCGAGCTCAGAAGGCTATTAAAGGTAGTCTCTTGGCTGACCACTTGGCACATCAGCCGATCGAGGATTATCAGTCAGTTCAATATGATTTTCCGGATGAGGAGATTCTGTATTTGAAAATGAAAGATTGCGATGAGCCTACACTCGATGAAGGGCCAGAGCCTGGTTCCGGATGGAGTATGGTGTTTGATGGCGCTGTAAATCAGTATGGAAATGGCATTGGGGCAGTGATTATTACTCCTCAGGGCACACATATTCCTTTTACAGCAAGGCTAACTTTCAAATGCACGAATAATATGGCTGAGTATGAGGCCTGTATTATGGGATTGGAGGAGTGCATTGATCTAAGGATCAAGCATCCTGATGTATATGGTGATTCGGCCCTCGTTGTTAATCAGATTAAGGGTGAATGGGAAACGAATCAGCCTGGTCTCATTCCATATAGGGATTATGCGAGGAGGATTTCAACATTCTTTACTGAGGTTGACTTCCATCATATTCCTCGAGATGAGAATCGGATGGCAGATGCTCTTGCTACTCTTGCTTCGATGATTGTGGTAAAACTTTGGAACGAAGTCCCCAATATCATTGTGATGCGCTTGGACAGACCAGCTCATGTGTTTGCAGTAGAAGAGGTGAAAGATGATAAGCCATGGTATTACGACATCAAGTGCTTCCTTAAGAACTAGGTTTACCCGCCTGGGGCATCTGTGAAAGATAGGAAGACTTTAAAGAGATTATCAGGAAGTTTCTACCTCAATGGCAATGTGCTTTATAAGAGAAATTTTGACATGGTGTTGCTAAGATGCGTGGATAGACACGAAGCAGACCTGTTGATGACTGAGGTCCATGAGGGTTCATTTGGTACTCATTCTAATGGACATGCCATGGCTAGAAAGATGTTGAGAGCAGGCTACTATTGGCTGACAATGGAATCTGATTGCTGCAAATATGTGAAGAAATGCCATAAGTGTCAGATTTATGCGGATAAGATTCATATTCCCCCGACACTTCTGAATGTGATTTCATCACCATGGCCTTTCTCCATGTGGGGAATTGACATGATTGGCATGATAGAGCCGAAAGCGTCCAATGGACACAGATTTAGTCTCGTCGCAATTGATTACTTTACCAAGTCGGTTGAAGCGGCATCGTATGCAAATGTGACCAGGCAGGTGGTCGTGAAGTTTATTAAGAATCAACTCATATGCCGTTATGGTGTGCCAGATAAGATCATTACTGATAATGGATCTAACTTGAACAACAAAATGATGAAAGAACTGTGTAGTGAGTTCAATATTGCGCATCACAACTCTTCTCCTTATAGACCCAAGATGAATGGGGCTGTTGAAGCTACTAATAAGAATATCAAGAAGATTATCCAAAAGATGGTTGTCAGGTATAAGGATTGGCATGAGATGTTGCCATTTGCTTTACATGGATATCGTACGTCTGTCCGCACTTCAACAGGGGCAACCTATTTCTCTCTTGTTTACGGCATGGAGGCTGTACTCCCAGTAGAGGTGGAGATCCCATCAATGAGAGTCTTGATGGAAGCCAAGTTGACCGATACTGAATGGGTTCAGAGTCGTTATGACCAGCTGAACTTGATAGAAGAGAAGAGATTGACTGCCATGTGCCATGGTCAGTTATATCAAAAAAGAATGTAGAAAGCTTTTGATAAGAAGGTCAAGCCCCGTGTGTTCCGAGAAGGTGACCTTGTGCTCAAGAAAGTCTTGTCTTTCGCGCCCGATTCCAGGGGCAAGTGGACTCCAAACTATGAAGGTCCATATGTTGTTAAGAAATCCTTTTCAGGCGGTGCTTTGATACTTACAACTATGGATGGGGAGGATTTCACTCGTCCTGTGAATTCAGATGCAGTCAAGAAATACTTCGCCTAGAAATAAAAACAGAATAGCTCGCTAAGTTGAAAACCCGAAAGGGCGGCTTAGGAAAAAATGAGCGTCTCGGTGGATTGAAAACCCGAAAGGGCGGTCCAGGCAAAAGTTAGAGACATGAAAAATGAATATAGGTATCCCGCTAGATTGAGTACCTCATCCTGGGGCAATCTAGGCAAAAATTAAAGATTTGGCAAGTAACTGCATCCTGACAAGACTTTGTCATCCGTCAAAGATTCTCGCCCATTCGTCATCAATCGAAGCTTCGAATACATCGAATTCAGAATTGGTGGAGAAATTGTCATTATGTTCAATGTAGCCCTTTTCCAATATATATCACCAATTTCAAATTTGTAAAAGATCTATGGAGTCTTGCCATTTGCAGACTACCATCCCATCAAATAAATTTGAGCCTTTTATCCAATTATTTGCACTCTCTCATTTGTTTCTATTCGACAAATATTTTGCATGTTTTAATTAAGAAAATATCATTATTTTGAAGAAAAGTATTTTTCATAACTCGTTTTTTAAACAAAGTGAACATTCACTACGACGAAAAGATACTTAGGAGATCCTCAGTGCTCTCCCAAGGATGGTATGATCTCCAACAGGGTAAGATATTTGTTCATTTTCCTGGCATGACTGTATCTTCTTCCTCCGGAGCCTTTTGTGGTTTATCCTACTGAGTGGAATGCTTGTTGAGATATTCACCACTCTCCCTTCCAGTGGAGCAGCGACCTTTCCTCCTCAGCAAATGTGATCTCCTTGGTGGATACGGTACTTGGTAGTTCATCCCCAGAATCCCTTTATCCCTTGGATAGATTCCCCAGTGGAGTTGCTTATACAACAAATTTTATCTGTGCAATAAACTCCTGTCCCCAGCCGGAATGATTGATGATTCATCACCTACGGGGTTTTTGTTGCTTCTTGCTTTCTCTTGCCCCCATTGTCGCATACGCGAAAAACAACCGGCGGGAAAAGACACAAAGCCTCCACCGTGCGTTATTTATCCCATAGGAGGGAAAGGAAACGCTCGAAGTAAACCTGAAAAAGGAAAGGAATGGTCTTACGACCAAAGATTGCAAGGTATGGGAGTCGGTTACGCAAAGGGAAGGTATTAGCACCCCTCACGTCCGTCGTACTCGACGAGATCCACGCTCAAAAGAATAGGAAAAGGTTGCTAAATAACTGCTCAAAACAATGCACACACACTGGAATAAAACACAGACGGAAGAAGACGGAGGAAGCAGACTCGGCAGGATGTCGCATCCTGGTCCTACGTAGATTGTCAGAAACAAACATCAGAGTCGACGTAGTTCGGGGAAATGGGAAACATGCTCGCTAGGACATCGCATCCTATGCATACGTATCTTCTCTAACCATAGTAAGAATCAGAGCACTCGTAGCTCAGCTAACGCACGCCGAAACAAACACCAAACAGAGACGCTGAGACGTCAAAACAAACACACAACCGGAAACGGAATGCCAATAAATGGACTTACATCCAACTCCAGACAAGCAAACGCCAACAGGAAACGGAATGCCAATGGCTGGTCTTACATCCGACTCCTAACACACACACAAGAGGGAGGGTCTCGATTGCAACTAGGGCAAGAGAAAAGGAAGGTCTCGATCGCAACAAGGGCGAGAGAAAAGGATTAATGTTAGTCGTTAGTCAAACTCGACAAGACATCGCATCTCGTGCCTACGTATCTCATCTGAACATGAGAATCAGAGTTGTCGTAGTTCGGCTAAACTATTTCTGTTTGTTTTGTGTTTTTTAGGTGAACGACGTTACTACGCAATCTACCAGATGCTCGACCTTGGGAGACTTACTCACCTGTAGTAGAAGGAGTTAACGTGTTCTTAAGAGAAGATCAAGTTTGTTTGTGTTTTAGGAAAGCTCACGCAAGAAAGGAAGTCCTAGACGAAGGAACCGTGCTACCTTAATTGACATGCAAATGAGAGACTATGCGAAGTCTAACAATCCTATGAGGATACAATCACCACACACAAAAACATATAACATGAAATAAACACACCAACAAGGGGCTCAAACATCAAGGGTGAGGCTTTAGTCAAGAGGTCATATCAACCTCGACAAACAAGCCGGGCTTTAGTCAAGGGGTCATATCAACCTCGACGAACAAGCCAACTGCAGGGTATGAAGGCTCTTAACCACTGACATTGACCGTCAGGGTGAGCAGATGAAAGGGTAATGAGGATTGGACCTCATGGCTCTTAACCCGGGCCTGGGTGAGCTTCAATCAATGAAAACGTGGCGATCCAGAATGAGGGACCCTACTCCACTGGACTGACTCTATATACAAGATCTGAGGGACGTGTCCAAGAGCCTCAGCACGTAGTGCGAGCATAATGAACGACACAACGATTAGCAGGGGACTGACTGCTAGTCCCTTCTATCTACCAATTGCCTCTTCACTTAGGAGGACTTAAGTAACATGGCACAATGAGTAAACAAACACAGTCATTGCCTCTTAAGGAGGACTTCAGCCAAATGCCTGCCAAAAGAAACGACAGGGCTTCCAGACTACATGGAGTTAGAGGATGATTACCTAGGTGGTATGCCAACCACAAGCAAAGCAAAGCTCAAGCAATGAGCTAAAGCTACTAAAGTACCTGTAAGAAAAGCCAAACAATTAGTATTCACATTCAGACAAACCCAAACAGTCAACAACAGTGTTACAACCAATATGCACACAAGGCAAGTCAACAACTCAAGTGAGTTCATCACCAAGGATCCTACAACACAGCAAAGGTTAGTGGACAAAGCAAATTTGCATCTCAAGTCATAAGATTGCATCAACCACTAGAGCTACTAGCTTGAACCTGAAATACAAAGCTCAAAAGATAAGTACAAACCATTAGTACCAAGACTAGGATCAAAGGCAAAGCAAAAAGTCAAAACAACAGCCAATATTCAACATGAAGCACATTTATTCAAGTAAGAACATGTCCTAAAAAGGACCAAACCCAAATCCTGAGGAAAATCCATCTAATGACCATGATAAGGAAAAGGCATACAATGGGATCAACAATTGGGCATCAAGAAGAGAAAATTCACATTAAATCAGAAACACATCCAATAATCATGAAACTTTTTGTGTGATATCCACATATTAAACACAAGCATCATGCAAAAAATTGGAATCAGAAGAGCTCAATTGACATGTCAATGAAAATGAACAAGATCAACATCAAAATGTGTGACACACATTGTCACACCATACATTCATGTGTCCAAAACAGAGATGAAATATGCTAAAAATTCACAACCAAGCCTCAAAAATCATGTAACATGTTAGGAACCATCATATCAAATTTCAAAGCAATTGGCCAATGTATGAGCATTTCACAATCAATTGAATGAAGCATGGTACATTTGCATACATGTTCAAATAAGCCAACACAATTAAAATTCCAGCAATGATAAAATCAGAAAATCAACACCACAAAATACTAGACATCAAGATGAACATGTAGCAAAAAATTTGGATTTAATTGGATTTGTTTTCAATTTGTTATGATTTTTTGAATTTGATAAAAATAATGAAAATAATGGAAAAGCAATAGAAAATGTTAATTGAAAATGAAAAAAACATCAGCATACAACCAGCAAGAATTGAAGTGAGTCACAAGGAGCGCTTGGAAAATAAAAGTGGAATTTTCCACGCCTGGAACCGAAACGAGGTTGCAAGCGCTAACATGGAAACGCTGCCGTTTTGGCCAAGGCAGGGAAATAAGTGGAAAATCAAAATGCTAGCGCACGGTATCGAACACAAGACGCAATGGTGAAAGGCGCTTCTCCAGTACATTTCAAACGCTGAACCAGGAAACCCTAGTTACTGTACACGCACGGTGGAGGACGGTGGTTTCCACCGTCTTCTTCGTTGAGACGGCGGCGATTCAACAGTGACATCCAACAAATTTTTCCAGAAACACGCAATATATACATCATTGAAACCGTCTCGATGCGTAGAATACAAATCTAACATTATTTAGGCCTATAACTCAATGGATCGTGCGAATCGAAGGCAAACATAATGCATGTCAAAACTTCAAATCAACCTAACTCAGTCAATTCTCATCCATTTTCAAAAGTGTTCATATCAGTGTAATCAGCAGTCAAAGATCTACAATACTAGGTGCATAAGATGAAGAATTAAAAGGTTCAATTTCCAACCTTCTTGAAGAGAAGTGGATGAAAACAGTGGATTCACATGCTCAAACGATCTAGATCCACTCCTATATTGATGTTATGAAGCTTTGTGTGTGAATTGATGCTTGATTCCACCTAGATCTCGCTCAGATTGCAACCTCCATCTTCATGTTCTTGAGCTGGTGCAGCTTGACCTTGGCTCCAATTCTTCAAATCAATAGCCAAATCCTACTCAATGACACATTATGAACACGATTCTACAAGGATTTTGATGAATTAGATGAAGAATTTTGAAAATTGAAGAGAGACAAATTTGAGAGGGAAGTGAAAAATCTGATCCAAATTCTGTTATTTTTCTGATTGTGATTAGCAAAATGGCTTTTATACTATGTATTAATCATGCTTTAATCAAGATTAGGCATTGGCTAATGGAAGATTAATGAGAATGAGGTGCATGACCAAAACTTACTCAAAATTATCCAATAAACACAATGGCAATGGTATTTTTCATGTATGATCAATAGAATTCAAATTCTCCATTTTCCCTCCAAAATGAACATGCATGGGCAAATGATCATATGAATAAATTTCATGCAATGCAATGTTGGATTTGGAAAATATGAATCATAAGGAGCATAATGCAAAAAGAGGGACTCAAATTGGAGTTTTGAACCAAAAGTTATGGCTCTTGGAAGTTTCAAGCACACTTGGTGATCATTTGCTCATAACTCCTCAACCATTCATCAGATGCTCATGATCTTGGTTTTTTATAAATGGGAGAGAAAGATATTCAACTTTCATGTTGACCAAAATTTCATTTGAAGCTTCTTTGATGTTGGAAAGTCAAGTTGAAAGTGGTCCAAAAACTTGCCATTTTTGGAAACTTGAAATTACAGGCCACTTTCCATTTTTGGAAACTTTTGATCTGACTTCAAAATCTTCAATATAGATGTTTGACATGATGAATAGGCTCCTTTTAGACATGAATGAAGTGTCTCAAACCATTTCTCCACCTCCTAGCCCTCAGTTGACTTGCAGTTGACTTTTATGGGCCTCAGATGACCTGGCAATGCACTGATGACTTTGAGTCTCTACCACTTGGTACAGTTGCTTCAAAATGAACCTTGGCTCATAAAAGATCTTCAAGATAGTCATGTGGCCTTCATATCAAGTAAATACTTACTCTTTTGCACTGATGAATCTCCTTGATGCCAATGCTTATTGATATGGTGCAATGCAATATGTAATGATATATGACCTAAAAAATGAAATGAATGCATGAATGGGGGTGCAAATTTGAGGTGCTACAGCTGCCCCTATTCAATCAACTGAGAACCTAAACGGATGAGAGCAACGGCTGTCAGACCTTCAAGGTAAACAGGGATTGAATACCAAAAGAACCTGGAATTTGCACTATGCGGGGGGGTGTATCGAGGAAAGCGAGGCCATTCACCAATGGCGGCTTCAGCTGGGGAGACTTGATATACACTGATATCAAGGAAAGCGGGGCCATTTACCGATGGCGGCTTGAAAACAGTCGACTTGATATACACTGATATCAAGGAAAGTGGGGCCATTTACCGATGGCGGCTTGAAAATAGTCGACTTGATATACACTGATATCAAGGAAAGCGGGACCATTTACCGATGGCGGCTTCAAAACAGTCGACTTGATATACACTGATATCAAGGAAAGCGGGGCCATTTACCGATGGCGGCTTGAAAACAGTCGACTTGATATACACTCATATTAAGGAAAGCGGGGCCATTTACCGATGGCGGCTTCAAAACAGTCGACTTGATATACACTAATATCAAGGAAAGCGGGGCCATTTACCGATGGCGGCTTCGACTAGGGAGGAAAAAGATATTTACAACTGGAACCAGACAAGACGTTTACCGACGACTCTACTGGGGATTTTGAAAAGATACATGACCAGACATTTACCGATGACTGGGAAGGGACTCGATGTTTACCGACATCGAAAGATGATGTTTACCGACACCAAAAAAGAACGACCAGACATTTACCGATGACTGGGAAGAAACTCGACGTTTACCGACATCGAAAGATGATGTTTACCGACACCAAAAAAAAGAACGACCAGACATTTACCGATGACTGGGAAGGAACTCGACGTTTACCGACATCGAAAGATGATGTTTACCGACACCAAAAAAGAACGACCAGACATTTACCGATGACTGGGAAGGAACTCGACATTTACCGACATCGAAAGATGATGTTTACCGACACCAAAAAAGGACGACTAGACATTTACCGATGACTGGGAAGGAACTCGACGTTTACCGACATCGAAAGATGATGTTTACCGACACCAAAAAAGGACGACCAGACATTTACCGATAACTGGGAAGGAACTTGACGTTTACCGACATCGAAAGATGATGTTTACCGACACCAAAAAAGGACGACCAGACATTTACTGATGACTGGGAAGGAACTCGACGTTTACCGACATCGAAAGATGATGTTTGCCGACACCAAAAAAAGACGACCAGACATTTACCGATGACTGGGAAGGAACTCGATGTTTACCGACACCAAAAAAGAACGACCAGACATTTACCGATGACTGGGAAGAGAAACCACGACCAGACATCAATGGATGAATGGGAAGAGAAACCACGACCAGACATCAACGGATGAATGGGAAGAGAAACCACGACCAGACGTCAACGGACGAATGGGAAGAGAAACCACGACCAGACGTCAACGGACGAATGAGAAGAGAAACCATGACCAGACGTCAACGTACGAATGGGAAGAGAAACCACGACCAGACGTCAACAGACGAATGGGAAGAGAAACCACGACCAGATGTCAACGGACGAATGGGAAGAGACTCGATGTTACGGACATCGAAAGATGATGTCTACTGACACCAAAAGAAAGGAGACAAGGAGACCCACGTGGGGGATCAACAAGACACCTACTGGTATCGTAAGGATGACATCCACATATGTCAAGCAAGGCAGACACTTGCCAGGGACTACACTGGGGAGTCACGCTTTCCTTTCACGGACGGGTGAGGAAATAAACCTCTCTAGGGATTGTCAATTCTGAATGTTGTCAAGAGTAACCGATGCAAATGTGCCATTCAGATGTTGAAAACTGATCCTCCCTTACTGGGGATATGATCCAAGCCTGCAAGATGCAAGGGGAGGAAAACTCCTGCTGGGAAAGCAAATGATCACTCTGCTGAGCACACAATTCCTGATTCGATCTCCCAACTCTGTGGGGAGTAGCACTGCTGGGGACGCTTGCTGATCTGTCATTCTCGAAACGGCAGAGAAACCCACTCAACTAGGGAGTCACTTGTTGGGAAAACACCAACCTCTCAACCATGCTGGGGAAACCAATTCTGAAATCGACCCAGATGACCCAACGTCGTGATGCTAAGCTTATCAGAGTAACATATTCACCAACCATCTAAACCAATTCTCGGATGATAACCACAGCTTAGGGTTAGTTTATGCTTGCAATGCTGATGCATGAATTTTTTTTCCAGCGTAATGCTCCATAACCATGGAAATGCTACGCAATTAATGATGCAATATTCTATGCTTATCTAAATGATGAATGCATAAAAAATATCCCCCTTCGGGGACTTTACTGGGGAGCTCGAGGAACTCTGCTGAGGAACTCAATATCACTACAGTCTCCACCCTGCTGGGGAATAGCACTGTTGTTGGGGAAAGGATAATCCTCACTGGGGACGACCTCCGCTGAACTCGATCCGCTTGGGGACTTCGCTGGGGGAAAACAAACAACACCCCACCTCCGCTGGGGAAACAAAAAACTTCAGACCTGCTAAGGCAATAACATTCTCAACCCTGCTGGGGATTACAACACTTCAGGCCTGGATGCTGAGGAACAAACCACCCTATTGGGGATTACAACACTTCGGACTAGCTGGGGAAATAGTAACCTTCAAACTAGCTCGGGAACTAACAGTCACAACCCTGTTGGGGATTACAACAAATTCTAAACCTGGCTGCTGAGGAACAAACCACCCACAGACACCTCCGCTGGGGAAATAGCAAACTTCAGGCTCGTTGGGGATTACGTTCTCAACCCTGCTGGGGATTGCAGCAAACTTCAGACTTGCTGGGGAAATAACATTCTCAACCCTGTTGGGGATTACAACACTTCAAGCCTGGCTGCCGAGGGAACACCGATCTCGAACCCGCTGGGGAGATAACAATCTCAAACCGCTGGAGAGGTACCAAACTCCACCCTGCTGGGGGATATAACCAATCTCAGGCTTGGCTGCCGAGGGAACACCGATCTCGAACCCGCTGGGGAGATAACGACCTCGAACCCGCTGGGGAGATACGGCCTACTTGACACGGACCGCCCGTCGACTCGTCGAACACTGGTGTTCACCATCCCACCACAGTGTCGGCTTTCCACTTTTGAGAGCTCCCAGACTCATCCGGTCTCTTCTGATTCATTACCTTGTATTCTCGGCTTTTCTCTGCTTCGAGATAATCGATCTCCTCAGATCCGGGCTGACTCTCTAGTCTTCAGACTTTGAAGAGTCTTCTTGATTACCCTCTAGGATAGTCGCCATTCTTTCGCCGTCTTTTCACCGTTCTTCTATCCCTCGTCCCAGATTGAACTCTGCGGGGATCTCTTGTCAGAATGCTTCACATCACTACCTGCAAGTGAGTGAAAACAACCAACAGCACATGCAAAAGAGATCGTTAGATAAAAGCGTGCCCCAGGCGTGCCAAAATTTCAACACCTAGGTCACTCAACCTTCCGAATAAGATTTCACGTTTTCAATCTTATAAGCATGCATTGGATGGGATCTCCATGTCTCAAAATGCAAAGATTCTTTATCAAAACAAACAGATGTTTTTGCAATCAAAGCGGTCATGAAAACAAAAACAAAATTATTTGACTGAACATGCATTTTATTGACTGAAAAAGGTGTGGCTCGTAACAGAGCAGCACAAAGGAAGAAATCCCTGAAAAGAGGTGATTGCGCACAAAAGGAAAATTTATCCTAATGGCAATGTGAAACCGTGATCTCATCGAGTTCCAACTCGGTTACACCCCATATGTCCTCAAGACTCTCCGCACTTTCTGCCTTCTGAATAAGACGCTTCCGATCGATCTCTGCCGGTGATTATCCAGGTGTCTTAACCAGAGTACAAACGATCATGCTGGACGCAGTTGTTCGTTTCAATCCCTCTTTTGCCTGGACCGCCCTTTCGGGTTTTCAGTCCACCGGGATACCCTTTTTTTGCCCAAGCCGCCCTTGTGGGGTTTTCGACTTGCCGGGTGTACAACTTTTTTCTTTTTATCCCTAATTTTTGCCCGAACTTTCATTTATTTTCGGTTCGCCGGGATGCCCCTTTTTTCCTGGACTCTTTTATTCTTTTCGTCCAGCGGGTCTCTTATACGAAGTATTTTTTAACTGCGTCCGCATTCACAGGGGATGGAAAATCCTCACCATCCATGGTCGTCAACGACAAGGCTCCACCAGAGAAGACCTTCTTGACCACGAATGGACCTTCATAATTGGGTGTCCACTTGCCCCAACGATCGTTCTGAGGAGGAAGGATCCTTTTCAACACCACGTCTCCCACACGATACCCACGAGGTCGTACCTTTTGGTTAAAAGCCCACTTCATTCGCTGGGTACAACTGCCCACGACAAATGGCTGCCAGCCTCTTTTCCTCAGTCGGGCTCAACTCTTCGTACCGAGTCCTTACCCACTCCGTCTCTTTCAATTTCACGTCCATCAGGACTCCCAATGACGGAATCTGGGCCTCGACCGGTAGCACGGCTTCCGTCCCATACACAAGCGAGAAAGGCGTTGCCCTAGTAGATGTATGCACCGAGGTTCGATACACAGGATACAAGCTTCGTGTTCAGCCACATTGTTGTTGGTGCATTCAAATGCTAGTCGGGCAGCAAAAGGACCGTGGGATCCCCTTTGGCGTAACCAAAGCAACACCAACTCTGTTACCATCAACGTTTACGGCCCCATCAAACATCAGAATCCGTTCGGATTCAGGGTCAGGCCCCTCATCCGGGATCAGCTTCTCATAATCTTTTGATTCGAGAACCATGATGTCCTCATCAAGGAACTCAAACTTCATCGGTTGATAATCCTCAATGGGTTGCTGGGCGAGGTAATTAGACAGTATACCCCCCTTGATGGCCTTCTGAGACGTGTACTGAATATCGTATTCAGTCAAAATCATTTGCCCTCTCGCAACCCGTCCGGTCAATGCTGGCTTCTCAATGCTGGCTTCTCAAATATATACTTGATCGGATCCATCTTGGAAATCCATAAAGTGGTATGAACCAGCATATACTGTCTCAGTCGGCGAGCAGCCTATGCCAAAGTACAACAAGTTCTCTCGAGCAGTGAATATATTGTTTCACAGTCGGTAAACTTTTTGCTAAGGTAAATTGCATGCTCTTTTCGACCAGACTCGTCATGCTGCCCCAGTACACACCCTATAGATCCCTCGAAGACCGTCAAGTACAGGATTAACGGTCGTCCCTCCACGGGAGGCAATAGAATCGGAGGCTCCTGCAAATATTCTTTTATTTTTTTCAAAGGCCGCCTGGCAATCATCACTCCACCTGACCGTTTGATCTTTTTTTTTTTGAATATGGGTTCGCACGTGGCAGTTAGATGAGATATGAACCGTGAAATGCAGTTCAATCTACCTAAGAAACCACGAACCTCTTTTTCTATTCTCGGTTCAAGCATTTCTTGTATTGCTTTTTTTTTGCAGGATCAACCTCGATTCCTCTTTCGCTCACAATAAGCCTCAGCAACTGACCGGACCGCACTCCGAAAGTGCACTTACTCGGATTCAACCTCAGTTTGAATTGTCTCAACTAGTCAAACAACTTGGCCAGATCTGCCAAATGCCCCTTTTCTGTTTGGGACTTTGCTATCATGTCATCAACACAACATTCAATTTCATGATGAATCATATCATGAAACAAAGTCACCATAGCCCTTTGATACGTGACACCGACGTTCTTGAGACCGAATGGCATCACCTCCGCTCTTGACACTCTCCTCCAAGGTGGCCCCAACCTTCACTTCCCTTCGACCTCTTCGGTGCCCAGATTGGCATCCTCAACTCACTCTTCGTGCGGCTGAATCACCTTTTCCTCTGGATTCAACAACCTGGCTAATTCTTCCGGCAGTTCACAATCTTCTTCGCCTTCTTCTTCGGTCATGATAGATTAGATTGTCGAAGTCATACAGGGTGTAACAGAATCGTTATCAATGAGATCCAGAGAATACAAAAGTCAGAACGAAGCCAATCAAAAGGAAGGAAAAATGAAAATAAACATTGCCATTTTTATTATTTTTACTGTAAAAATAAATGAAAAACAGGGAACACCGCTTTTAATGCAAAAAAATCCATTTATTAATGATGCAAAATGTTGCAAAATGAAACACATGAGGTGGCCCTTACAATGGACCATTACGTTTCGGGCAAAACGTATGGCTTTCATGCAAACAGAATTGAAAAACAGAAACACTACTCTTTACGTAGAGTGACAATGATGATCTTTTAGGCCTTCCAGTTCCCTGGTACGCACGATTTTATCCAATGATCGAGCTCGCAGTCACTGTCAATCTCTTCACCCTTTGCATAGGCACGATCTGAATCTTGCATTCCAGCACTGGTGAACGTGAACGGTTGACGACGCCCTCTGTTTTGTCCAGACGAGCCTTGGCCCGGCTGATAGCCAATCCCAAACTTATCCTCTTTCACCGCATGTTTCTTTTTGCCCTGGCTAAAGCCTCGGCCTTATCCACCTTTTCGGCGATCGCTTTCTGCCCCAAGGCGAACCCTTGCATGACATTGATCAACTCCCTCATCATCTCTTTCAATTCGAGAATGTCAGCGTTGGGTGGATCCATCAGCTTGGATTTGTTGTGTCTGGCAGGATGTCTGAGCGGACGAGCTATGTGCAAGAGAATGACTCGGCATGCGCGAGCAGTGATTCCTCTGTCAACCAAACAGGTTAGATACTGACACCTACAAAACAGAAAACAGGTTAATATGACTCACGCATGAATGCAATGTCTATCCGTATGAGGAAGATTCTGTCCTTTGATTCTGGCTTCATCGAGATAGATAATAATTTGACAATAACATTCTGACATCAAGATGTCTCTCAATCAGAATCTCAATCGAGAATGTACCCTGAGTATGGATAGACATAAGTTGGATGCGGATGAATGCAACATGGGAATGATGCAGATGCATGAATGCGAGTCACTGTGCATCCTCCAAGTCATCTGAAGATCAACTGTACTGGACCGGTCTCTGAACTGATTACAATCATCTGAGGGCCCGAGTAACCATAAATCCAACTTTGGGAGTTCCGAAATAAACGGAACGAAGGATATATCACCATCATCACAGGAACATCCACTAAACGGATGACAACCAGATCCTCTGAACAAGTACCCTTCGATTCAACCCGAGGATCCGAAATAAACGGAACCCGCTGATAAATACCACGGACAAACCTCCGGCGTCCCAGAAATCCATAAGTCCGACTGAACCAAAGTTACCATCACAGCATCACTGACAGAACCTGTGTCTGTAGGAATTAAACCCTCCCCTCACAGGTGAATTCTAACAAGGTCATCCTAAGGCGGATAATGGTCTCGACAATCGGGCAAGATACTCAACGGGTTTGCCCTTTCGGGTGTGTCGTTGTAGCTCTCATAAGATCATCTAAACCAAAGATCCGGGAAAGAACGGTCACCGAAGTCAACAGCTCAAAAGAGGCAACCCAACCAAAGCGGAATAACTCCACCCGGAAGGGCTTTCTCCAATGAATCTCGTCCAGCTGTGGTATGTCACGCCTCCCCATCATGTCATGACAACATGTGAAGAAACATGAGACCACGCTAATCCTAGGTGTATACTCGGGCCTGGGTTTTAGCCCCACTCAGAACACCCACCCCAAATTAGAGGAACAACCTGTACAGGATCCAGCACAATGATAATATGATGCATGCAAACACATATGTAAATATATACAATCACAGCATAATAATCATAAATGCAATAAATAAAGCAGCACAAGCAACCAAAACTATCCTAGAGGGCGCTAGGATTTACTCGCTTAGGGAAGATGGACCAGCAAGAGGTCAACTTCTCTAGTGTCCCCAGCAGAGTCGCCAGCTGTCGCATACGCGAAAAACAACCGGCGGGAAAAGACACAGAGCCGCCACCGTGCGTTATTTATCCCATAGGAGGGAAAGGAAACGCTCGAAGTAAACCTGAAAAAGGAAAGGAATGGTCTTACGACCAGAGATTGCAAGGTACGGGAGTCGGTTACGCAAGGGGAAGGTATTAGCACCCCTCACGTCCGTCGTACTCGACGAGATCCACGCTCAAAAGAATAGGAAAAGGTTGCTAAATAACTGCTCAAAACAATGCACACACACTGGAATAAAACACAGACGGAAGAAGACGGAGGAAGCAGACTCGGCAGGATGTCGCATCCTGGTCCTACGTAGTTTGTCCGAAACAAACATCAGAGTCGACGTAGTTCGGGGAAATGGGAAACATGCTCGCTAGGACATCGCATCCTATGCATACGTATCTTCTCTAACCAGAGTAAGAATCAGAGCACTCGTAGCTCGGCTAACGCACGCCGAAACAAACACCAAACAGAGACGCTGAGACGTCAAAACAAACACACAACCGGAAATGGAATGCCAATAAATGGACTTACATCCAACTCCAGACAAGCAAACGCCAACAGGAAACGGAATGCCAATGGATGGTCTTACATCCGACTCCTAACACACACACAAGAGGGAGGGTCTCGATTGCAACTAGGGCAAGAGAAAAGGAAGGTCTCGATCGCAACGAGGGCGAGAGAAAAGGATTAATGTTAGTCGTTAGTCAAACTCGACAAGACATCGCATCTCGTGCCTACGTATCTCATCTGAACATGAGAATCAGAGTTGCCGTAGTTCGGCTAAACTATTTCTGTTTGTTTTATGTTTTTTAGGTGAACGACGTTACTATGCAATCTACCGGATGCTCGACCTTGGGAGACTTACTCACCTGTAGTAGAAGGAGTTAACGTGTTCTTAAGAGAAGATCAAGTTTGTTTGTGTTTTAGGAAAGGTCACGCAAGAAAGGAAGTCCTAGACGAAGGAACTGTGCTACCTTAATTGACATGCAAACGAGAGACTATGCGAAGTCTAGCAATCCTATGAGGATACAATCACCACACACAAAAACATATAACATGAAATAAACACACCAACAAGGGGCTCAAACATCAAGGGTGAGGCTTTAGTCAAGGGGTCATATCAACCTCGACAAACAAGTCGGGCTTTAGTCAAGGGGTCATATCAACCTCGACGAACAAGCCAACTGCAGGGCATGAAGGCTCTTAACCACTGACATTGACCGTCAGGGTGAGCAGATGAAAGGGTAATGAGGATTGGACCTCATGGCTCTTAACCCGGGCCTGGGTGAGCTTCAATCAATGAAAACGTGGGGATCCAGAATGAGGGACCCTACTCCACTGGACTGACTCTATATACAAGATCTGGGGGACGTGTCCAAGAGCCTCAGCACGTAGTGCGAGCATAATGAACGACACAACGATTAGTAGGGGACTGACTGCTAGTCCCTTCTATCTGCCAATTGCCTCTTCACTTAGGAGGACTTAAGTAACATGGCACAATGAGTAAACAAACACAGTCATTGCCTCTTAAGGAGGACTTCAGCCAAATGCCTGCCAAAAGAAACGACAGGGCTTCCAGACTACATGGAGTTAGAGGATGATTACCTAGGTGGTTAGCCAACCACAAGCAAAGAAAAGCTCAAGCAATGAGCTAAAGCTACTAAAGTACCTGTAAGAAAAGCTAAACAATCAGTATTCACATTCAGACAAACCCAAACAGTCAACAACAGTGTTACAACCAATATGCACACAATGCAAGTCAACAACTCAAGTGAGTTCATCACCAAGGATCCTACAACACAGCAAAGGTTAGTGGACAAAGCAAATTTGCATCTCAAGTCATAATATTGCATCAACCACTAGAGCGACTAGCTTGAACCTGAAATACAAAGCTCAAAAGATGAGTACAAACCACTAGTACCAAGACTAGGGTCAAAGGGAAAGCAAAAAGTCAAAACAGCAGCCAATATTCAACATGAAGCACATTTATTCAAGTAAGAACATGTCCTAAAAAGGACCAAACTCAAATCCTGAGGCAAATCCATCTAATGACCATGATAAGGCAAAGGCATACAATGGGATCAACAATTGGGCATCAAGAAGAGAAAATGCATATTAAATCAGAAACACATCCAATAATCATGAAACTTTTTGTGTGATATCAACATATTAAACACAAGCATCATGCAAAAAATTGGAATCAGAAGAGCTCAATTGACATGTCAATGAAAACGAACAAGATCAACATCAAAATGTGTGACACACATTGTCACACCATACATTCATGTGTCCAAAACAAAGATGAAATATGCTAAAAATGCACAATGAAGCCTCAAAAATCATGTAACATGTTAGGAATCAGCATATCAAATTTCAAAGCAATTGGCCAATGTATGAGCATTTCACAATCAATTGAATGAAGCATGGTACATTTGCATACATGTTAAAATAAGCCAACACAATTAAAATTCCAGCAATGATAAAATCAGAAAATCAACACCACAAAATACTAGACATCAAGATAAACATGTAGCAAAAAATTTGGATTCAATTGGATTTGTTTTCAATTTGTTATGATTTTTTGAATTTGCTAAAAATAATGAAAATAATGGAAAAGCAATAGAAAATGTTAATTGAAAATGAAAAAAACATCAACATACAACCAGCAAGAATCGAAGTGAGTCACAAGGAGCGCTTGGAAAATAAAAGTGGAATTGTCCACGCCTGGAATCGAAGCGAGGTTGCAAGCGCTAACATGGAAACGCTGCCGTTTTGGCCAAGGCAGGGAAATAAGTGGAAAATCAAAATGCTAGCGCACGGTATCGAACACAAGACGCAATGGTGAAAGGCGCTTCTGCAGTACATTTCAAACGCTGAACCAGGAAACCCTAGTTACTGTACACGCGCGGTGGAGGACGGTGGTTTCCACCGTCTTCTTCGTTGAGACGGCGGCGATGCAACAGTGACATCCAACAAATTTTCCAGAAACACGCAATATATACATCATTGAAACCGTCTCGATGCGTAGAATACAAATCTAACATTATTTAGGCCTATAACTCAATGGATCGTGCGAATCGAAGGCAAACATAATGCATGTCAAAACTTCAAATCAACCTAACTCAATCAATTCTCATCCATTTTCAAAAGTGTTCATATCAGTGTAATCAGCAGTCAAAGATCTACAATACTAGGTGCATAAGATGAAGAATTAAGAGGTTCGATTTCCAACCTTCTTGAAGAGCAGTGGATGAAAACAGTGGATTCACGTGCTCAAACGGTCCAGATCCACTCCTATATTGATGTTATGAAGCTTTGTGTGTCAATTGATGCTTGATTCCACCTAGATCTCGCTCAGATTGCAACCTCCATCTTCATGTTCTTGAGCTGGTGCAACTTGATCTTGGCTCCAATTCTTCAAATCAATAGCCAAATCCTACTCAATGACACATGATGAACACGATTCTACAAGGATTTTGATGAATTAGATGAAGAATTTTGAAAATTGAAGAGAGAGAAATTTGAGAGGGAAGTGAAAAATCTGATCCAAATTCTGTTATTTTTCTGATTGTGATTAGCAAAATGGCTTTTATACTATGTATTAATCATGCTTTAATCAAGATTAGGCATTGGCTAATGGAAGATTAATGAGAATGAGGTGCATGACCAAAACATACTCAAAATTATCCAATAAACACAATGGCAATGGTATTTTTCATGTATGATCAATAGAATTCAAATTCTCCATTTTCCCTCCAAAATGAACATGCATGGGCAAATGATCATATGAATAAATTTCATGCATTGCAATGTTGGATTTGGAAAATATGAATCATAAGGAGCATAATGCAAGAAGAGGGACTCAAATTGGAGTTTTGAACCAAAAGTTATGGCTCTTGGAAGTTTCAAGCACACTTGGTGATCATTTGCTCATAACTCCTCAACCATTCATCAGATGCTCATGATCTTGGACTTTTTAGAAATGGGAGAGAAAGATCTTCAACTTTCATGTTGTCCAAAATTTCATTTGAAGCTTCTTTAATGTTGGAAAGTCAAGTTGAAAGTGGTCCAAAAACTTGCCATTTTTGGAAACTTGAAATTACAAGTCACTTTCCATTTTTGGAAACTTTTGATCTGGCTTCAAAATCTTCAATATTGATGTTTGACATGATGAATAGACTCCTTTTAGACATGAATGAAGTGTCTCAAACCATTTCTCCACCTCCTAGCCCTCAGTTGACTTGCAGTTGACTTTTATGGGCCTCAGATGACCTGGCAATGCACTGATGACTTTGAGTCTCTACCACTTGGTACAGTTGCTTCAAAATGAACCTTGGCTCATAAAAGCTCTTCAAGATAGTCATGTGGCCTTCATCTCAAGTAAATACTTGCTCTTTTGCATTGATGAATCTCCTTGATGCCAATGCTTATTGATATGGTGCAATGCAATATGTAATGATATATGACCTAAAAAATGAAATGAATGCATGAATGGGGGGTGCAAATTTGAGGTGCTACACCCATCACATTGGGTACTCGCCGTGGAATCTGGCGTTCTCTCTTGAGATGTAGTACAGGATGTTTGTGTGCTTATTTCTTTGAAGCTGTTTGTGTTAGAAATGTCTGTTTGTCAGCATTCATCATACATAAACCACGCATGTGGGCATATAATTTTCAAACATTCGGATATCCATATTGCATTCTTTGCCATATATCTTTGTTTGTTATTTTCTGCTAGCTGGTAGTACATTCCCCAAGCAGATGTCGGCGACTGATCCCTCAATATAGAGTCAGCCCATTAAGCAGAAAGTATTTATCTTTCCTTCTGCATTCCCCACTGAGTTATATCCTCGTGGACGACGGTTGTTTTTGCCTCCTCCCAACACATATATTGGGATAGGTTTCCCTATTGAGTTATATCCTCACTAGGACGAGTCTTGATTCAGTTTGCCTCTTTAGTTTGATCCTAAATTGGCCTTCTTTGTTTCCTGTGTTTCCCCGTGGTATAAATGAATAATTTCTCGGTAATCGGTAATTATTCATCTTATCCTCGGCGGAGTCTGTGGTTTTCCACCCTTATACCGGTAGTTGTAAACCCTATTTTCTCCCCTTTGCAGAGTTAACCTTTTTGTTCATCCTAATCGATGACGGTTACTCTTCCGTAGTTTTCTACCCAGTATCCGGTAGATGTAATCCCCTCTTTGACGGTTATCATTATCCAATATTCGGTGTTGATATTCCCTCATTTTCTTGGATAATTGCTCTGATTAGGCAGTTTATCCCCAGTAAGTCATCTTTCATACCGGTTGTCGGTAATGTTGGTTGCTCCCCTTGAATGGTCATCATTATATACCTAGTTTCGGTATCCCGATGCCCTTCTCTCTCGGTTGATCTATCCTTTATTAACCCAGTAACCGGTTGTGGATAATCTTCTATGCGAGTATATTATATACGTTCTGACGGTAATAGATAATATATCTCATGCACTCTTTGGTCGAAGCCTTTTGTTCTTCCCCAGTTGAGTAAGATTCGTATCCCTGTTTTGGAATCGAATGTCCATCCCATAATCGAGTTTGCTTTTTGCCCTCTTTTCGGATGATGAGTGTTTTGGGAATATTCCTGATTCATGCTTTGGTTGGTCACCTATTATATGTCAAGTAACCGGATGATGGTGTTCCTTCCTTCTGCTCCCTATTATGACTTTTGTCCCCTGTGGAGTCAGATTTTCCTGAGTTGAAATATACCTTTTTAGGTCTTCCTCAGATGTTTTGGTTGATTGATATCTCTCACCCTTATACCGGTCTTAGATATTCATTCTTCCGGGGCATGTTGTTCTCTCACCCTTACACCGGTGTTCAGATCACAGGTCTTTTTGAGCTTATTACCCAGTAACCGGTAATACCTCATCCCGTTGCTTCCCTAGGAGATTTCTGTTGGGATCTTCCTCAGTTGAGACCTTAGTGGACATCCCCACCTGAGTCCGGATTTTTTTATCCGAAGTATCCGTTGCGGATAATTTTTGGATGTATTGGCATATTCCCCAATACATGCATCTTCGAGTCAGCTCAAGTCCTTCCATTGATTTATTTCATGGATTCTCTTCGTGTCTCTCAGCATGTCTCAAGTCGTGACCTGCTCACGCATTGTCACCCTTCGCTCCCCCAGAGTCTCTGTCTCCCTAGTGAGTGTATTAATCCTTTGGATTTTTAGTTTCTCTGGATTTCTTTTTCTTTTGTGGATGCCTATCCCCACAGAGTTTTACCATTTGCATGCATACATCTGCATCACGAGGTCTCTTAGGGACCAAAATTCGTCTCTTTGTTATTATTTAAGCCCATTCTACCCCGTCGAGACGAAGATTTTAACCTTCACTTCTCCGGCTAGAATGACCTTAAATAGGGGCATCTGTAAGACCCCAATTTTGTCCCTAAGATCCCTCATGGCATAATAACATTGCATTTGCATTGCCTCAAGGATCATAAGCATCTTGGTTCCCTTTGCCTTTGGGTGGGACTTCTTGTGAGTGGTTTGATATCACCAAGCATGCTTGATTTGTATATCATTGCTTTTCTTATTTTATTTACTAACCAAAAGCACAAAAATATGTCACTAACATCTTTTGTTTGTAGCTTGAGCAATCACCAGGTCAAGAGCTTCGAGGAGATCCTTTGTGCAATGATAAGGTCAAGAGGAGATGATAGCAATCATGATAATGGTTCCCAAAGCTCTCATCCATCAAATATGCCTCCCTATCATCTCAATTCATCATTTTGATCAAAGCAAGTCCAAGGGTTTGAGGTTTGTGCCCCAAGGAAACCCTAATTCATCTGTGCACCACAATGCCTTGCTCTTGAAGCAACCTCAGCCCATGATCAAATGCAATAAAGGGAAGTCCTTTAATTCATCATTTCATGCATATTTGAACTTATTTGAGTGTTCTCAATCATCAATTCATCAAGATATGAGTCATGGCCTTGAGAAGTTGATCAGTCAATTCATCTGACTATTTTGAAATGCACTGAGACCTAACTTTTTATGGGTTGGTCAAATGGAGATGGTTCCAAAAGGAAAAAATGTTCTTACGGACAATATGAAAAACTTTCATGTTCATAAAAAATTTATTTGAAGCTTAAGGCCATCTCCCATTCCAATACATTATAGGTCATTTTGACTGAAACCCTAATTTTAGGTCAACTTCCCAAGGACATAACTCATTCATTTTTTATGATTTTAAGGTGGGGTCAAATGCATTGGAAATCTTAAGATGTCTACTTCAAATGTTATGTTGAACAAAATTTCAAAATCTCAAAGGAAATCCATGTGATAATGCAAGGCATTATAGGTCATTTTGGGCCAAATGCATTAAAAGGCAAAAAAGTCCAACTTCAAGTGCCCATAACGCTTTCATCAAAAATCGAAATGATGCAAAATTTGAGTCCATTTTGATTGTCTTGAAAAAAGTCCAACTTCAAGTGCCCATAACACAAGCAAATGCCATTCAAATTACATGTCCAATTCAACTTGGTTTGTGTTCAGCATTCATTTGCATGAGCTTTTGGGCCTCACATGCGCCTGTACAGGCCCATGCATGGAGGACCCAATTCTCATGCACACGAGTATTGCCTTGCATTGCTTCAAGCTCAGCTATAAATACATGCTCCTCTTCATTCAATTCTCAACCTAATGGCGCCTAAGATGCTGCACAACTGAATCCATAACCATTACCAAAAAAGCTATTTCATTTTTCTTCAAAATTTTCAGATCCAAAATTCAACTACATCTGGTTGAATCCTTGGATCTAGAGCTTCTAAACCTTCATCCTTCAGCTCATTGATCTTCTGTTTTGGCAAAGCAAGCAAGGAATCGAGCTCAAATCTCCAGAATTCAAGTTTGTTCTCCAACTGGTATTTTCTTCGAAACTCATCATATATTGATCCATTTTCCTGGCCAAATTGTTTTCTGAAGTCCTCACCTGAGAGGCAAGCTAGTGGTAGCTTCAATTTTATTTTTCTTTGATTTGCATTTTTCATACCTGAATCTTCCACCTCAGATTTCTTAACCTATAGGAATCTTGAGTGTGATTCAAGGTTACAGGGGTGATGTACATCACCCCAGCTTCATTTTGGTATAAGGATCGTGCAAAATGTTGAAGGTTTGAAAACCTGCAAATCTGGCCGGAATTTGGAAGCTCACCGGAGAAGAAGGTGGCTCTGGTGGCCGCCCATTTCCAGTTTGAATCTGGATCGTTGGATCTCATCTCCAGATTCAATCCCAACCTTTAGATGTTATGACTTTTGTTTAATCAGCGTGTGGTTGCATTGACCTAGACTCACCATGAGCGCGCGCTTCAAGACCATCAGATTGGCCACGTCAATTAATGAACGTGATCCAACGCTTCCTGATTTTCCTTTTTTTTGAATTTCTGATTTTATAATTTCTGATTTTATTTTCTTTAATTCCCTTTTATTTCAAAAATTCATAACTCTCACATTTTTAATCCAAAAATTATGGGACCAATTGCGTTAGTCTCCAAATAATTTCTAGTTTCTATTTCTGATATTTAATATTTTTTATTTTGTCATTTGATATTTTTTGTGAATTTTCTCTTTTCTTGTTATTTTTAATTCATTTTAAATAGTTTTTGATATTCAAAAAATACAAAAATATTTTCCTAACCTATTTGAATGATGATGGATCTTTGAAAAATATTCTTATCAATTTTTTAATTGATTTGAGATTTATTTGAGATTTTAGTTCAATTAGGTTATTTTTATTCATTTTTAATTGATTAAAAATAGTTTCTGACTTTTAAAAATGCTGAAATTTTTTGTCAAACTTTGTTTGACCTTGTTGAACTTAGGATAAATTACTTGGACCTTTCAAGGTTGATTTGAAGTAATTTTGAAGTTTGACCTTTCTTTTATTTTTAATTCAAGTTTATTTTAATATTAAAAATGCAAAAAATATTATGCTTATTGTTTGATCTCCAATCTTTATCTCACTTCTGATTTCTCATTGTTTGACTTTGACTTTCAATGTCATTTAGTCAATACATATGGATTGGTACATATTATTTCACTTTATGCATTTTGATCTTTCCATTTTCATTATCCTTTCTTCATCTCCTTCTTACTTCTTCTTCTTTCTTCCTTTTGATCAATGAGTTAAAGGTTGATAAAGTGAATGGCTTTGCATTAAGGATAGGTTGTTTTCTAAATCATGCAAAAGGCTTAAACCAATACAAGATCAATTCTCTTTTCCTTTTTGGCATGGCAAGTTGTTGGAACTTGGTTCACTAATCAAGACTTCCAACTTGTGTTGTTGCCTACATTCTTATTGACCGGCCTCAGATAGTTGTGACTTCTACATAAGTCCAATTACGATTGCTTAACATAGCACTAAATTTGCCTTATGGCACACTAATTACTAACACTAACCATTAACAACTAACATTTACTTTTTGCTCTTTACTTTTATGCAATTTACTATTCTTGCACATATTATCCATTTTCTTTTCTCTTTGCTCACTTGAGCACATGTTTATGTTAATGCCATTTGCCTTTTGCTCACTTGAGCACATAATTGTGTATATACTATTGTGCTTGTATTTTTGTTTTGATTGTTGTGAACCAAATGCAAGGAGAAATGGACTTAGATTCTAGGACATACCCTATGCAAAGAATGGAGAAATGGACTTAGATTCTAGGACTTTCCCTATGCAAAATTGGAGTAAAAGGACCTCAATGATGAATATGGACCAAATCTCTAAACTCACTCTTGTCCATTCTTGATTTACTTCATGGAACTTTTGATGTGTGTGTTCTTGTGCTAGGGGTTCCCACTTGAGCTTAATTGGAGGATCATTGCCATGTTCATCCAAAGTGAAAGACACAAGATAAATTGAGGATCTCTTAAGAGGTTTGTTTGTTGATTGCTTATGCTTGTGTGATTGCTTATTCCAAAGGATGGGAGCTACTTGGATCATCACTATGATCTCAAGAGAGGAACTCCTTGTGTGGTTTTGTTCTCTTTTCCCTCACCTCTTGTATGCTTAGGACTTTAGCCCTTCTTCTTCTTCTCTCCACTCTAACCCAAGCCAAAACTTTTGTGCAAACATTTAACTATTGTTTTCAAACATTAGAAACCTAAGCCTTAGGCTTTTGATTTTCAAACCTTCTTTTCATAACACTTATTTTGAATTGAATCTTTAAGTCAACTTTGACCATTTTTGTATATACTTCTAATTGGTAAATATAACCCATTCAAATGTCTTTTGTGGTTTCAATAGCCACTTCCTTAATCAAACTTTTTCATAGCCTTTAGCTATTAGGTTTGAGTTATCCTGGAGGTAGATGTAATACTCACCTATATCCTTAGTGATGGACAATGAGTCTTCCATGCTTATTATAGGGTTAACCCCTCACTAGCATGTTGAAGCTATCCTCACATGGTGGATTTGTGGTTCTTTTTAGGTTGAGTTTTCTCCCTATGATAACAAAAAACCTTAAGGCTTTTGGACCAATCAATTCACCAAGTCATTTTGAGATTTTTACCCCAAACTACGAGGTTTTGATCCTAATCTTTTTTAAGATGGTACGTAGGCAATAGGTTTATCCATCCAAACACAAAATCTAAATAAACTTGTATATTCTCTTTTCATCTCTTCAATCATGTTTGCACAAACAAAATTTTCACAAAACAACAACCTTGCAATAAGTGTGAAAAGGGCTCCCTAGGAGTACCTAGGATGTTTTGGGTGCCCAACACCTTCCCATTATATAACCAACCCCCTTACCCAGATCTATGTTTCTCTTTTACTAGTTTTTGTTAAAACTTTTAGGTTTTTGTTTGCTTTCTAACCATTCCTTTGGATAAATAGAAGTGTGGTGGCGACTCGACTTGTATGATTTACCTTGGATTTAGTCAATATCTCTAATGGTAACGAATACCCCACTACACAGACGAAGCTTATATTTCCTCAAACGCTGAAAAAGCTTCAACAAGTGCTCTACATGTTCAACTTACGTTCTTGACTTTACAATCATATCATCAACATATACCTCGATCTCCTTGTGCATCATATCATGAAACAAGGTAGTAATAGCTCGTTGATACGTGGCTCCGGTGTTCTTCAAACTGAAGGGCATCACTCGATAACAGAATGTTCCCCAAGGTGTGATGAATGTTGTCTTATCCATATACTCGGGTGCCATTTTGATTTGATTATATCCGGAAAATCCGTCCATAAATGAGAAGACGTTAAATTTAGCTATATTATCTACCAACATATCAATATATGGTAGAGGGAAATCATCTTTCGGACTAGCTTTATTCAAGTCTCTATAGTCCACACACATTCAGACTTTTCCATCTTTCTTAGGGACGGGCACAATATTGGCCACCCATTGAGGATATGTAGAAGTCACCAGAAACCCCACATCAATTTGCTTCTGAACTTCCTCTTTGATCTTCACTGCCATATCAGGATGATTTCTTCTGAGCTTCTGCTTCACAGGCATGCACTCAGGCTTCAAAGGCAGGAAATGTTGCACGATTTCAGTATCCAGACCAGGCATGTCTTCATATGACCAGGAAAAGATGTCGACGTATTCTCGTAGCAACTCAATCAACCCCTTCTTAACAGACTCTTCCAGGAGTGCCCCAATCTTCACTTCTCGCACACAATCTTCAGACCCCAAGTTGACTGTTTCCAGATTCTCAAGATGCGGCTGAATGATCTTCTCTTCATGCTCAAGTAGACGGGTAATCTCGTCAGGAATCTCTTCAACATCATCTTCTTCCGCCTCAAATACAGGGAATTCAAAGTTGGGAGATGGTGTTGGATCATTATGTTCAATGGGTTTGATCAACCTGCATAATGATTTTGGATATAAAAGACTTTAGAATTCAAACAAGGCAATTCATTATGCAGATGAGAAGATTGATTTTATTCTATTTTTTAGGGTTTTATGTGATCACCAATTTCATGCAAAAGCAAAAAAGGAAAAAATGGGAAAAACAAACATTTAACATGAATTTATTGAATGAAAATATCATTGTATTTATGCGCCAACAATGTCATCACTTCTCCTTTTGGCATGGAAGAAGGGTTTTTAAACATAATGAACATTACTTTGACTTATGGATAACTGTTGGAATATCCACAGCGACCCAATTATTGCAGATCCCTCCAGGGATGATAAAGTTGCCAGAATCCTCTTCATCTTCTTCCAAAATGGAAGCAGCCTCTTCGTCTTGACTGGTGTGGATGAACCCACCACTCTTGAACAACCCTTGCTTGTTGAAGACACCAGAAGAATAGCCTATGCCAGCCCGGGATTTATTGTCCTCCAACTTAATCATTTGCCCCAATCCAGCAGTTGCACCATGCTCAATGGCCAACTTCACATCTTTATAGGAAGCAAATGAAGAAGTTCCCTTCTTAATAGGTTCAGCAATAGATAAAGCTTGGAACGGAGTTTCAACTTCATCCTCAGCATCTATGTAAGAGAAGGAAGACAAATGGCTAACCAGGAGAGCCTTTTCTCCCCTACCACCACCAGTTTCTTATTCTTCACAAACTTCAGTTTCTTGTATAGGGTGGATGTCACGGCGCCTGCCCCGTGAATCCATGGTCTGCTTAGGAGACAACTATACGATGGGTGAATGTCCATAACCTGGAAGGTAATATGGAAATCACTTGGTCCGATTTTGACTGGGAGATCAACCTCTCCAATCACAGTTTTGCGAGACTCATCGAAAGCCTTCAAACCTACTCAACTCTGCCTTATGGGAGGCCCCTGATATGATAACTTTGCAAGAGTGGATTTTGGCAACACATTTAATGATGATCCAGTGTCCACCAGCACATTGGACATGGCATCATCTTTGCAGCTCATAGATATGTGTAATGCCAGGTTGTGGTCTCTTCCCTCCTCGGGGAGATCAGCATCACAAAAACTTAAATTGTTACAAGCGGTGATGTTTGCAACAATACTGTTGAATTGTTCAATTGTGATGTCGTGATCCACATACGCCACATCCAACACCTTTTGCAGAGCTTCTCGGTGTGGTTCTGAATTCATCAGCAAGGATAGTACATAGATTTTGGATGGCGTCTATAGAAGTTGATCTACCACGTTATACTCACTTCTCTTGATGAGCCTCAGCATCTCATCACAGTCTTCTTTCGCAACTCGGGCCAACAGAGACAGAAGTTTTCAACATAGAGGCAGGTTTAGCAACAAGTGCCGGATTCAGAGTGTTCACAGCATTTCTAACCGGGCGTTCAGCATAATCAACATTATCATTCCTTCGAACATCAGCTTGCGGCTTCGGCGGGGCCGAGAAAACACGACTGTTGCGGGTCAAGCCGCTGACGTCGGTAATATTAACAACAGATGAAATGGGTAGGGGCACCTCTTTCCCATTCTCCAATGCTACAACATTGTAGCGATATGGGACCGCCTTCTCGGAAGAATACGGTACAGGGCCAGCCGACTTAATGGTCAAAGCAAGAGAAGCCTTTTGCTTGCTACCATCATACTTGATGATAACAGGCTCGGGGATCCGGAATACTGGAGAAATTACGTTGACTTCGTCAGCATCTTCGTCAACATTTCTATTTTGAAGGATCTCAATGACTCCTTCGTCCAGCATTTCCTGAACATCTTTGAGCACCTGGCGACAACCTCTCCGGTTATCAGAACAAACTCGGCATCTATCGTGGTCGTGCTCGCAATGACTGTAATCACACAACAATCTATGCATCTCGACCAGAGACTGTCGAATATGACTGACATATTTGACTTTGTACTTGCTAGAGCAGCCCTAGACCATGTTGATAGATTTCCCATGCTCGGGCAATGGGTTCTTCTTCACATTAGGACCTACGTCCTCGAAACACAGAATACCGCATCTTACAAGGTCTTGAACCTTGGTCTTCAAAGGGTAGCAATTTTCCACGCTGTGTCCGGGAGCACCGGAATGATAAAGATAATGTAGCTCGGGCTTATACCACCATTGGGGGTTAGTAGGTATAGCTGGTGGGTCTCGTGGCGTAATCAAATTCCTCTCTATCAAAGAGGGATATAATTCTGCATATGTCATCGGAATAGGATCAAAGGTGACCCTTTTCCTCTCGTAACTTATGCTGGTTTGATTACTGTTTTGAGGCTGGTAGGCCTGCTGTTGCGGACGGTGTTGTTATTGTTGATATTACGGATGTGGTTGTTGCTGATTATTATTGTGATGCTGAAACTGTTGATTATCTCTGAAAATAGGTGCTATATGAGCCACCTGGTGCTGGTTACCGGCAGGACACACGGTATTCCTCCTCACAGAGGGTCTTCATGGTTTCACATGGGAAGTCACAGCATGTGCCTCACCATCTTTCTTGTTCCCAAACGTCCCATACCGTTTGGTAGAAGAACCTTCTTCTCTGGTCAGGCGCCCTTCCCTGACTCCTTCTTCCAGACGCATCCCCATATTCACCATCTCGGTGAAGTCAGAAGGAGCGCTGGCAAGCATCCGCTCGTAATAAAAAGAACTCAAGGTCTTCAAAAAGATCTTGGTAATCTCTTTCTCTTCTAGTGGGGGCACGATCTGTGCTGCTACCTCTCGCCACCTCTGGGCGTATTCTTTGAGCGTTTCCTTGTCCTTCTGGGACATGGTTCTCAACTGATCCCTATCGGGAGCCATATCCATGTTATATTTGTATTGCTTGACGAAGGCCTCACCAAGGTCATTGAAGGATCAGATGTTCGCACTGTCCAAGCCCATATACCAACGTAGGGCAGCACCAGACAAACTGTCCTGAATGTAGTGGATGAGCAGTTGATCGTTGTCGGTCTGAGTTGACATTTTCCTGGCATACATGACCAGGTGGCTGAGAGGGAAAGTATTTCCCTTGTACTTTTCAAAGTCAGGGACCTTGAATTTTACACGGATCTTCACATTAGGGACCAGACAGAGTTCGGCAGCAGACTTACCGAAAAGATCCTTTCCTCTGAGAGTTTTCAATTCCTTGCGAAGATCAAGAAATTGATCATTCATAACGTCCATCTTCTCATAGACATCTGGGCCCTCAGACGGCTCAGAATGATAGATGGCGTCGTCTACTCTGGGCATAGTATACACAATAGGAGGAGGAACAACAAGGACCGGGCTAGATGCCGACAGAGAAGCAAAAATGGGTGCAGGACCCTCAGGCATGAAATTAGGAGGCATCCCCCACGAGAATCCGGCTGGCATGGCCGTTGGAGCAAAGTGTGCGCTGGCCGCAGGCACAGTTGAAGAGACAGTCTTAGAAATAACTGTCCTCTGGGGAGGAGTTGAAGGCGTCGGAGAAGACTGGCTCTGGGAAGCCATGAATGACTCCATCAGGGCAGTCAATCTGGCTACTTCCTCCTTCAGCTCGCGGTTCTCTTGTTCCAAATGATCCATCAGTCTTGAAATGTTGGCTCTGGTGTAGTATCGATGAGTCAGCTTGTCTTCAAAATAAATGAAGAACACAGAGTTAGACCATAGAACAAGAAGCCTGGAGCAAAACCTGCTGATGCACATGATGCATGCAATGCATATGATTTAATTTTTATATCAGAGGAACTTTTAGAGTTCTATTTGAAAATATTGGAAATATTAAACATTTATCATATCTGGAAATATCTCACCAATAATATCTGGAAAATATTTTTACACCAAAGAAGTACAATTTTGGTAACCAAATTCAATACAAGAGAGAAGGAAAATGAAGATCCTATGGAACCCTAGAAGCAATCATCCAAAGCTTTGGACACAGGAAGATAAGATGCACGAAGCCTCTTCACCTCCCTCTCGTAAGCTGCCTCCATATCTACCTTCTCCTTGGCTAGTGGATCGTACTTCCTCTTCCGAAACTTGGAAGACTAAGGAAGTAGAGAAGTCCATGCATCATCAGGATCATCTATAACCTGGTGTTCGAGGAACTCTATTAAAGCATCATTCTCTCTGATCTGCTGAAGCAACTCCTCTCGTTCACGGATCCAAGCACGTGAACGGTCTTCGTCTCTCAACTCCTCTACTCCTTGGTCAAGGAGGGTTGAAGGCCCAGCCACAACCAACGATGTAGGTCTTGGATATTCGTAAGGCATGAGGTATTCGGAAGCTCTCCTCCTCACCCAAGAAGTATAAGGATCCAAAGCGATACAATTCTTCAGACCTAGCTCCTTCCTTCCTTTCTTATGGATCTTGCGCCAAGCACGGACCATCCTGCCCTTCAAGCCTTGGGGATCTTTACCCTCCTGAAAGAACACACCCTCTAACAGAATGTTATTGGGTTTATCTTTTAGGGGGAACCCAAGTTGACGACGTGCTAAAATAGGGTTGTAGTTGATCCCACCACATGTACCAAGAAGAGGCACATTGGACAATTCACCACAAGAGTCGATAATCTGCACACCATCATACACACGGTTGTACCAAAAGATATCATCATTGGTGAGAGACATAAGTCTTGTGGACCAACGTAGACATCCTTTGTTCTCCTTGAAGGCGACCGTCTGCTGCAAGTTTGAAATAAACCACTTGTACAACAGAGGCAAACAACACACAATGGTACCACCACCCTTTGCATTCCTCATATGCAAAGAAAAGTAAGTGTCACCCAACAGAGTCGGAACGGGATTAAGAGTAGAGAAAATCCTAATAGCGTTCACATCCACAAACTTGTCGATGTTGGGGAATAACACTAGCCTATAGATGAGAAGTACAAATATGGCCTCAAAGGCATCCTCACTCATGGCCTTCCCATGCATAATAGCTTGAGCAATGAGGAACATAAAAGGGAGACCTTGAATTCCACCTTTGGTAGTCATATGAGTACCAACCAGAGATTCATCTATATGTAACATGGCAGCTACCTCTTGAGAAGTAGGAACACTCTCTAAGCCACTAAACGGCAACTGGTCTAGAATAAGTATACCCACAAGATAGGCATACTCCTCAAGCGTAGGCAGAAGCTGAAAATCCGGAAATGTGAAGCAACGGTACAAGGGATTATAGAACTGCACCAGTACGCTCATCAATCCTTCGTCCACTTGAGTAGTCATAATAGATAGAAGCTTCCCAAAACGAGCCTTGAAACCCAAGGGATCTAATACATAGGATGTCAAATTCCTGAGCTCTTTCAAGTCGGGTTGTCTGAAACTGTACTTCTTCGCATTCCTTCTTTGTCTTTCCATGTCTGAAAATTTGCAAATAGACCTCTTAAGTTCCTTGAAAATTTTCTCATTATTGATGATATTGATGCAAATGGGTGCATGAATGCATGGATGCAACAATCACACTCAAGGATCAAGCAAAGCACACCAAACAAAGGTCATGGGATGGATCATGTCATCCTTAATATCAATCATCCATTTTGGTGGATTATGGTTTACACCTTATCAACACCCAAGTTCCATTGATATTAAGGATACAAGAACGAATCAACCATGATCAAGGGTTTGTTGCAGGTCACAAGCATAGAGTCTTCGTTAAGAACCACCCAAAGGGAGTGTACTAGGGTTTAAACCTGCCAACATGTTCTACAAGAGGTTCCCATAGTCATCATTCCATCTTTAGGATATTATCGCAGAAACGACTACTCGTATTCCAAAAATATTCTCAAGAGAGACTCTTATGAGTGTAGTATCGCGTAACAATCGTATCAAATCTTACACTTGAACGACTTTCGCACTACGTCCTAAGAATAGGCCAAGATGGGCTTGGTAAACTAAGGTCCTTGGCTTCTAAGGTCTATATCGGAAAGAGTAATGTCTAACCACAACTACTTGTGTGACATTATTGATCCCAACATGACCTCCACCAAGTGAATGGGCTTGCAAGTCAACTTGCTAAGGAATAACTCCACACAAGTCAACAAGACTATGTCATTCTCCTATCCTAAGTGCACTCGAGTTCGGGTATAGAACTCATCTCACAAAGATCACCAAGCATACAAGGAATTAATATTCAAGTAATTCAATCATTACATACAATACAGTAATCCCAAATTGCACAAAAAATATGTCACAAAACAATATACACAACAATACAACAAAATTTGAAAAGTAGGCAAAACCCACTAGGCAGATGTTCCATCCCCAGCAGAGTCGCCACTTTTCGGTAGCGGGGTATTCGTTACCATTAGAGATATTGACTAAATCCAAGGTAAACCATACAAGTCGAGTCGCCACCACACTTCTATTTATCCAAAGGAATGGTTAGAAAGCGAACAAAAACCTAAAAGTTTTATCAAATCAAAAACTAGTAAAAATGTCAGAGATCGGGGTAAGGGGGTTGGTTATGCAACGGGAAGGTTTTAAACACCCAAAACATCCTAGGTACTCCTAGGGAGCCATTTTCACATTTGTTGTAAGGTTGGTATTTTTGTGAAAATTTGTTTGTGCAAACATGATTGAAGAGATGAGAAGAGAATATACAAGTTATTTACATTTTGTGTTTGGATGGATAAACCCATTGCCTACGTACCATCTTAAAAAAGATTAGGATCAAAACCTCGTAGTTCGGGGTAAAAATCTCAAAATGAGTTGGTGAATTGATTGGTCCAAAAGCCTTAAGGTCTTTTGTTATCCAAGGGAGAAAACTCAACCTAAAACCATAAATCCACCATGTGAGGATAGCTTCAACATGCTAGTGAGGGGTTAACCCTATAATAAGCATGAAAGGCTCATTGTCCATCACTAAGGATATAGGTGAGTATTACATCTACCTCAAGGATAACTCAAACCTAATAGCTAAAGGTTATGGAAAATTTGATTAAGAGGATGGCCATTGAAACCACAAAAAGGTATTTGAATGAGTGGTATTTACCAATGAAAAGTATTTGCAAAATATGGTCAAAGTTGATTTAAAAGTTCAATTCAAAATAAGTGTTATGAAAAGAAAGTTTAAAAATCAAAAGCATAAGGATTAGGTTTCTAATGTTTGAAAAGAAGTGTTAAATGTTTGCACAAAAGTTTTGGCTTGGGTTAGAGTGGAAGGAAGAAGAAGAATGGCTAAAGTCCTAATCATACAAGAGATAAGGGATAAGAAATAAGACCACAAATGGAGTTCCTCTCTTGAGATCATATTGATGATCCAAGTAGCTCCCATCCTTTGGAATATGCAAGCATAATAATAGTAAGCTCAAGCAAACAACACAATCACGCAAGCTTCTTGGAAGATCCTCAATGTATCTTGGATCTTTCACTTTGGATGAACATGGCAATGGTTCTTCAATTTGAGCTCTCATAGAATTCCCTAGCACAAAAGCACACACATCAAAAGTTCCATGAAGTAAATCAAGAATGGACAAGAGTGAGTTTAGAGGTTTGGCCCTTCTAATCCATCTTCAACATTTAAAGTCCTTTTACTCCAATTTGCATAGGGAAAGTCCTAGAAACTAAGTCCATTTGTCCATTTCTTTGCATTTGGTCCACCACAATCAAAACAAAACACAAGCACAATAACATACACAATTATGTGCTCAAGTGAGCAAAAGGCAAATTGCATTAACATAAACATGTGCTCAAGTGAGCAAAGGGCAAATCAAATGAATAATATGTACAAGAATAGTAAATTGCATAAATGTAAAGAGCAAGAATTAAATGTTAATGGGTAATGGTTAGTGTTAGTAGTTAATGTGCCATAAGGCAAATTTAGCACTATGTTAACCAATCGTAATTGGACTTATGTAGAAGTCACAACTATCTGAGGCCGGTCAATAATAATGTAGGCAACAACACAAGTTAGAGGTCTTGATTAGTGAATCAAACTCCAACAACTTGCCATGCCAAAAAGAAGATGAGAAATGATCTTGTATTGATTTAGGTTCTTTGCATGATTTAGGAAGCAATTTATCCTTAATGCAAAGCCATTCACTTGATCATTGATCAAGATGAATTAGATTTGAATCAAGGGAGATTAAACCTCCCTAATCAATGCTAACCACCAATCTTTAACTCATTGATCAAAAAAGAAAAAGAAGAAGAAGAATAGAAATGAAGAATTAAAGTGCATTAAATGAAATGGAATGTATTAATCAACAAATGTTGACCAAAGATATAGAAGATCAATGTCAAACAATAGAAGACAAAAGCAAGATGAAGATTAGAAGTCAAGAAATAAACAAAATATTTTTGGCATTTTTAATATTTAAAATAATACTTGAATTAAAATAATAAAGAAAGGTCAAACTTCAAACTCACTTCAAATCAACTTTGAAAAGTCCAAGTGAATTATCCCAAGTTCAACAAGGTCAAACAAAGTTTGACAAAAAATTTCATCATTTTTAAAAGTCTGAAACTATTTTTAATCAATTAAAAATGCATAAAAAATAACCTAATTGGACTAAAATCTCAAATAAATCTCAAATCAATTAATAAATTGATGAGAATATTTTTCATAGATCTATCTTCATTCAAAGAGGTTGAGAAAATATTTTTGTATTTTTTGAATATCAAAAACTATTTAAAATGAATTAAAATAACCAGAAAAGAGAAAATTATTAAAAAATAGCAAATGATAAAATAAAAAATATTAAAAATCATTTTTAGAAACTAGAAATTAAAAGAGAAATAATGCAATTGGTCCCATAATTTTTGGACCAATAATGAAAGAGATATGAATTTTAGAAAATGAAATGGAATTAAAAAATAAAATGGAAAATAAAAATCAGAATTAAAAAAAGGAAAAAGCGTGAGCCCTTAGATCTGAGCTAATTAATTGAGCTGGCAGATCCAAGCATCCACAAGCGCGCGCCCAACGTGTTCCAAAGTCAATGCAACCACACGTTGTTTAATAAAAAGTCATAACAATGAGAGGTCTAGATCTAATCTGGAAATGAACATGGACGACCATGATTGGATCTGGAGACCAGACGGTGGCCAGCACCACCGTCTTCTCCGGCTAGCTCCGGTGAGAGCTCAAAATTGCAGAAGAGCAAATGTGCACCAAAACGTACGATCCATGTACCAAATGAAAGGTGAAGTGGTGTACATCACTCATATGCCACTCAATTCCACTCTAGATCCCTATTGAGAGAGAAATCAGAGATGGAACTTTGGTGGTGTTCAACTGAACTTGCTTGATTTCAAAAATTAAGAATACAACAATGATGCCTCTATACAGAGGACTTCAAACAACACAAAATCAAGGCAAATGGAACAATGTATAGGCTGTTTCGAAGCAAAATGCAGTTGAACAAAACCTTTGAATTGTGAAGAAATGAGTCACGATCTTTGATTCCTTTTGCAAACAGAAGCTTCTATGGATCAAATGAAGAAGGTTTAGGAACTATGGATCTTAAAATTCAATTGATGCAATTGAATTTCAGATCTGAAATTTTTGAAAGAAAGTGAAAAGTTCCTTTGGTGAGGGTTGGGTTTTGAGTTCAACAGAGGTTTAGGCGCCTTTAGGTTGAGAAATGAGATCTAAGGTGTTCTGAAGAATGGTAAGATCTAAGGTGTTGTCGTTGTTTCTAATTGAGCGAAAAAACCTATTCTGGATTTACAAAGAAGAAGGAAGGGGAAGAAAATGTTGCCATAATAGCAAAAGGGAAGGATGGAGCTTATCGAGTACCTTATTACCAAGTAGAAGAGGTAGCTCCAAATCAGTACCAACATCAAGCTTATACAATCCCTACCAGTCAACAGCTAGTATAATATCAACCACCAGTGAAATATCAACAGCTTTATGCTCAGCAGCGACAAAACTATTATCAGCAAGGCCAACAGAGGCAAGGAAGGCCCAAGAGGAAGTTTGACCTGATTCCCATGCCTTACAGTCAACTACTCTCTCACTTACTCCAAGGCTCTTTGGTACAGTTGAGAGATCTAAAGCCTCCCCCAACGCCTCTTCCCCCAAGTTATGATGTAAACGCTAGATGTGAGTTTCATTTCGATGCGCCCAAACATACAATTGAGAATTGCAAGGATCTTAAATAAAAGGTACACAACTTAGTTGATTCCAAAGCGATCTCTTTCACGCCTAATAGCCCCAGTGTGAATAAAACTCTTATGCCACCTCATGTCGGTTATCCTTTGATTGTCATAGAAGAATCTGAAGAGCAAAATCTTGTGTTAAGGGTGGATGAGATGAAGACTTCTTTGGCAGTGGTTAAAGAACAATTATTGAAGAATGGTGTATTCCCCAATTGTCAATCTGGCTGTGAGTAGTGTCTTTAAATCTACAAATGTGTGAAAAATTAAAATATGGTGTCCAACAACTAATGAATCAAAAGACTATTTTGGTAGAGCATGTTCTTACTGATGAAGATGTGGCTACTCTAGAGATCCTCTACTCTCAAACTCAGATACCGATACCAACAAATCCAGTGACTCCTTTGGTAACCATTGTACCATCCCCGTTCCCATTAGAGAGTACAAAGGTCGTCCGCTGGAATTACTATTCTGCACTCTACATTCATGGCATCAAGGAGTCAGTCGTTAATATTATTAGGAGAGGAGGAGTGACTAGAAGTGGTCGAGTGTTTGCATTTGCACCAATTCTAGAGAAGAATAATCTTGACGCCTCGGCTAAGGGTAAAGGTAAGCAAATTGTCAATGTCGATTAAGGGCAAAATCCTCTCTTGAATAAATCACCTCCAGAAGATGTGGATGAACTACTCTAAATCATAAAAAGGAGCGACTACAAGGTAGTTGAACAACTCAACCAGACGCCATCAAATATATCCATTTTATCTCCACTGTTGTGTTCCGAAGCCCATCGGGATACCCTGATGAATTCTAAGTATATCCCATTTTCCATAAGAGATAACAATGAATCGGTTCGAAGGGGTTATGGCCAAAATTTATGCGGGAAGTTGTCTGGGTTTCTGTGATGATGAATTGCCTCATGAAGAGAAATATCATAACAAAGCATTGCACATCTCAATCGAGTGTATGGACACTATTTTATCTCGGGTTCTTGTTGATATTGGGTCTTCTTTGTATGTTCTACCTAAGAATTCCCTGATAAAGTTAACAATAGAATGATTATTGATGAAACCTAGCACTCTTGTGGTGAGAGCCTTCTATGGCTCTAGAAGATCAATGATTGGAGAGGTGGACCTCCCCATTAAAATTGGCCCACATACCTTTTTCATCACCTTTTACGTCAAGGACATATATCCTACATATAGTTGTCTCTTGGGGCGACCTTGGATCCATTCATCTGGGGCAGTCACTTCAACTCTTCATCAGAAACTCAAGTTCATTGTTAATGGAAAAATGATCAGCATAGAGGGTGAAGAAGATATAATTGTCAGTCAATTATCATTATTCAGGTACATTTAAGTGGATGAGGAGATTCACGAAACCACTTTCTAAGCATTTGAAGTAGCGAATATGATAATGGCTCCTCTCTGTAGTGAAGTCATCCAGAAGCCTGGACTTTCTATATCTTCCTGGAAAGAAGTGAAGACAGTGGTAGAAGCTGGTCACCCCGAAGGTTGGGGTAGAATGCTCGAGTTGTCGGTAAAGAAATACCGATATGGATTGGGGTATCAATCACCTCAAGTGGCACATTAGAGGACCCCAAAAGTAGCCAATGGGCAATTTCTTACATTACCAAAGACTTTCACCAGTGTTGTACACCTCTTTGAAGGTCAGATTTCTCTTGTGGATGACGAAGACGACAACATTGATGCAACATGCTTTGTGTACCAGAAAGCTCAAGGCAAAGAAATCAATAACTGGACTTTCGTGGATGTCCCCGAAGTCATTTTGATTAAAAAGTAATTTTCTCATTTTATTTCTAATCCATATGCTCGGCCCAAGGCATAATGGAAGCTTGTAGAGCCTCCGATTATTTTCAAACAAAGTTTATCATAAATAAAATAAACATTTTGCACTCAATTGTGTTCCATGTCTTTCTTTTTTTTCTTTTACAAATACGATAATGTTTTATTTCATACTTTTTTTCATCATTATAAAATAAAGCATGAATCATAACTCATGCAGATCCGTCTCGAATTCCATTGATAACAATACTTCTATGGCCTATTATGACTTTGATAATCCAATCCACCATGCCGACGAGGATTGTGAGGAAGATTGTGAACTCCCTGAGGAGTTGGCCAGACTGTGGCAGCAACAATCAAGGGTTACTCAATCACACCAGGGATCAACAGAGATCATTAATCTCGGGATAGAGGATAACAAAAAAGAAGTCAAAATAGGTGTTTCCCTAGATGGTGATGTGAATAAGAGGTTGGTTGAGCTTCTACACGAGTATGCTAATGTATTAGCCTGGTCATACCAAGATATTCCAGGACTCGATACAGACATTGTGGTGCACATATTACCTCTCAAGGAAGAATGTCCGCCGGTAAAGTAGAAGTTGAGAAGAACCCGACCTGATATGGCTATCAAGTTTAAAGAGGAGGTTCATAAACAACTCAATGCAGGTTTCTTAGCAGTATCGAATTATTCTCAATGGGTTGCGAACATTGTACCTGTACTAAAGAAAGATGGAAAGGTACAAATGTGTGTTAATTACAGGGATTTGAACAAATCGAGCCTAAAAGATGACTTTACATTACCTCACATTGACGTGTTGGTGGATAATACGACTCAATTATCTATATTTTCATTCATGGATGGCTTCTCCTATTACAATCAAATCAAAATGGCTCTGTAATACATGGAAAAGACTACCTTCGTTACACCTTGGGGAACTTTCTGTTGCAAGGTCATGCCATTCGGTTTAAAGAACGTTGATTCAACATATCAATGAGCAATGATGACTATCTCTTATGATATGATTCATAAATAGATTGAAGTATATGTCGATGATATGATTGTAAAATACCAGACTGAAGAAAAACATCTGGCCCATATGTAAAAGTTGTTTGCATGATTGAGAAAATTCAGGATGAGGCTGAATCCCAATAAGTGTACCTTTGGGGTAAGATTCAGAAAACTGTTGGGTTTCATTGTAATCCAACATGGAGTTAAGGTTGATCCTTATAAGGTCAAACCCATACAGAGTATGCCAGCACCAAGAAAAAAAAGAGGTTTGTGGTTTCCTAGGAAGATTGAACTACATTGCTAGATTCATATCACACCTTACATCCACTTGTGAACCCATATTCAAGCTACTCCGTATAGATCAGGCTATCAAGTTGAATGATAACTACCAGAAAGCCTTCGAAAGAATAAAGCAGTATCTGCAAGAGCCATCGATCTTAATGCCTCAAGTGTCGGGTAGACCCCTAATCATGTATCTGATTGTTCTTGAGGAATCTATGGGATGTGAACTTGGGCAACATGACGAGTCAAGAACAAAAAAGCATGTTGTTTACTACTTAAGTAATAAGTTCACTTATTGTGAAAAGAGGTATTCACTACTTGATAAAACATGTTATGCACTCACCCGAGCTGCCAAATGCCCGAGACAATACATGTTGACCCATATAACATTGTTGATATTAAAGGTGGATCCAATCAACTATATCTTTGAGAAACCTTCTCTCACCATAAGAGTTTCCCATTGGAAAATGGTATTAACAGAATATGACATCCAATATGTTACTCAGAAGGACATCAAGGGGAGTGTGCTATAAGATTATCTCACACACCAACCCATAGAAGATTATCAGCCAATACATTTCAATTTTCTACATTAGGATATGCTACTTATCAGAGACTGTACAATCCAGGCCCTGATGAAGGACCCAAACCAGGATCATGATGGATGCTCGTGTTCGACGGTGCTTCAAATGATCAAGGTCATGGGATTGGGGCAATAATCACTTTTCCAACTGGATTTCATATTTCTTTCACTGCATGGTTGTGTTTCGACTATACCAACAACATGGAAGATTACAAAGCATGTATCTTCAATATCGAAGCAACCATTGATTTGAGGATCAAGATCCTTGAAGTATACGAAGACTCAGCTCTGGTTATCAGTCAGGTAAAAGGAGATTGAGAAACTCATGATCACAAGTTGATCCCATATAAAGAACATGTCTTGAAGTTGATTCTATATTTTGATAAATCAATTTTCATCATATCTTGAGGAAAGGAAATCAACTAGATGATGCTCTTGCTACCCTGTCATCCATGTTCAAGGTTAAGTGGGCCAATGAAGCACCCTCGATAACCATTGAACACTTGGACGAACCTGCATATTGTCTAGCAACTAAGGAAGAATCTGATGATAATCCTTGGTTCTACAAAATCAAGAGGTATCTTGAGAAACAAGAGTATCCTGAAAACGCGTCAATCATATATAAGAAGAACCTGGGAAAGCTCTCAGCCAAATTCTTATTGAGTGAGGATGTTCTCTATAAAAGGAATTATGACTCAGTCTTACTCAGATGCGTGGATAGACACGAAGAAAACCAAATCATAACAGAAGTCCATGAAGGCTCCTTTAAGACTCATTCTAGTGGACACACGATGACCAAAAAGATCTCGAGGGAAGGTTACTACTACTTGACAATGGAAGTTGATTGTCTTCGCCACGTGCAAACATGCCACAAATGCTAGATCTATGCGGACAAAGTGCATATACCACAAACTCCCTTGAACGTCCTGACATCACCTTGGCCTTTTGCCATGTGGGGCATCAATGTGATTGGACACATTGAACCGATTGCTTCAAATAGGAATCATTTTATCTTGGTATCCATTGATTACTTCACCAAATGGGTGGAGGTTGTTTCTTATGTAAATGCCACCAAATAAGTGGTTGCTTAATTCCTAAAGAAGGAAATCATATGTCGTTATGGGGTTCCCAATTATATCACTACTGACAAAAGATTGAATATTAATAACAAGATGATGGAGGAGTTATGAAAAACCTTCAAGATTGAACACCATAACTCGTCACCATATCGTCCAAAAATTAATGGCATTGTCGAGGTAGCAAACAAGAACATCAAGAAGATTAATCAGAAGATGGTGAAAACGTACAAAGAGTGGCATGAAATGTTACCGTTTTCTTTACATGGATATTATACCTTGGTACACGCTTCTACTAGGGAAACCCTATTCTCTCTTGTATATGACATGGATGTAGTTCTTCCCATCGAAGTAGATATTCCCTCCCAGAGGATCTTAACAGATGTCAAGCTTGAAGAAGCTGAATGGGTTCAAACGAGGCTTGAATAACTTAATCTCAATTAAGATGAGTGTATGACAACCCTTTTCCATAATCAACTATACCAGAAACGACTGAAGAGGGCATTTGAAAAAAAGGTTCATCCTCAGAATCTCCAAGTATGAGAGCCGATGTTGAAAAAGATTATGCCAATTCATATAGGTTCACGGGGCAAGTGGACACCCAACTATGAAGGACCATACATTGTGAGGAAGATTTTCTCTGGAGGAGCCTTGATTATCTCAAATATGGATGGTAAATACATTACATCCCCAATGAACATAAACACCGTCAAAAAATACTTCTCCTAAAAAATAGACTCGCTAAGTCGAAAACCTTAAGGGGAGACTTAGGAAAAAATGGGCATCCTGGTGGACCACAAAAAGAAAAGGTCCAAGAAAAAATTAGGAATAAAATCAAAAGAAATTAAAAAACCCGCTAAGTTGAAAACCTTGAGGGGCAACTTAGGAAAAATAGGGTATCCTGGTAGACTGAAAACCCGAAAGGGAGGTCTAGGCAAAAGTTAGGGATTTAAAAGACAAGAGGGCACAGTCTGTCGAGAATCTATGAATCCATCACTACAATTATGGAAACCCCGGACGAGAATAATCGATCCAATCGCTCTCCTTAGAGGCAAAGTATAAGGAACTTCAAGGATATAAGGGTTATAGTCGAATTGGAACTCAATGGGAATTCGAGATTTTCTCATTGCCATTGTATTTTTACCGTTTTTGCAATCACCTCTCTTAGGAATTGTTTCCTCATGTAACCACCTGTTCACGAGTCAATTTCTCATCAACAAAAATTTCCTTTACCAAAAGTGCTCCTCATTTTTATTTTTTTGCTTTGTTTACGAAATATGAATTTATTTCTAATAAAAAATGCATTGAAAATTTTGGGGATAATAACGAAAGCATTGAAAGAAAACACAAATTTACTTTGATTTTTAAATGGCTAAAGGATAACCACGATTTCCAATTATCACATACAGTGCACAAGGACATGAAATCACCAAGGTCATCTCGACCTAACATATTAATGGAATTGTCATTAACACAAGGTAATCAATAGTTAACTTTCATGTTCAAATAAAGCTTAGGGCATTAGAAGATCCAGATCTGTCTCACTACTATAGCAGTACCGAGAGACTAAGGTTTCGATAAGTCAAGTCATTCATGTAAGCCAAAGCCCAATCTTTATTGGCACCTCCCAGAAAAATCAAAGCCCAACCTCACTTGGCACCTTCAAAGCCCAGTCATCATTGGCATACCCAAAAACCCATTTTGTTGGCAACTCAAAACCTTGATAAACCTGACGGTCATTGGTGCTCTAAATTCCTAACCTTCATCCCTTTGATAAAAAATCATTTGGCTCTGTATATCCCGTACATAAACAAAATCCCAATCATTGTTGGCATCTTGCATATAGTAATCATCATTACATAACATTGCATCACTAAAACGCGTAGCATATTCCATAAAGATGGAGCATTACGCCATGTAAAAATTAAACATGCATACTTAGCATAATCCAGATTCAAACCTTCATCAGAAGCACATACAAATCCTCGACTGAGACAATAATATTTCTTTGAAGAGAGCATTATCACACCAAAATTCCTACTTGGTATTCCCGACAGGTTCTCCTAAAGCATTTCATTCTTTATTTTCCTTTTGCAAGTATCATTGGCCTTCTGATAGTTTTTTGTGCCTTTTACATAGAGAAATTTCTATACTCGATTGCTTACCTTTTGTAAATACCCCTTGCCTTTTGCAAGGGGAGTTATCCTTCTTGCTTACCTTTTGTAAGTCCTCGCTACCTTTTGCACGAGAAGTTATCTTTGTCAAAATTTTGCATATTAAGTGCACAATAAGGGACTGGACGAATGACATACTCCCTTATCGATTATTTTGGACACCTGACGTATGTTTGGCAAGTCCAAGTGATTGTCAAATTTCGAGAACTTCATCTCCGCCATTGTACCTGTGAGGTATCATGTCGTTCTCATACCTTTTCCAAGTTCCCTATACATTTTGCACGAAGATTGGCATCTCCTATACACTCGCCTTTTATAAGTCCCACCTTCCTTTTGCATGGGAAGTCTCTCCTTTGGCTTACCTTTTGTAAGTATCCTTTGCCTTTTGTAGAGGAAACCCCTTTCGCTTTATACTTGCCTTTTGCAAGTTCCATCGACCTTTTGTACGAGGAATTATATTTCCAAATGTTTACCTTTTGTAAGTCTCCTGCCTTTTGCATGGGAAACCTGTTGGCTTATTTATTTTTGCTTACCTTTTGTAAGTATCATCTTCCTTTTGCATGAGAAAGTACATGTATGCCTTCTCTTACCTTTTGTAAGTGTTCTAAGCCTTTTGCATCTCCTCCAGCTTGATGGGGCTCTAGTGGTGGAATTTGTGTTTTTGGTTTTTGCTGTTCTAGGCATCTACACTTAACCCCAAAATGTTGCGCTTAAAGAGCATACGCTTAGCCCATAAAAGTTGCGCTTAGCGAGCCCGCGCTTAGCCCACAAAAGCTGCACTTAGTGATCCGTGCAATTATGCATATTCTTTCACTATTATGTTTCAATAATTCTAAAGTGTCTTTTTTTATTTCTACTACTTTAATGTGTTTTCTTAGCTTAGTTTAATGTTACATTTGTTTTAATTTCGTATGGTATTTTCTGAATAAACAACTATTTACATCTTCTTGCTTCACATGTTATAACTTGGACTATGATAATCAGATTGACGTGTTCTAATAGCCGTTGAAAATATGAGAAGACAAGCTAAAATTTTCATGTTGAAGTCATAAGTAGAATCACTGTGTAGAAGATTCAAATAAATCGTTTTAGTTTCAGACTTAAGAAAATATTTAGTTTTTGGGCCGGTTTTGTATTTTTTTGGGTCGGTTGCTATTAGGCCCTAATTCTCTTTCTCTATTTAAATAAATTAGTAGTTTTAGGATTAATTATTCAGAATTCACAAAATAAGAATATGGATTACAAATTCTATGGAGAGCTAATTCCCAAAGAGTCGATCTGCTGTTTCGGATTCCACTTTGAGGTTTTTATAAATTTCAGTTTAATTTCAGTTTCTTTTCAACTCTTCCTATAAAATTGTTTGCTTAATTAAATTGCTTTTAGTTTCTTAATTTGATTGTTACTTATAGGATAGATTTGATTAAATTCGATTGTTGTATGATCCTTAACTATAATCACGTTAGCGTAGCTTTTTCGTTATCATGTTTGATTAAGTTGTGTTGGCTTAATTCACGATAACTTAAATTTGTTTTCTTAATCCAGAAATTACGAACATACATCACATAATACCAAATGCACTTGTTAGTGGGTATTATAATTGAATGGGATTGAATCCGATAAAGAATTTGAATTATAAGAATTGATGATAAGTCATAAATCAATACAGTAGATTAACTTATTTATCAATTTTGTTTTTACCTTTAATCATCTTCGATTTAAGTTCTAAACCTAAAAACCCCTTCCTTTCATTTGTTTGGTTATAACATTTAAGAGTTCTTGTGAAACGACATTCGAGTGTCGCTTCCGTTTTACTACACTTTTAAAGTCGTTTTTGACACGTATGTGACACCAGATCGAATTGGCGCCGTTGCCGGAGACACTTGTCTATTTTAACCAATATTATAGTCATAGGTGTTGCGTTTCAACATTCTTGCCCTAGATTTCTTGCGTTCTGGCATTTTCGCATAATTTTTCGTGTTTTTTTTTCTTTTATTTTAATCATGTTTTCCGTATTTCAATTGTTTTTACTTAATAAGGACATTGTCAGTATTTTCCTATTTATTGCTGCATTGCTGAATTAGTTGTGTGTTTTCTCATTCTTTGTTGGTTTTTTTCTATTGAGTTTAAGATGGCTAACCAAAGAACTCTAAGAGAACTTACCGCCTTTGATGTTAATTATAATGCTTTATGTATTGAATATCATATTGATGTGTTGTCTTTCAGATTGAAATCTGGTTTAATACACTTGTTGCCAACGTTTAATGGTCTTGCAGGTGAGGATCCGCATATGCATTTGAAGGAATTCTAGGTTATGTGTTATACACCTTTGAGACCTGAAGGAATCACATCAATCTGAGAGCATTCTCGTTCTCACTACAGGGTGCTGTAAAAGATTGACTATACTATCTTTAGCCAAATTCTATTACGAGTTGGAATGATATGAAAAGAGTGTTCCTAGAAATATTTTTCCCTACCTCAATAGTAGCTTCAACCATAAAGGATATGTATGGTATTAGAAAGGTTGACATGGAGTCATTGGCCGAATATTGGGGTTCTAACAAAAGGAATGCATGAAATTCAAGTTTCTTCTTCCAACAAGGCTTTAGAAACCAGAATTGACGAGCTTACTTCATTGATGAGAAAATTAGAAGTAGGAAAAATTCAATCTGAAAGATGATGTGGCATTTGAACCTCTCCTGAACAACCAACATATACTTGTCCTACCTTGCAAGAGGGTGTAAATTCTGATTTGTCTCAAACATACATAACAAACATCTAAAACCCTCAAAGAAACAATCAGTATAGGTATAACAACACTCCTGCCTATCCACTAACATGTATCATACCAACTGGAGAAACCATCCAAACCTTTGGTATGGGAATCCATCCATGCAGCAACCTAGTTAACAATAATTGATGCTACCGCTGCCACCATCATAAAACACCCCACAAGTAACCACATATGCACCTTTCGGACGTTCACTTGAGGACCTTGTTAAGAAAATGGCTGTAAATAGTCTCCAATTTCAGCATCAAGCATATTCTAGTATTCAGAACTTGCAGATATAGATTGGATAGCTTGCCACTTCAATGAATGTTATGCAGCAAGCTCAAGGATCAAACCAACTTCCTGCCCAAACTGTAGTGAATCCAAAAGGGCCTAATGTGAGTGAAATTGATTTGAGATCAAGAAAGAGTTTTAAACCATCCCTAACACTAGAAAAAAATAACAAAGTTGTTGAGCCCATACCTAAACCTAATTCTGATATTATGGTTTAAGCTGAAAAAGGGAAAGAGTATGTACCACCAATTCCTTTCCCACAGAGAGTTATGAAAACTAAAAAAACGGGTGAGGAGGATACGGATAAGGAAATATTTGATATATTCAGAAAAGTGGCAATGAATATTCCACTTCTTGATGTTATTAAGTAGGTTCCTAAATATACAAAATTTCTAAAAGACTTATACACTCACAAGAGGAGATTCAAGGGAAATGAGAGAGTTAATATGGGAAAAAATGTTTCAGCCCTCATTCAGCCCACACTTGTATATGAAAAAGTCACAACTGAGCGAAATGTCTTAGCTCTCACTCAGTTCATGCCCCAAAAGTTCAAGGACCATGGAACTTTTTCTATTCCATGCACCATTGGGGATAGTAAATTCTAAAATTGCATGCTGGATTAGGAGATTCTATTAATGTTATGCCTACTTTTGTTTATAATAATATTGATCTTGGTCCTTTGTAGAACACATGTTTAATCATTCAGTTGGCAAACAGGAGCAATGCCCGCCCTGCTGGAGTAGTACAAGATGTACTTGTTCAAGTAAATGACTTGATTTTTCCTACAGATTTCTACATTCCGGGCATGGAAGGATATACTAAGTCAAATAAGGCACCCATCATTTTAGGTAGGTCATTCATGAAAACAGCAAAAACAAAAATTGATGTTGATGATGGAACAATGTCGATGGAGTTTGGTGATATTGTTGCTAAATTTAACATCTTTAATGTTATGAAACATCTCATGGAGGAACATTATGTTTTTCACATTCAATTACTTTATGAGTTTATTGATCATACTTATTCTAACCTTTTTTCAGCTGGTTTCTCATCATTGTTTGACTTTGATGGTACTTACTATTTTGATTCATGTACTGACACTAACCCTTGCTCTGTTTGTGCTAAGATTTAGGCTTCGTTGCAGATTGACATTTTTCCTACAATAGAAGTTGTAGATGAAGCTGAAGCTCTCGACATACGACAACCCTAACCAAACCGTGCATTGAACAACCACCTTCTCTAGAACCTAAACCAATTCCTGAGGATTTATATTATTCATTAAAACTTTAATTTGAGTAGGAAGAGAAATTATTGCAGGAACATAAGAAGGGGATTGGATGGACCTTGATTGGCACTCGTGATATTAGCACTTCCATGTGTATGCATAGGATCTCACTTGAAGATGGAACAAAAGTAGTGAGGAATTCCCTTAATCCTTTGATCCTTGATGCTGTTGAGAAAGATATCATTTTCAAGTGCCCATTCTAAACTTTTACTTATCGAAGATCCTCCTTTGATCCTGGAATACAAGGCGAAGGAATTAATAAAAATTTCAATGTCAGTGGACACTACCCAAAGCTACTCCATGAGATTCTCACTTTAGAAGAAGAGACTGTAGAAGATCCCTCCTTGGGAAAGGTTGCTTATGTGATCACCTATCCACCTTGACTACTCGGGTGGGTTCTTTAAAATTACATGCTTTTTCATTGGTTTTTGGGTTGTAAGTGTTGTGTGAGTAATTTCTCTATTCTATTGATTAAATATGTGTGGTGTACATGATTGGTTTACTGTGCATTCTTACCATCTTTTGACTAAACTCTGAATTGTACATCATTTGTGGTATATCATTTACCTTGTGAGATTTTGAGCCTAATAATGGATAACATTCAAAAAAATCCATATTTTTCTTTCTTGTGTGTGTCACTCATGTCTGTTAGTCTCTAGAACTTGAATTGACTCTTGTTGAAGCTTTTTGTTTACGTGTGCACACTGATATGATAAAGGCAACTTGTTTTTGTTTTATTTATTTTTTATCTAGTTAGCCAAAAATCCAACCATGAATATATCATCCCTTGTTTGAAAACCCCTTGAGTATATTATCTCATTCTTTGGTTAAAACTCATCACAAGTCGAAAAATGAAAAATAATGGTATCACCCTATTCAAAGGGTTGAATGTGTCTTGTTTAGAGTTGTGTGAGGTTGAATTATTGTGGTTGTTATACTTCTTCAAAAGTTGATAGAAAAGAAAAAAAACTAGAATGAAAAGAAAAAGAAAAAAAATGGAAAAAGAAAAGAAGGATAACAATACATATTTCTTCTGAACAAAAAAAGACTAAAATGAGAAAATAAAATAGAAATAAATGCAATGTTTTTGTGTGAAAATGAATGAAGCTTTTGATACTTCAACTCCCGCAATTTCTTTCAATTTTATTTTGACCATTTAAATTTTAGCCTAGTACCCCTTAGGATCTATCTCATCCTTACCTTGGGCAAGTTACAACCCTAATAAAAGTTCTTTTGATCTTTGTGTGCATATATTTCAATTGTTAATGTTAGAGTCTTTTCAAGATTATGACTATACTAATTTTCATGATGTACTTTGAGTGTAAATAGTAACCTAAACACTTGAGAGTTGAGTGAATTTTTTCACGTAAGGATCCTGCTACTATTGATATACTCTTTGGTAAGCTGTCTTCTTACTTCCTTTGAATGTCATTGAATTTTACTCAGTAACACTATATTTCTTGAAGCTTAGAATGAGGATTTTACTTGTACCCTTGTGATTTTGAAAGTCTTTGAATTTTCATTCTTTGTTTGTTCCTATTTTTCTATTTTGAATTTTAACTTTAGAATTTTGCTCGGAGTGCAAAAGTTCAAGTGCGAGGGAATTTGATCGGTGCATTTTTATGCAAATTCTTTCAGTGTTATGTTGCAAAAATTCTAGAGTGTATTTTTTATTTCTACTATTTTAATGTGTTTCCTTAATTTAGTTTAACGTTACATTTATTTTAATTTCGAATGGTATTTTCTGAATAAATAACTATTTACACCTTCTCGCTTTGCAGATCATAACTTGGACAACGAGAATCAGATTAACACATTCTAATAGGCGTTGGAAAGCTCAGAAGAAAAGCTACAAGTTTCATCTTAAAGTCAGAAGCCGAATCAGAGTGTAGAAGACTAGAATAAAACATTTTAGTTTCAGACTTAAGAAAATACTCTGTTTTTGGGTCAATTATGTATTTTTTCGGGTCGGTTGCTATTAGTTCTAAATTCTCTTACTTTTTTAAAACAAATTAGTAGTTTTAAGATTCAGAATTCAGAATTCACAAAATAAGAATAGGGATTACGAATTCTATGAAGAGCTAAGTCCCAAAGATTCGATTTGTTGTTTCGGATTCCACTTTGAGGTTTTTATAAATTTTAGTTTAATTTTGATTTTTTTTAATTCTTTTTATAAAACCGTTTGCTTAATTAGATTTCTCTCATTTTCTTAATTCGATTGCTTCTTATAAGATATAGTTGACTAAATTCGATTTTTGTATGATCCATAACTATAATCACATTGGCGTAGCTTTTTCGCTATCATGTTTGATTAAGTCGCGCTTGCTTATTTCGCGACAACTTAAATCTATTTGCTTAATCCGGAAATTAGGAACATACATCACATAATACCCATTGCGCTTGTCAGTGGGTATTATAATCGAATATGATTGAATCCTCTTAGGGAATTGAAGTTATCAAAATCAATGAAAAGTAGGAAATCGATACAGTAGATTAACTTATTTATCAATTTTGCTTTTACCTTTAATCATCTTTGATTTAAGTTATAAACCTAAAAAAAACAATTTCTTTCATTCATTTGGTTATAACATTTAACAGTCATTGTTATACGACATTCGAGTATCACTTCCATTTTACTATACTTTAAAACTCGTTTTTGACCCGTGTGCGACAACAGATCCCTTAACGAGCATGACAACGTAAAGTTGTTGTTTTCAACTCGAATCGTCGACTGTCTCCAATTCCAGAAACTTATTGTTGTTGTTTTGTCATGGTCGACGAGGTGGTGAATATAATTGATATTTATTTAGTACTATGTGAATTTTTTATTCAATTTACAAGCATATGTTATTAATATCTGTGTCTAATTATATAATGATTTATAATTATATTTTGTTTTTTGTGCGGCTAATGTTTGTTTTATTTTATAATTGAGTTACTTTTATAATTATAAGTGGTATGAGTTGAGGTGTTGTGAATATAACTATATATTGTGACATGTAATTATAGTTGTTGTGTTAAGGTGAGTAGTTCATAGTGGGGACTACTATGAATGTTGTATTTCATTGTTGTTTATGATTAGAAGAAGAACCATAAGCATTGTGTTGTTGTTGCATTACTTTTATATCATGCATCATTTGATGTCAGTGTGTTGAAAGAGGTGAGTCATGGGTTCAAAAGTAGGGACCGATGATCTTTTGGGGTTCAAAAGTAGGGATCTGAGGTTCAAAAGTGGGAACCCAATTTGAATTAGGAACCATTATTGAGTGAACGAGATCAGTAAAAAACCTCTGATGTCCAAATTAGTACCACATGCATAGAGTCGAGTTGTGAGTCACATTGCATACATAAAGGTTATATGAATTAAGTTATTGTGTTGACGTGTGAGTTGAATGTGTGTTATTGACTGTGTGACTTAAGCTACCATTATATTCTTTTACACTGTTAATATATTTGAGCATATTCTCACCCCTTTATTATTTGTTTTGAATTGCTTTGTACATTATTGTACAAATTCTCAGAAGGAGTAAGTGTTGTTGTGAGTTGGAAGATGGCCTTTGAGCTTTTCTTTGTTTTATTTTATCGTTTATTGCTACTTGTTTGGTTTATTGCTCGAATTCGTAACATTGGGAAACAATGCAGTTATTTGTTGAGTTAATCATTGGATTATGTTAATTTCATTAAGTATTTAGGTTTGATGAGATATATGAATTTTATGTTATTTATTTTGAGTTCCGCTGTGAGTTTTGAAATTAATTGGAAAATATGCATGTTATGTTTGAGTAGCATCCTAAAATGTTGATTTTATTATGTAATTAAGAGTTAGGGTTTTAGGGTGTTACATAGTGTTATTAGAGCCTGCTTGGTCCACCCGTGTAAGTTGTGTAATTTTGTATGTTCCCTAGTATGCAACATATGTGTGAAACACTGTCGATGTTCATTTATTTTTCAAACCGCTTTCCAACAGGAACGAGATTGAAACAAGTGGGGGAGAATTTTCTATTTCTCTGAGATGTTTCAAGTGTGAAGGGTTGGTTTAGAGTGCCGCAAATTGCAAGAGTGCAGGTGTTGTTAAGGATGTGTTATTTCCCGAACCTGAGAAAAATACACATTCGAGATTCTTATATGTCGGTCAGGTTGAGATGTCTTTGGGGGAGAATGATCAATTACTTTTGATGTTCGCTTATCTGAGAGTGGAGAACAATGTGAAGGCTATTGATATGCCTGTGGTGTATGAGTTTTCTGATGTTTTTCCTGAAGATATTGGTGACTTTCCTCTGGAACTAAAGTTGAGTTCGTTGTAGATTTAAGTACCCGATACTAGAGCTGTGTCGATGGCTCCATATAGAATATATGCTTAAGAACTGAAGAAATAGTTAGAGGATCTGCTTGAAAAGAAGTTTGTCCGACCTAGTGTTTCAACGTGGGGAGCACCAATGTTGTTGGTCAAGAAGAAAGATGTTAGCATGATGTTGTGTGTTGATCATCAACAGCTGAATAAAGTTACTATCAAGAACATGTATTCTCTTCCGAGAATCAATGACCTTATGGATTAGTTGGTAGGTGCTTGTGTTTTCAGCAAAATTGATTTGAGATTAGGTTATCATCAGATTTTAGTGAAGGTTAAAGATATTTTGAATACTACTTTTAAAACCCGATATGGTCACTATGAGTATTCAGTGATATCGTTCGGCATGTCTAATGGGCCAAGTCTGTTTATTGAGTATATGAATAGAATCTTCCATCCTTACTTGGATTAGTTTGTTATGGTATTCATCGATGATATTTTGGTGTAGTCCAAGTCATATGAAGATCATGCAGAACATATGAGAGTTGTGCTACAAACATTTCAAGAGAAGGAGCTATATGCAAAGTCGTCCAAGTGTGAGTCCTGGTTGCATGAAGTGAGTTTCCTTAGTCATTTTATTTCTAGTGGTGGTATTGTGGTTGATCCACCAAAGGTTGACATCATGTTGCAGTGGGAGACTTTGAAGTCTATTACAAAGATCAAAAGTTTTCCGCACTACGCTGGTAACTATAGAAGGTTTATAGAAGGCTTTTAGAAGTTATCTTTGACTTTGAATTAGTTAACTCTGAAATTTTAGGCTTATGTGTGGGAGATTAAGTACAAAAAGAGTTTTCAAGAACTCAAGAAGAAGTTGACATCAATGCTAATTTTGATTTTGTCGAGTCCAAGTTAATCTTTTGATTGTATTATAATGCTCGAAGATGGGTTTAGCTGGTGTGATTATGCAGAAAGGTCGAGTTGTGGCGTATGCTACAAGGCAGTTAAAGGTTCATAAGAGGAATTATCCTACCCATGATTTAAAGTTGGTAGTTGCGGTGTTTGTGCTTAAAGTTTGGAGACATTTTTTTTATGACCTTAGATTTGAAGTGTTCAACGATCATAAGAGTTTGAAGTATTTGTTTAATCAGAAGGAACTGAATATGAGACATAGGAGATTGCTTTAATATCTGAAGGATTATAATTTCAGTTTGAGTTACTATCCTAGTAAGGCTAATGTGGTAGTATACGCACTGGGCATGAAGTCCTTGCATGTGTCGACATTAATGGTTAGAGAATTTGATTTGATTGAACAATTTCGAGATCTTAGTTTGGTGTGAAAGATGACTCCTAACAATGTGAAGTTGGGTATACTGAAGTTGACTAGTGGTATTCTTGAAGAGATCAGAGAAGGTCAAAAAGTTAACTTGGAACTGATTGATTGGTTAATGTTGATCAATCAATGTAAAGAAGTAGATTTCTGAATTGATGAGAATGGGATTATGATGTTCCACGATAGACTTTGTGTGTCAGATGTGCCGGAGCTTAAGAAGAGTATCCTTGAGGAAGGTCATATGAGTGGTTTGAGTATTCATCCTAGTGCTACTAAGATGTACCAAGATCTTAAGAGATTTTGGTGACCAGGTATGAAGAAGGGTTTTGTTGAGTTTGTTTATTCTTGCTTAAGTTGTCAGAAGTCGAAGATTGAGCATCAAAAGTCATCGAGATTGATGCAACCGTTAGGTATTCCAGAGTCGTCGGGATTGATGCACCCGTTGAGTATTCCTGAGTGGAAATGCGAAAAAAATTCTACGGATTTAATGACGAGTTTTCCTAAGACTTCTAAGGGAAGTGATCCAATTTGGGTTGTGGTGGATAGGCTGATAAATCAACTCATGTATTTCAAAAAAGATTAGTTATCCGTTGCAGAAGTTGGTTGAGGTGTATATCAAGAGGATTGTTAGTTTGGATGCTCTTCCTTCAAGTATTGTTTCAGACAGAGATTTGAGGTTCACTTCAAGGTTCTAGAAGATTTTGCAGGAAGCGTTGGGAACTAAGTTGCGGTTGAGTTCTACTTATCATCCATAGACGGTCGTCCAGACAGAGAGAACCATGTAGTCGTTAGAAGACTTGTTAAGGGTTCCGTGTTGGATCAAATAGGTAATTAGGATAATTACTTGCCATTGGTTGAGTTTATCTACAATAATAGTTCCTATTCTAGTATTGGAATGACACTTTTTGAAGCATTGTATGATAGAAGGTGTATGATAACTTTGTGCTGGTATGATTATGGTGAAAGTGTTGCACTTGGGCCATAAAGCACTCAGTAGACTATTGAGAAGATCAAGATGATTTAGGAGAAAATGAAAGCTTCATAGAGTTGACAAAAGAGTTATCATGACAAAAGGAGGGAAGCACTTGAATTCCAAGAGGGAGATCATGTCTTCTTGAGAATCACTCCAGTGATAGGTGTTGGTAGTGCAATGAAAACTCGAAAGCTCACGCGCGTTTCATTGGTCTTTATCAGTTTTTGAATAAAGTAGGAGAAATGACCTACAAAGTTGCTTTACCACCATCTCTTTCGAATCTTCATAACGTGTTTCACGTGTCTCAACTTCAGAAGTATGTTCCAGACCCATATCATGTGATTCAAATGGATGATGTGCAAGTGAGGGATAACTTGACCGTGGAGGCGTCACCATTTAGAATTGATGATCGATAAACGAAACACTTATGAGGTAAAGTGATTTTCTTGGTGAAGGTTGTATGGGGAGGACCTACTAGAGGAAGCATGACTTGGGAAATGGAGAATAGAATGAGAGAGTCTCATCTGGAGCTTTTCCATTCAGGTAAATTTCGAGGGTGAAAGTTTTGTAAGTGCGAGAGAGTTGTAACACCCCGAATTTAATTAATTTATTTAATTGAATTTTTGTTGTTTTTATTTAATCTCTTAAGTGATTTAAAATGCTTTTAATTATTTATATTGTCGATTATGTGTTATCTGATTATTTGGATTTTGTTGGAGTTTGTTGGAGTTTAGTAGAGTTTTATTTCATTTAAGTAATAGGATAATCATTAAATAATAATAATAATAAAATAAGAGAAATAGTGAGATTGGGGGGTAGAAATTAAAACTTTGATAAAGTTTGAGTAGTAAGAGAGAGTGCACAATAATTGAGGTGTGAAAGTGTGATAATTAACTTAAAGATAATTTTAGGTTAAAATAATTAGTGGAGTGAAGGGAAACAAACTAGTAAGTACGCAAGAATTATGAAAAAGGGAAAAGAGACAAACCTATGAAACTCTTGAAGGGGAAGAACATTATAGCCAAGGATTTTGATTGTTTTGCTGCTAGAAATTCAGGTAGGGGGGACTACTCTAATATATGTGTTATTGCATGAGGGGTAGAGAGAGATCCTCACTCTCCTCTAGGTTTTCTTCACCCTTGTTGTGATTTATGAGTTTTGGTGATAGTTGTGTAAAATTCATGCTAATTGCCATATTTAATGTATAATTTAGTGTTTTGTATATTATTGGAATTTATGCATGATGGATGAATATGAACATGAATATTATGAATACCATTGTTGTATATTTGGTGTTATGAACATAACCTTGAATTTATGATTAATTGATGAATTTGAATGATAATTGATGCGTATGTTATGTTTAAATTATGGTATAGTATGTATTCGTTGTTTTCTGGTCGATTTGGGTGGTTAGGGTCAAAATATGAGCATTGATAGGGCTCCAATGATTGAATTTGTGTTTCTAGTTTATGTTATTCTGGGCGTCTGCACTTAACCCCAGAAAGCTACGCTTAGCGAGCATGTGTTGACATTCTATCATTCCATATAATTAGGCGAAGAATCGGTGAAAAACAAACGAAAGATGAGCCAAAATTAGGAAGAAAGATCCAAGAATGAGTGAAAAATAGCCAAGTATGGAAGAATGGGACTTCGTGAAAATTTTGGTGAAAAAGAGTGTTAACGCGGCTACTGGAATAATCACACGCACCATCGCGTGACATCACATTTACGATATAAATGTATGTGTTACATTGCGCGATGCATCTATAAAGTGCGCGATGGACACTTTTTCAGGATTTTTTTGACGCGTTCTGAGCTCTTTTTAAGGGGATTTTCAGCAATTTGACAAGGGTTACAAATTTTGGAGAGTGAAGCATGATTTGGAGAGCACAAGTGAGAATTTTTAGAGCATTTGAAGTCGTTGAAGGCCATCTCTTCAAGGGAATTCTTATGTTATTTTCATCTATCAATTGTGGTATTATTTTATGAATAATGACTAGCTAAGCTCCTCTAGGTTAGGTTGTGTTATGATGAACCTTATTCAATCTTGTTGGAATTATATGATGGTTTTACTTTGTAAGAATCCTTTGAATTATAATCTTATTCAGTTATTTCTTAATCTTAATGCTTTTTATTTGAGATACTCTGTTAATCTAATATTGGATACATAAGGATTACTGACCCTTAGCCTATGTATTGGACCTAGGACAATTGTTCTAATTACACTGGTTAAATAGGGATAGGAGACTCCGAGTAGTTGCATATGGAATTAACATTTTGTACATCACCTAATACTGCTTGTGCTGATGGACTAGGAATATGAAGCTCCGGGTAATGATTAGTGAGTTATTTCGTGAGGGATCAGTTATATAACAATTTTGTTAATTCGCCATGATATTATAAGGATAAGATCATTCATACAAGACATTATACATCAACAAGAGAGGATAAAGGGATTCGATACACAACCTAACAGTCTTAATATTTCTGTTTTAAACTCGTAGTTTGTTTTTCATTCTAAAACCTGAAACCCCTCCCCCTATTTACTATTTTCCTTTATATTTCACAATTGTTGGCTTGTTCAAACATAGTCCCTATGGATTCGATCTTTTATTACTGCGACACCATTGATACACTTGCCGAGAAGTCATTAAGTTTTTGGCGCCGTTGTCGGAGACTGTTGATATTTCAACAAGGCGACATTTGTGAAATTTTTATTTTTAGTATTTTTAATTTTTGTTTTATTTTCTAATCATAATGCTACTGAGGTATTTTCTGTTTGTGTATACGCATTTTAGGATCAACATTAATTCCATTTGATCTAGAAATTGAAATAACCTTGCACGTGCTCTCAGAAAAGCTGTTAGAAAAACAACTATGGATGATAGAATATTAGAAGAAGAGCAAGTATCAAGTTCTTCTGACTCTGAAGAAGAAGTCATCATGGCAGCTGCACAACCCCTCATTATGGGGGACTATTGTAAAAATTGATGAAGCACATGTTTCTAGAGGATTTGACCCAACATACCCTGCTAACTTTGATATTAAGAATTCTGTGCTTTTAGGTCTAAGAGACAACCCGTTCGACGGGAATGCTATCGGAGATCCATGGGCTCATCTTGCATACTTCTTTGAAACTGCTTCGATATGCAAACCAGATGATGTCATGAACGACCAAGTAAACTTGTAGTTGTTTGGTTTCTCACTCATTGGAAGGGAAAAATATTGGTTACTATGCCTTCCAAATGGAACGATTTGAACATGGAAGGAGCTAGAGGATAAGTTCTTTGAAAGATTTTTCACCACCCGCCAGTTTACTAAGTGGATATCTGAGATTGTCAATTTCGAGCAATAAGACACGGAGTCACTGTATGAATCTTAGGGGAGATTCAAGTTACTACTGCGCAGATGCCCCAATCATAATATGAACAATACAAATTAGATGCAAAATTTCATTAAAGGCCTCAAGAGTCAAACACGTATGTTGCTAGATGCTTCAGCGGGAGGCACAATTAGACAAATGAACGAACCAGAAGTAAAGGATTTAATTGAAAATATGTTCATGAATGAGTATCGTGCTAAGAGAAATTTGAAATGAGTATCAGTGAAATTTGAAATGGTGGGGACACCAAAAGGTATGTTAACTGTTAATACTTAAACTGCATTATTAGCTCAAATTGAATTGTTAAATAAACAACTAGTTGAAGGCTTCTTAAACAAAGGTAACGTGAGCTAGATACAAGCACTTAGGTGTGATTTATGTGGAGGAGAACATGTGAATGAAAGGTGTTCGTTGGAAGGGACAAGTGAGGAGGTCCAATTTGCTAATTTCCAAAAGAATAACCTATATTCCAACATGTACAAAGAAAGATCACCCAAATTTCCAATGGAGCAATAATCAAAATTCAAATGCCAACCAAGGGATGTAACAAAGCCAACAAGCTCTGTTTCGAAGGAAATCATCACAGTTGGAATAGACTTTGCAGAATTTCATTAAAGTCACTCAAAGTGGCTTTGAACAGGTAACTTGAAACCATGAAATTTTGAGCAAAAACCATGATACGCCAATCAAGAATTTGGAGACTCAGATTGGTCAATTTTCCAGACAAATAACTTATTTTCCAAGCTCAAGTGAAGGATTCAGTGGTAACACTGTTGATAATCCTAAGAATGAAACATACAAGGTTGTAGATACAGATTTTGGGGCAGTTACTAAAAAGGACAAAGCTGAAAGACTCTAAGAGGATGTAATCAAGAACAAGGAAGGTGGATTTAAAAGGGAGGAGAGTGAGAATCAAGGTGACGAAGAGGAAAAAGGAGTCACCCTTGATCAATTTATAAATAAAAATTCTCCTTGGAAGAGAGCAAAGGAGAAAATCTTGAATGAACTAAATCCACCTTTACCAGATTACATAAAACTACCATATCCCATCATTAAAAAGAAACTGGTACATGAGGATGAGGCTTGAGTGTTTGAAAAATTTAAAGAAGTGCTGAGACAACTTTAGGTAAGTATCTCTTTTTATGAAATTTTACAATTAATTCCCAAGTTTTCTAAGTTTATGCAGGTATTGCTGAAAGGTAAAAAGCAGAAGTTCATTCAAGAATATGTCAACATGACAGAGAAAGAGGAGACAGTAGAACCGTTAAAAGTTCCACCAAAGATGAAGGATCTTGTGGAGTTCAACATCACTTACATCATTGGCGGGTTAAAAATCCCACATGCTTTATGTGACTTAAGATCGAGTATCAATGTCATGCCGCTGAGAAAATTTAAGGAATTAGAGATAGGAGAGATCACACCGAGTAACATGACACTCACTTTGGCTGATTCATCTGTGACTCGTTCGTTTGGTATTGTACAAGATGTGCTAGTTTATGTTGATGGTTTGACCTTCCCTGCATACTTTGTGGTGATTGACATGAAAAATAATTCGGAAGGGTCAATGATTCTCGGGCGCCCATTCTTGGCAACCGGGAAGGCAAAAGTAGATGTGGAGACAAGTGAATTAATCTTGAAGTTTAATAAGGAGAATGTGGTGTTTCATGCATATCAATGGACACCATATATGGAGGATCTTGAGACATGTTATAAATTGAAAGATAAAGGTATTTAAGTTCACAAGAGAATAAAAAGAGGAGCTTTCACCAGTGTAAGGGTATCCCTTACACCTGACGTGTTTTGAGAATGAGTCGTCAAGCTAATGATGGAAAAGAAGCGCTAGATGAGAGGCAACCCATCATTTTTTATGCAATTTTTATTTTGCATAATTTACTTTAGTTTTATTCAAGACCATCCTAAAGAGAAACTAGCTACTCAAGAATAACCATGTCATGAAGATCTACATTGTTCTTAATAAATTTATTCTTAGATGTTTTTTCCCTCTAGATTTACAAGTTCTAACTTTATCATTGAATACATGATCCAAGGAAAAAAAGAGGGACTTGATCATAATGAAATCAACGAATGACTTGAAGGCAAAGGAAGAGAAAATAATCAAAGGACTTGTACTCAATCTTCAAATACCTCATATAGTAAGGTTTGAGCCTAAATAAATTCCAGTGTTCACTTTTCTTTATTTTGAGTATATCCATGCAATTTAATTTTATTTGGTTTGATCTATTTCCGATTAAGTTCTCTAAGTTTGATTAGCATACACTGAGGCAATTTTTTTGTTTATAACTTTGAGCCTTTATAGCTACCTTATAGTAATAGGAATATCCTTTTACTAGCCACTTTGAGTCTAAGCCTTTCTTTTGGTGACGTAGCCTACAACTCTTAGCCATATGACTTGAAAGATTCTTTTCTCCACCCTCTCTTTAGAGTTAGGTAGAATTTTAGTTCTTAAAGTTGTACAAAAAATATTAAGTTTGAGGTTGCTCTTGAAAGTGAGCAAAATTCTAAGTTTGAGGTTAGGGTACTAGAGAAAAAAGTCAAAATTTCAAAAATATTTAGAAAATAAGAAATGGAAAAAGTCACTTCTTCAAAAAAAAAAGAGAAAGAACTAAAAAGAACGACTGAATATCTAGTACCAAAAAGAAGGAACAAAAGGGTATGAGAATAGAAGGAGAACTAGACACCTAACTTCAAAGGTTTAAACCAACTTTCCTAAGAATATCCTACCCAAACATAAGCCAAGTTACAACCCGAAAAGACCTCTAATGTGTCTGTTATGAATTCTATGATGAACTATTTTAGAACATGATCAAGCTAGGTATAATTCATTTTGCATGTATATCGAGAGATGACCCTTATCTATTGAGTGAGTTAAAGTGAGTTGAGAGACAGGTTGAGTACTCGTCGATGTTTAAGGATGTTTTTTAAATTTTCCAGATGGAAGTTGGAAGCTGGAACAATGATCAGGTAACGAAAAAATATGGTGATGTTCATTTGTTATTGTACGACTTGTGTATGTTGAAATATGTAGTTACAGGTGAGTTGCTTGAAGACAAGCAAGGATTCAATTTTGGGGTTGTGATGACAGTCCGTTATTGCATAAAATTAGGCGAAGAATTGGTGAAAAACAAGCGAAAGATGATAGGAAGAAGAAATACTCAAGAATGAGTGAAAAATAGCCAAGTATGGAAGAATAAGACTTAGTGAAAATTTGGGTGAAAAATAGCCAAGTATGGAAGAATAAGATTTAGTGAAAATTCGGGTGAAAAAGAGTATTTTTAACGCAGATACTGGAGTAATCACGCACACCATCGTGCGACATCGTGTGCACGATAGAGATAAATGAGTTACATCGCGCGCGATGCATTTATAATGCACGTGATGGGCACTTTTCTGGGCTTTTTCTAACGCGTTCTAACCCGTCCTGGGCTCTTTTTAAGGGGTTTTTTAGAAATTTACCAAGGGTTACGAATTTTGGAGACTGAAGCACGATTTGAAGAGCACAAGTGGTGATTTTTAGAGCATTTGAAGTCACTGGAGACCATCTTTTCAAGGGACTTCTTATGTTATTTTCATCTATCAATTATGGTATTATTTTCTGAATAATGAGTAGCTAAGCTCCTCTAGGTTAGGTTGTTTTATGATGAACCTTATTCAATCTTGTTGGAATTATATATTTATTTGAATTTGTATGAATCCCTTGAATTATAATCTTATTCAGTTGTTTCTTAATCTTAATGATTTTTATTTGAGATACCCTGTTAATCTGATATTGAACACATGGATTATTGACCCTTAGCCTATGTGTTGGACCTAGGGAAACTATTCTACTTATGTTGGTTGAATAGGGATAGAAGACCCCGAGTAGTGGCATAAGGAATTAACATTATGTACATCGCCTAATCCTTCTTACATTGGTGTACTAGGAATATGAAGCTCCGAGTAGTGATTTGTGAGTTACTTCGCGAGGGATCGGTAATAACAGTTTTGTTAATTTTCCGTGAGATTATAAGAATAAGATCATGCATACAAGGAATCATACATCAACAAGAGAGGATAAGGGTATTAGATACATAACCTAAGCGTCTTAATATTTCTATTTTAAACTAGTAGTTTGTTTTTCGTTATGAAACCTGAAACCCCCCATTTACTGTTTTCCTTTACATTGCATAATTGTTGGCTTGTTTGAACACATTCCTTGTGGATTCAATCTTTTATTATTGTGACATTATTGGTACACTTTCCGAGAAGTCATCAGCATGAAAACACAAAGTTGCTATTTTCGACTCGAACCGTCAGATTTCTCTGATTCTAGTCATTGTTTGTTATTGTTTTGTCATGGTTGGTGAGGTAATGAATATAATTGATATTCCTTAAGTACTATGTGAATGTTTTATTCTATGTACGAGTATATGTTATAGAAATGTGTGTATAATTATATGTTATTTTTTGTGCGACTGATATTTTGCTGTTGTTTGATTTGTTTTCTTGAGATTAATTGTGGAATGAAGAATTATCATGAATTAGTTTTTAATTGAGTTAATTGCATAATTATAAGTGGAATTAGTTATGATGTTGTGAATATAACTATATGTTGTGACATGTAATTATAATTGTTGTGTTATGGTGAGTAGTTTAGAATTAGGGACTACTGTGGATGTTGTATCTCATTCTTGTTTGTGATTAGAAGTGGAACCATAAGCGTTGTATTGTTGTTGCATTACTTGTATGTCATGCATCATTTGGAGTCAGTATGTTGAAAGAGGCGAATCACAGGTTCATAAGTGGGCACTGGTGATCGTACGAGGTTCAGAAGTGAGGACCAGGGGTTCAGAAGTGTGAACTCGGTTCAAATGAGGAACCATTGTTCGAGTTATGAGTAAAATTGCATACATAAAGGCTATGTGAATTGAATTGTTATTGGTGCGCTGCAAAAAATACCTAAGCGTTCACACACTCGAAATACAACAGAGTCACCACCAAACTATATTTATTCCAATGGAAAGGGAAAATATCGATAAAACCCAAGAGGAAGAGAAGCAGGGTAAGGAAGCCAATTATGCAAGGGGAAGGTATTAGCATCCCTCACATCCATTATACTCAATGGGAACCATTTTGATTTTACTTTACACGGATGGGTGTTATTATCTAAGCGTGACTTACTATTGATATTTATAAAAGGGAAAAATAAGCTTATTAATTAATGCGCTCTCCAAGGATTCAAACTCTTGTGCCTACGTATTCTCATAGTGCAATGAGAAAATTAGAGCTTTGTACTTCATGGTAGAAAACTCCGTATTTTTTTGGTTGTATTTAGGGAACAATGTTATAATTGTATCTTAGAAGTATTTCGACATTAGTTGATTCTGATCCTTATTCAAATGCTCTAAGTTTTTAGTATGCATGCTAAGGAACGAGTTATAATAGTTATTTTATGAAAAGAAAGTTGTTTTAAAAATGTTTATGATTGAATTGAATTGAAAAAGGTTTGTGAATGAATTGGAAAAAATTTGTGAAATGATGTTGTTGTTAAGGTGTTATTTAGACCAAGATTGTTCTGTTTGAACCCATAAAGTGGTGCCTGAACCAAGGATAATGAATTGTAAGAAAGTGGTGTCATAACCAAGAACTGAAATAAAAGTGGTATCATAACCAAGAACTGAAATAAAAGTGGTGTTTAAACCAAAGAGAAAATGAAAGTGGTGTTTAAACCAAAGAGAACATGAAAATGGTGTTTAAACCAAAAGAGGTGGATGTTTTAACCAGGATGATGATTAACCCAAAGAGAAAAATAAGAGTGGTGTTTAAACCAAAGAGTGTGGCGTTTAACCAATAACTGGTGATTAGCCAAAGAAAAAAATAAGAGTGGTGTTTAAACTAGGAGTGTGGTATTTAACCAATAATTGATGATGAACCAATACAAAATTATAGGATTTTGCCTAGATCCGGAGATCAAGACCTACAAGAAAGGAGTGTTTACCTAAACATGGAACTAACAAGGCAAACATGCATGACAAGGCTTACCTAAGCATGGGAACTGGTCTTGGATTGACTATCATATAGGAACTGGAGTTTTTTGGATGGCCATACGAGAACTAGACTTTGAAATATTTTCTAGACGAGAACTGGACCTCAAAATGATTTTCCAAATGGGAACTGGGTTTTGAAATGATTTTCTAGAGGGAAGCGGCTTCAAAGTGATTTTCCAGACAGGAACTGGGCTTTGAAATGATTTTCCAAACAGGGATTGGGCTTTGAAATGATTTTCCAGACGAGAACTGGGATTTGAAATGATTTTCCAGACGAGAACCGGGCTTCGAAATGATTTGCCAGATGGGAACTGGGCTTTGAAATGATTCGGCAGACGGTAACTGGGTTTTGAAATGATTTTACAGACGGGGACCGGGCTTTGAAATGATTTGGAAGACGAGAACTGGGCTTTGAAATGACTTGCTAGACAGGAACTGAGCTTTGAAATGATTTTCCTGACCGGAATTGGGCTTTGAAATGATATTCCAGACAGGAACTGGGCTTTGAAATGATTTTCAAAACGGGAACTGAGCTTTAAAATAATTTTCTAGACGAGAACTGGGCTTTGAAATGATTTTTCAGAGGAGGACTGGGCTTTAAAATGATGTTTATCGAAGTCAAACTTTGATAGGGTGCCAACCAAAGTTGGACTTTGATATGGTGCCAACCGAAGTTGGGCTTTTACGAGGTGCCAACCAAAGTTGGGATTTGCTTGAAGGTAAGGCTTCATGGGGAATTCATTGGGAATATTAGCTGGGAATTTGTATGGGTAATATTCTCTTCAGATGTACATTATCATCTTAATTGGGGATTGATTTGGGTCTTTCGTGCAAGGTACCAAGTTTGGCCTATGTTTTGTATGCATGTTTGAATTCGTATGGCATAATGCTTCATCTTGATGGATATGCTACACATTTTTTAGGGATGCAATGCTATGTAATGATGATTATTATATGCAGAACACTAACATAGTTGGGCTTTGATATTTCTCGGAGGTGCCAATAAAGACTGGGCTTTGACTTTTCTTGTTTGTTTTACAAGGCTTCATACTATGAAAGATGAATGATATGCATGGGAAAAGTGACATGATTAATGCATGGTGATGATTTGTGTAATGGTCTCGAAGGTTTAACAAGTTCCCCTAAGGTGGGTCATGTATGGTTGAAACTGAGAAGTGTCTTATTTGGCTACAAGACTTGTTGTTGAAAAGTTATATGATATGCTTAGCATGACTTATATAATGCATGAGATTATGAATGTTATGCAATGATGTTGATCGCTAGGTGAAAGGAATGACTGGTATCGACAGGGGTGGACTCTCGTTCTAGTTTTTTGGTATGGTGGTGAACTTTGATTCTCCGAAATTCGATAATTGAATCAAGGAACTCACAAGTTGATTAAGAAAGTTTTCAGGATGCCACTGCTGCTGAAGGTTCCAATTTGATACTTTTTGAGAGGGATGTCTAATAAAAGGAAGATTGTTATCAACTAGTTGGTTGGAAACGGCACAATTGTTGGAAACAAATCATCAACACAAGGGGTTGGAAAAAGATCATCAACACAAAGGTTGGAAAAAGAGAAGAAGTAAGTAAATGAAAAACAAGAAAACACACAAGTAAATGATTCCCTCCCCCACACTTAAGAAATATATTATCCTTAATGAAAGAACATAAGTATAAAATAAGAGAGAGAGAGAGAGAGAGAGAGAGAGAGAAGAGAGGAAATAACACACCTGAGTAGTCAAGGTGAATAGGTGATTGCATAAGCATAATTTCCCAAAGAGAGCTCTTCTATAGTCTCTTCTTCCAAAGTGGGACTCTCATGGAGTAGCTTTGGGTAGTGTCCAATGACATTGAAATTTTTATTAATGCCTTCGCCTTGTAATCCAGGATCAAAGGAGGATCTTTGATAAGTAAAAGTTTCGAATGGGCACTTGAAAGTGATCTCATTCTCCATAACATCAAGTATCAAAGGAATAAGGGGTTACTTCACTACTTTTATTCCATCCTCAAGTGAGATCCTATGCATACACATGGATGGGCTAATATCACGAGTGCCAACCAAGGTCCATCCAGTTACCCTCTTATGTTCCTGCAATAATTTCTCTTCCTACTCAAATTGGAGCTTTGAGGAATAATATAAATCCTCAGGAAGTGGTTTAGGTTATAGAGAAGGTGGTTGTCCAATGGATGGTTTAGTTGGGGCAACCGGGATGTCGAGAGCTTTAACTACATAAAGAACTTCATATGTAGGAAAAATGTCAACCTGCAAGACAACCTCAATCTCATCACAAACATAACAAAGGTTATTGTCAGTACATGAATCACAACAGTAAATATCATTAAAGTCAGACAATCATGGGAAGTCAGCTGAAAACAAGTCAGAATAAGTACGATCAACAAACTCAGAAAGAAATTCAATGTGTAGAACATAATGTTCTTTCATGGGGTGTTTCATAGCATCAAAGATGTTAAATTTAGTAATGATATCACCAAACTCCATAGACATTGTTCCATCATCAACATCAATTTTTGTTTTTGCTATTTTCATGAATGACCTGCCTAAAATGATGGGTGCCCTGTATGACTTAGTTTCTCCTTCCATGTCCAAAATGTAAAAATCAGCAGGAAAAATCAAGTTATTAACTTGAACAAGTACATCTTCTATTTCTCCAGCAGGTCGAGCATTACTCCTGTTTGTCAACTGAATGGTTAAACTTGTATTCTATAAAGAACCAAGACCAATATTATTATAAACAGAAATAGGTATAACATTAATAGAAGCTCCTAAATCCAACATGCAAATTTCAAATTTACTATCCCCAATGGTGCATGGAATAACAAAAGTTCCAGGATCCTTGCACATCAAGAAGCGGAATGTTCACCGCCATCTTTCAGAATATATACAATATCTCTTTATCCTTATATTCCTCCTCTAAATTTTTATTTTTCAAAACTCTATGTGGGAAAGTAATTGGTGGTACATACTCTTTCTCTTTTTCATCTTCAACCATAACATCAGAATCATGTTTATGTATGGGCTCAAGTATAGGCTCAACATCTTCATTAATTTTTTCTAGTGCTGAGGTTGGTTCAAAACTCTTTCCGGATCTTAAATAAATTGCACTCACATTAGGGACTTTTGGATTCACTACTATTTAGGTAGGTAGTTATTTTGATCTTTGAGCTTGCTGCATGGCATTCATTGAAGTGGCAAGCTGTCCAATTTGTGTCTGCAAGTTCTGAATACTAGAATCTGTTAGCTGCTAAAATTGAAGATTGCTTACAACCATTTACTTGACCAGGTCCTCTAGTGAAGGTCCGGGAGGTGCAGAGGTGGTCACTTGTGGGGTGTTTTGTGGTGGTGGCAGCAATAACATTAACTGTTGTTGACTAGGTTGTTGAGTGGATGGGTTTTCATACCGAAGGTTTTTATGGTTTCTCCAGTAGGGATGATACCTATTAATGGATATGTCAAGAGTGTTGTTGCAATTGTACTGGTTGTTGCTTTGAGGGTTATAGATGTTTGCTGCATATGCTTGAGGAAAATCAGAATTTACACCCTCTTGCAAGATAAGACAAGTATATGTTGGGTGTTCAGGAGAGGTGCAAATACCACATAATCTTTCATATTGAGTTTTTCCTACTGCTAGTTGTCTCACCAATGAAGTAAGCTCATCAATTCTGGTTTCTAAAGCCTTGTTGGAAGGAGAAGCTTGAATTTCAAGCACTCCTTTTGTTAGAACCACATAGTTGCTTATGGTTGTGAATAGTTGTGAGTTGAGTGATATGTTTTTGATTAGGGTCTTAGCTGCAGCTGGGGTCTTATCAACAAGATCTCCTCCACTAGCAGCATCCAAGATATTTTTGTCCATAGGTAGTATCTCTTTATAAATGTACTAAATTAACAATTGTTCAGAAATCTGGTGTTGAGGATAACTCGACACTAACTGCTTGAATCTCCCATAATATTCAGCCAATGACTCCATGTCAACCTGTCTAATACCATATATATCTTTTCTGATTTAAGCAGCTCTTGAGGCAGGGAAAAATCTTTCTAGGGACACTATTTTTAGTTCATTCTAGCTTGTGACAGAATTCAACTCAAGATAATACAACCTATCTTTTGCAGCCCCTTTGATATGATCCTCTATGATTCTTTCAGGTCTCAAAAGTGTAGAGCACATAACTTAGAATTCCTTTAGATGCTTATGCGGATCCTCACCTACAAGACCATTAAACCTCGACAACAAGTGTATTAAACTAGATTTCAATTCAAAAGGTACATCAGCAGTATGATATACATAAAGCATTATAATTCACATCATGGGCAGCAAGTTGTCTAAGAGTTCTTTGATCATCCATGTTAAACTCAATAGGAAAAAAATAAAGAATGAGAAAACACTAATTCAGCAATGCAGTAAGAAACAAAAAAATACTGATAATGTCCATATTAAGAAAAAACAATTGAAATACGGAAAAAACGATTAAAATAAAAGAAAAAAATACAAAAACACAAAAATTAATCTAATTATGTCAATTAAGAATTTTGAGATTCTTTTTTGGAATTTTCTAAAACTATGAAAACTGGAAAAAAAAATCATAAAAAATAGAAAAATGATGAATTTGGGGTTTTAAGGGTGGTATCCCGTATATCTATCCAAGAGTACGGGACTTTGACTCCTGATTTTTTTATACTAAATTGGCATGGAAAAATTTCGATTCCAAGATGATTTTTCTAAAATCCAATTTTCAGACCGAGTTTGGCGGATACACGCGAATCGGTCAAAACAGCAAGAACGAAGGGGCCAAAACTCAAGGAAGAACACATAACACTCTAATATTGGTAAAATTTGACAAGAGTCACCATCAATGACACCAATTTGATCAGTTGTCATGCATGTGTCAAAAATAAGTAATTGAAAACTATAGTTTAGAGAAACGACACTCGAATGTCGTATCACAAGGACTCTTGTATTGAATTTTACCAACTAAAAATGATGAGGTTTTTAAGGTTTAGGTTTAGAATAAAATAACAGTAAAAATGATTTGATTACGAATAAGCTAAAATGACTAATCCTACTGATTTGAGTTCCAAATTATCACTGGCTATTGTAAATCCAATATGCTAAGCGACTTCAATTATATTTGAATAGGAAATCAATTAGACAACCGCTATCAATATCATGTGAATTATGTTCCTGTTTACCACATTAAGCATGACAGCTTAAATATTAGGCGAAGCTAACATATAAGCTAAGTTAACATGCGATTAAAATTAGGAACATGCATACAACCGAATTTAATCAATTTTATCCTATGAGTAGCAATCGAATTAAGAAAATGAAAGTAATTGGATTAAGCAAACAAATACATAGGCATAATTGAACAAAAATCAAAATTGAATTGGAATTAAAATAACCTTAAAATGGTGGAGCCCCTAATCAACAAAATTTTCCTTAGGGATTAGTTCTCCATGAAAATTGTACAAAGCTAAGAATTTCGTGAATAATGAATAGTGTGAATGAACAATAGCATGACTTATTTAGGTTAAAGGACGCAAGGATTCGGGTTCTCATTCAAACCGGATCGGAAAACATAAAAAAACCGGCCCAAAACTAATTACTTTCTAAAGTCTGAAACTAAAACAATTATTTGAGTTTTCTACACCCAAGATCTGCTTTTGACTTCAACATGAAACATTTAGCTTATCCTCTTAGATTTCCAACTCCTATTAGAACGTGTCAATTCAATTCTCGTAGCCCAAGTTATGACTTGCGAAGCAAGAGAGTGTAAATAACTATTTATTCAGAAAATACAATACGAAATTAAAATCAATGTAACAATAAACTAAGCTAAGGAAACACACTAAAATAGTAGAAATAACAAAAGACAGTCTAGAATTATTGCAACATAATAGTGAAAGAATGTCTATGAAAATGCACTGATTAATCATGTTGACCTTGCCTTGGGTGTTATCCGAGCTTTCCTTGCATATTGCGTTCTCATGATCCACCTTTTCCATGATTCCTTAGCCACTAACTTTATAAAATGTCATTGTCGGGGAATCAGTTTCGACGGGTGAGGAAGGGAAAGAATGAGCTTTTTCTGGTTTATATGCACGAGATGCAAATGCATGAATGCATGAATATATTCTTAGTTTTCAAGGAATCCGAGAGTTGTCGTCAATTATAGAGTATGAAAGTAAAGACAAAGAGGAAACCAGTATGGGAAAAAGAGATTTTTTTATGTATTTATGAACTGGTATGTATCTCTTATGTATGGTTTTATCTTTTCTGAATGTTCAACAATGACCAGCAATTTGTGATTCCTTGGAAACGATGCATATGACTTTTTTATATGGATGGAATGAAAATAGATATGTAGTACTTTTTTGCTTAAATGGTTCAAAGGTTTGATGATGCAATATTAGGTTCAAAAGTTTGGTATATATATGATGATGCAATAATATTATGCGATAATATAGGTTTAAAGGTTCGACATATTATGGATAATCTGTATATGATTCTCAAAACGTAGGTTCAAAGGTTGGACGTATTCATGATTCTCAAGGTAGGTAGAGTTTAGGTTTCCTGTAAAAAAACTCATATCCCCCTCACAGTTAGGTTCTAGTCTTAAGAAAGGTGGTTCCTAAAAGGCCTCCTAGAGTCATGGATCCAAATGAAAATAAATTGTCGTAGAAAATGTTTGCAGGACAATGATACTTCCAAATGGCTTTATTCTGGGTGTGGGTCTCATGCCAACCCAACACGAGAAACATAGGTGAACACGACTATCCACCACTCCATCATGTGTGTATACTCAAGCCCGGGTATATATCTCTTCTCTCAAATAGCAACATGACACTCAACCCACAAATGAAAACATAACAAATATCCAGAATATAATGATTATATAAAACAGTAAAGGTGCAATAAAATAAAGCAAGTAAAGCAATAAAGATAAAAACCCAATCATGCAAAGAAAACAAACAAAACTAGGCTTGACTTGCTTAGGTATTTCCCAACAGAGTCTCCAGTTGGTGTGCCGCTAAAAATACCTAAGTGCATCGAACTCTCGAAATACAACATAGTCGTCACTGAACTTTATTTATTTCAAAAGAAAGGGAAAATATCAATAAAACCCAAGGAGAAAAGAAACAGGGTAAGAAAGTCAGTTATGCAAGGGGAAGATATTAATATCCCTTACATTCGTTGTACTCCACGGAAACCGTTTTGATTGTTCTTTGCACGAATGGGTGTTATTATCTAAAGGTTAGTTACAATTAGTCTTAATAACGGGGAAAAATAAGTTTATTAATTAATGTGCTCACCAAGGATTCAAACCCCTGTGCTCACGTATTCTCATAGTGAAATGAAAAAATCAGAGCTCCGTAGTTCATGGTAGAAAACTACGTATTTGTTGGTTGTTTTTAGGGAACAATGTTATAATCGTATCTTATAAGTGTTTTGAGGTTAGCTGATTTTGATCCTTGTTCGGATGCTCTAAGCTTTTAGTCTGACTTCTATGGAACATATTATAACAATTATTTTATGAAAAGAAAGTTGTTTTGAAAAGGTTTATGATTGAATTTAATTGAAAAAGTTTGTGAATGAATTGGAAAAGATTTGTGAAATGATGAAGTTGTTGTTAAGGTGTTATTTGGACCAAGATTGTATTGTTTGAACCCATATAGTGGTGCCTGAACCAAGGACAAGGAATTATATAGAAAGTGGCGTCATAACCAATAACTAAAATAAAAGTGGTGTCATGACCAAGAACTGAAATAAAAGTGGTGTTTAAACCAAAGAGAAAATGAAAGTGGTGTTTAAACTAAAGAAAAAATGAAAGTGGTGTTTAAACAAAAGAGGTGGGTGTTTTAACCAACATGGTGATTAACCAAAGAGAAAAATAAGAGTGGTGTTTAAACCAAAGAGAAAATAAACGTGGTGTTTAAACCAAAGAGTGTGGTGTTTAACCAATAACTGATGATTATCCAAAGAAATAATAAGGGTGATGTTTAAACCAGGAGTGTGGCATTTAACCAATAACTGGTGATTAGACAAATAAAATAATAAGAGTGGTGCTTAAACTAGGAGTATGGAATTTAACCAATAACTGGTGATTAGCCAATTCATAATTTTAGGGTTTTGCCTAGATTCGGGGATCAAGATCTATAAGAAATGAGTCTTTGCCTAAGCATGGGACTAGCCAAGCAAACACGCATGAAGGGGCTTGCCTAAGCATGAGACTAACAGGGCAAGCATGCATGAAAATGGTTTTCCTAAGCATGGGACTAAAAAGGCGAACATCCATGAAAATGGTTTGTCTAAGCATCAGACTAACATGACAGACATGCATGAAAAAGGTTTGCCTAAGCATGAGACTAACAAGGCAAACATAAGGAAAAGTGGGTCTGCCTAAGCATGAGACTAATAAGGAAAAAATGCATGAGAATGAAGGGTTTGCCTAAGCATGGGACTAACAAGATAAACATGCATGAAAAGGGTTTTAACCATGAGAAGGTGATTAACCCAAAGAGGTGTTTAACCAAGATAAGGTGATTAACCTAAAAAATTATGTATGGTTCAAAGATGGGTGTTTAACCTAAAGGAGGTGATCAACCCATGAAGGAGGTGTTTTAATCAATAGAAGGTGATTAACCTCAAAAGTGTATGAGTTGCCAAAGAGTATTTTGTTTTGTCTAAAGAGAGTGGTGTTGTTGATGTGGATTGTTTAGTTATTGGTATGAGGAAGAAGGTTTGAAAGTCGCTTGATTTGAATTGCACTAAAGTCTATGAATAAAGGCGGATACTTTGAATAATTGGGGCCTACGTCCCATATTTAAAGATATTCAGAACAAGGGTATGGATGATCCCTCTAATTATTCTCCATTTCTTAAGGCTCTCAGCACATAATTCACATCATAATTAAAGAGTGTTTTGAAAGAAAAGTCTTTATCTGAAAAGGGATTAGGCAAGGTGTGCTTGAGTCGATGAAGCTTAACATGATCAAGTCTTGATGTCCTTCTATATCCAAGGTCTTGAATGTGAGTTTTGACTTGGTGGATCAGTTGTATATGCAAGTGTAAAGGTCTAATTCAATCCACATTATGTACGCGGAGTTGTTGTTCATCATCTTTTGCCACAACCTTGTTATTCATCATCTTTGCCATCACTTTTTTTATTGCAGACCGCAGATCAATGAACTTGGCATTCATCTCGCAACATAGCTCAAAAATGTCACATGATCTTGTAATGTCAACGGTGAATCCTTCCAAAACACTAGAAACTTCGTACTATCGGTAAAATTAACCAGATCGTTCTATTGGAAATTGCAAGGGAGTCATAACTTTTTAAAGACTCCTATTATCAGCAGCAACAACAAGAATATAATATTTAAACAAGTTTTGATGCCCTTTTGCTCAAGGTCCTTCTACTGTAATATATGACTCGAACCGAGATCAAGATGACTGCAAAAGCGACACTTGAAAGAAGCAACAAACACCGCCTTCTTCCATCAGAGTCAGTTTTAAGATTTTCAGTTAGAGCTACCTTTTTTTACAATTCGCGCACTACGCGTTCTATAGAAATTCTGAACCAAACTCTTTCTTTTCTTTTGTTTCCCAGTTCTGCATTCATCTAATTACATTTTTTGGGTTCTGGTTTTTTCGGTATGGTTCAGCATTCTTTTCGGTTCGATTCGAGTTACAGTACATGTTTGTATTGGTTTAGAATTGTTTTGTGTTGTGATAAGAGTTTCGCTTGGATTCAAAATGAGTTTGATTCAACACTTGTTTAGAATAACTTACTTTCGGTTCAACATTCATTTTCACTCGGAATTGGTTTGTATTTCGACTCATTTTTTGGTTCAAATAATTGATTATTCTGATAAGCTATTTCATGCTCTATGTCTAAACTCTACACTAATGTAATGCCTAATTCAATGTTATGCTAGACTATGTTAGAAATTAAATTATATTGATTCTAATGCAATTTTTAAGTTACTTGAATTTTTAGGCTACTTGAAATTGGGTTTTTAGATTTTCTTAGGATATTAATAACTATTGGGCTATTTTAGATCATGAATGGTTTATTGGTATCGAAACTCACCGATTCTCTCTATGGTGCATGATTAAATTAAAATAAGAGAGAAGAAGAGAATAATAATTAACGTATTCATCATAAGCAAGACAAAGAAAGTTCAAGAACGATAAATATGCAATGAATCGGAAAGAAGTTCAAGGCTTACCAACATAAGGGAGGATTCTTCAGGTTATTGTTGCAAAGAATTGTTGATGAATTTACCGAAGAGAAACCCATAAAACTTCAAAGTAAGCTTCTTTAATCCAATTAATCTTTGCTTGATAATTATTTTTGATGATCAATGAATATGAAAGATGAATCTTGAATGTAGAATATGCTTAAATCTTGATGAACTTTAAATGATGATTGTGAAGGTGTGAAAAACATAAGAAATAAGGGTTTGATTGGGTTTTAAAAACAAAATATTTTTCCAAAAAAAAAACTCTACTAACAAGTTGAATAATGAAGAGATAAAAACACAAAGGTTTTTATCCTGGATCACTTGAAACTCAAAGTTAATCAAGTCCACCCGCCAGGATGATTTTCCTTATACACGAGGACTTAATCAACTATAATCAACAGATTACAATAAACACAAAGAATACCCTTCTTTTTCTTCTCAAGGATAAAACTAAACCTTAGTCTCCTCAAGAATTCACAAAGAAAAGCTTTCTTTGTCTTCTCAAGGATAACCTCCTTAAGGAATCAAACAAATAGTTTTAATACAAGTTTATGTGTTACAAGATGCTTCTTCAAAAGCATATTTTACACAAATGAATAATAAATACTTAAAGAAGACTAAATACAAAAGATGAGCTTTTCACAAAGAAAATTAGCGTGTGTAGTTCAGTAGTAAGAGAGCAAGCAAGATTTTTTCAAGTCTCCAATGCATGCTTATATAGTGTAAGCATGTGACCGTAGGAGGGCAAAATGGGGAAAGCTCCTTGAGCAGTTGTCCACTGCTGGATAAGAAAGGAATGATACCATGTACGTCCTTTCGCCCACATATTCAGTGATGAGTGTGATGAGTAATATAGTCCTTGCCCACGAAATCAGGTAGTGGAAAGGTTGTTCGATTTGTACTATGTACTATTTGATCACGTTTCCATTTGATCTTATCTTCAGATTTGTTGGTTTCTGATAAAATATGATTGAAGCATGAAGTGAATAAATAAAGAGCTAGATTCAGAAACTTCGGAACCTTGAGTCAGAACCTTGACAATGTCAGTAGTCTGGCTTGAGTTCTTCAGTGTCTTCAGAATCTTTAGAGTCTTCAGAAACCTCATTAAGAACCTTGATAACTTCAATCGTCTGTCTTGAGATCTTCAGAATCTTCAACTACATAACATAACTTCAGAAGCTTGCCATTCTTCATAAGCTTGCTGATCAGAGTCACGTCCAGAAGCAAAATAACTGAAAGAACATTGCAACAACAACATAATGTCTCCTCAAAAGCTTTTGATGGGTGAGATAACGCAGAAACAGAAAGTAAATTGCAGCAACAATATTGACGTCTTTCAGAAATTCTAAATTCAACGCATAAGAGAATTTGGAACATAAATTTCAGAAACTGATGATGTTACACATCATATTTTAAGGCCCCAATTTTGACCCTAAGATCCCTCGTGCAATCTCATCATATGCATTAGCATTGGAATCACACCTTGGCATCCTCCTTACCCCTCTTTCATTGGGTTTGTTTTGGGAGAGATCACCAAGCACCATGTGATTGTATCATACTTTTATATTTATCATTTACTAACTAAAATACCAAAAATATGTCTTTGTATTTGCCTAACTCTTTTGTAGGTAGGGCAATGGTCCCCATTGGTCTATCAAGTTCACATCTAGGGTTTAAGACCCTCATTGCTAAGAGAACAACCAAGGATTAATTCACAATGTCTCTAAGAATCATATATGAGTCCCAACTATCTCTACATGTTATTTTTATCAAGTATTCTTCAAGATTTTGGAGTTGATTTTCCTTAGAAACCCTAGTTTGTCTGGGTATCCTAAGTAACTTCTTCAACAAGGTTCCTCATAAATTGATCCAATTTATCAAGGGACACTCCAAAATTCATCATATTATGCATATATGATCTACCATGAGCCTAAAAAGTCAAGATAATTGCAATTTAGCAAGTTGGTTGATGGTGGTTGGTCAGATGAATTCATCTGATCAAAACTGGGTCTCCCTAGACCCTATCTCCTACAATTTTCACCATATGAAAATTATTCCAAGATAAAAGTTACTCTAAATGACATTCCAAACAACTTTCATGTTTAAGTCTAGAGCTAATTTTGCTTGGAAAGTCATTTTCTATGTTGAAACATTATAGGTCATTTTGTCTAAACCCTAATTTGAAAGTCAACTTCCCAAGGCCATAACTTGCTCATTTTTAATGAGATGAAAGATTTCCAAGTTTAAAAATGTAATTCAATATGTCTACTTCAACTTGTATGTTTGGAGTTAAATCTAAATCAACTTTCATGAGTATGTGATATGAGGATACATTATAGGTCATTTTGGACCAATACCATTGAACAAGTGATTTTCCTCAACTTCAAAAATGCATAACTCTCTCATTATAAATCCAAATGATGTTAAATTGGTGACCATTTTGAAGTTCTTTGGAATAGCTATAAATTTTATGAAGACACGTTTCTCATTTGGAGCTCACATAAAATTTTTAGTAAGGTGGAACATTGAGATATATGGCTTGACACTTAGAAAATTTTTCAACATGTTGAAATTTCCAAACTTCCAACTCAAAATTCACCTTGGTCCAAGTTCCAAATGGAAACGTGTTCAACATAAGAGTTATTCCTCTTGATCTAAGCTTTCCAAAGAGTCCTAATTCATTAATTTTGGACCAAGTTTGTTAGGGCTGCGTATGGTTTTAACAGGCCTGCATCATTGGTAGAAATCAAAGTTCAAATGATCACATAACATTGAGTTGCCATTCAAGCTTCATTCCAACCTCATTTCAGATGCATTTGGACCTAATTTGATTGCTTCATGGGCCTGAATACTCCCATGCAAGCTTGTGCATGACATTGCCAAATTTGGAAGAAAGTTCAAGTGTGCAAATAACACTTCCAAATGCTATAAATATGGACCCTCTGAGCTCATTTGAAAGGATCCTTGCGCGCCAGCTTTTCCCCTCTCTTTAGACCCTCACAATTCAAAGGAAAACCTGATAATTTACACTTGAAAATTGAGTTTGAATATCATTGTTTGGAGATTCAAAAACTCTAGGATCCAAAGCTTCTTTCCATTCCTAATCCACTTCTACAAGTCATTTGGAGCAAGATCAAACAAGAATTGAAGCAAGGAAGAGCAAGTTCTGCACAACATTGAAGGTATTTTCCAGAAATTTTCTTCTCTTCGATTCTCTCTCCATTCTCATCAATTCTCTTGGATCTTTGGTTGTCTGAAGTCCTACCAATATAGGCAAGAAGATTGAGTTGCTTTAAGGTCAAATTGAAGAAACTCAGTTGACACACCTCAAAATTCAACTCCTCATATCTTTCTATATATTTGGAGTTAGTTGAAATTGAGGCCAGATTTGTGTTCTACGCTGTTTTTTCTTTCAGATCATGTCCTCCTTTTTCATTTACGTGATGGTGATGACTGGACCAGTCCGACGAGGTTCGCCTGAGAAGGTGACCGGAGGTTTAGCGTCGGTGATATGTTGGACAGGTTCTGAGCCACATGATCAATTCAAAATGTTTTAATCTCATGCGTTGTTCGTAAATACCACTTGTGTGACGCGTTGACTAGTGACTATGGTGGAAAGCGCGATGAGGACCACTTGATCTGCCACCTCAATTAATGAGGGAGATCAAGTGGTCCACGTTTTTTTTGTATTTTCTGATTTTCATTTTATTCCATTGATTTTCATTAATTCATATTAATTTTAATATTGATCAAAAAAATATGAGAGTTTCACCAAAAAATTTTAAATAAAATCCTCTTCCATATTCTGAATTAAAATTATTTTTTGGATCATTATTAATATTTTTCATAATTTAATTGATTTTATGATTACTTTTAATTGTTTAAAAATACTTTTAAGTTTTCAAAAATTCTGAATTTTTTTCTCCAAGGTCCTTTGACCTTGTTTGACATATGATAAATCTCATGGCCATTTCTTTGGTGTTTTGATGAGGTTTTAGGAATTTGACAAACCATATTTAATTTAATGCATTATTTTTAATATTTTTAAATTGAATAAATGCCAAATAATTATGTTGAGCCATTTTGATTGTTTGTATAAGTTTGACTTGTGTTGTTGGGCCTTGGTCAAGGTTGATTTGACTTTGTTAAGTTAAGATCATTGGATTTAGGGGATTGATGGAATGTACATTTCATCTCCCAAAATGAATGAATGATCTTAATTTGGTAAAAGTCCTCCTTTGTCCAATTTAAGTTTTGATCCATTCCCCTCTCTCTTCATCTCATTCCCCTTCTTTATGCATTCATGTCATGGTCCTATGATATCTCTACATCCTAAGGCTAGTTGATTGCAAAATCAACATAAGTATGGATGAGATTAGGCCACCTCTTTTGCATATTATTTTTGTGTGTGGTATGTTTCATGAGCATAGTCCATTATACGATGTCTCCAACATGCATTAACACCAAAATTCTATTGCCCGACCTCAAATAATTGTGACTTCTACATAAGTCCAATTACGATTGTTTAACATAGCGCTAAATTTTTGACACAAAAGGCATAGCATTCTAGTTAGTGAGATTGTAAGTCTCCCCTCTTTCATGTTATTGTGTAGAAACTTGACCTTTTTTCCTTCCTTTGGAAGATGTATTGGTTCAAGGATCCATGCTTGTGATAAGTGGGTTGAGTGTTCTCCAAAGAATGACTTAAAATGAAAAGCAATACTAACTTCTAACTCATTAACAACTAACATTTAATTTCAAGTTATTTACTTTAATGCACTTTATTTTTAAAGCCTTATTCATTTGCCATTATTCATACCATTCTAATTGTTTATGTTAATGTCATTTTCACTTTGTCCATTTGGACCATATTTTGTGATATATTTTGCTTGTGTATATTATTTTTTGTTTGTGTGGTCTTTGACCATTAATGTACATAATAAAAACCAAAACCTTAAAAAAACATCTTGTGTGGACTGTTGGTTTGATTTGAGACAATTGGACCTAGAATTTAGGCAACACTCCATATGCAAAGGACTTGGTCAATGCCAACTTTCATGTAACCAAGTGCTTGTCATCTGAAACTTCATCTGATACATCATTGAAGATCCATTTGAGTTCATCTACAACATGATCATTGTGAAGCTGTTATTTTGAACATGTGACTTATGACATTGTGGAATTCATCTGTTACATGAGCAAATTTGAAGAAGATCATGGAGTTGTTAAGCTTGGACGGGGCTATCTTTAATGCCTTTCTCTTCAAGTTAATATTGTGTGCATTGTTTGTTGCTTGATTCTAATGTCCAAGGGAATTTGGGTTTCTATATGACACTCTTGTCTATTGGATTGCTGCCCATTGGTCAGATCTTTTCAACTCTTAAATTTTAAATTTATACTTAGGATTAGTCTCTCCATCTCCTCCCCATTTATTTAATTTTAAAATCTCTCCATCCTTTTAAAAACTTCTTTGTTTGTACTTGTTTTTTTTTCAAATTTAGACCATTATGCAAACTAGAAACTTTGGCCTTATGTCATTGCATTTTTAAAATTGCTTTCTTAAATAAACATGTAAATAAAATTAACTATACTTGATTTAAAATTTTCAAAATCCAAAAAGAACTAACTCATTTAAACCTTTTCTTAGGCCTTTGTGCCTTCCAAACCTAATTTTTGTTAAAAATTAATGCATCCACATTGAAATTTGTACCATGAACTACGAGGTTTTGATCCGTCATTTTTATGTTGGTACGTAGGCATAAGTCCGAAGGTTTTGTCAAACACAAAAATATAATTAATGAATTCTTTTCTCATCCCCCCATTCTATTTGTTTGCAAATATCATTTGTACAAAATACATATGCACACAAGAAAGGGCTCCCTAGGAGTACCTAGGACACTTTGGGTGCTAACACATTCTCTCTATGTAACCAACCCCCTTACCTGTAATCTCTGGCATTTTATTAGTTTTGATTTGAAAACTTCTTACTTTTTGGGTTTTGTTCGTACTTTTCCCTTTTCCCTTGGAAAGAATAAAAGCACAGTGGCGACTCTTGTTATTTGATGTCTTGTTTATCCATAGTTTGATGATCATGAATTTACCGCTATACATATGATCAAAATCAGAATTATTTGTTAAAACTACACAATAACAAACCATTAAGGTGCCAAAATTGTTCTCACACAAATACAACATTATTATCATCAAAACTCAAGGTATAGATGCTGAACCAAATCTTGTTCTAACAATCTCCCCATTCTTGATGATGACAAAACATGTATTTTGATGAACATTTTTGTACAGGGTAATCACATAAGAATACATCTTACAGAAGCACAAAGCTCCCCCTGAGATGTATAGTCCTATAAAGATAAACTCATAATGAAAGAACACTTTCCTGATTTACCTATTGAAGTACCAGCATGAATAATTAGTCAGAATCTGGTTTAACTTCAGAAGTTGATTGATGTTGTCCAGAACACTGGTTGATAACATCATTCTTTGGATAAACCTTCAGAAGGGCTTTCTTTAGAAACTTCTTTGAAAAGTCTTTCTTCAGAACCTTCTTGAAGACCTTTCTTCAGAAACTTCTTGAAGGCCTTTCTTTAGAAACTTCTTTGAAGAATCATTCTGATTCTTGAGTAAGAATTTTTCACAAATCATTCTTAATCTTGAGAGTTAGCCCTGCAAAAATCACTTAACAAACTTTTTTCGAAGTATTTGTTAATAGAAACATTAAAACAATGTTTGGGTTTTTTACTTAGGAATTTAGATATCAAAATAAACTCTTAATTATTCCCCTTTAGAAGGTTATGTTTTCTCCCCCTTTGTCATCAATCAAAAAGAATAAAAAAACAAAGTAAATAAAGCGAAACCAACAAAAATTTCATTGAAACATGCCAAACTGGAAGTGCAGAGTACAAAAACAAAAGCAAAAGAAATGAAAAACAGGCAAATGTGTTAAGGCGTTTTATAAAAACCAAGGGTTTTGGGGGGAAGGATTAGGCGGCGAGTTAATTGGGTAGTTATCCGGGAGATTTAGGGGATCTACCAAAGGATCAACACCATATTCATGATAGATCTGCATGTAGAGCGCCAAGACTTCATGAGGATCAACCTTTGTGAATATAAGATAGTTCTTCACCTGAGTAGTACTTCCATTTATTTCTTCCTTGGCTGAAGAAGATCCTTCAACAAATACAAATCTTGGATGAGATCTAGTCTGATCTAATTGCAGTTGTTGAAACTGTTGTTGAACCCTTTGTTGCTGAGCATCCTTAGATCTACTTAGAGAGAGTTCTTATTCAGCAGTCTTTGCAGATTGTTGAGTCATTGAAGATTGTTGTTCAGCCATTTGAGTGATGAAGATGAAGATGGGGATGAAGAACAGTTGAGAGAGAGAGAGAGAGGGAGAGAGTTTTGAGGTTAAAAAACTTGAAAGTGTAGGATAAATGTGCGCGTAGTGTGAAAATGTGAGTGACATGAGTTTAAATAGACAATTTTAGCAATGATGACAAAAGGTGTGCGCATACATGGGGGTAAGTGTAAAGGTTTAGACCTAATTCCAAGAATTGTTAAACCCAATGTGTCATGCTTTAATCACGCATGCTCAAAAAGTGGGACAACTGTCTCCACTAAGAATCACACGAAATCAAACGACAAGACAACCATTGAATGCTTCAACTATTTAGAATCAGGAAGACAAATCAATAATATTGCTTCTGATTAGAACCTTTTTTATTCCTGAAAAACTTCCTTACTTCAGAAAGCTTCAAGTTTCAAGTCAGAAAGAAAACAATCTTAGAGTCTAATCTAGAGTTCTGGAGACTTTACATTCTGAATAACATCTTTTCATTCTGGACATGGTTTCATAAATATATTTTCCAGAATGAATGTGAATCTATCTTCAGCAAGGGATTTTGTAAAAATATCAGCCCATTGATGGTCTGTATCAACAAATTTTAAGTGAAAAATCCCCTTCTAAACATAGTCACGTAAAAAATGATGTTTTATTTCAATATGTTTAGCCCTAGAATGCAAGATAGGATTCTTAGATAAACATATAACAGAAGTATTATCACAGAGAATATGAATGTTACTCTCAGATATCTGATAATCTTTCAGATGACTCTTCATCCAGAGTATCTGAGTGTTGCATCTAGAAGCTACAATGTATTCAACTTCAGCTGTTGAAAGCACAATTGTTGAATGTCTCTTGCTAGACCACGAGATTAAGTTGTCTCCTAGAAATTAGAAACCTCCAGAAGTACTTTTTCTTTCAATTCTATCTCTAGCGTAGTCAGCGTCACAATAGCCTACTAATTTATACTCACTTGATTTTCTATAAAATAAACCAAGATTAGTAGTACCTTTCAAATACCTAAAGATTCTCTTGGCAGCAGTTAAGTGAGTTTCCCTAGGATCTGATTGGAAGAGAGCATATAAGCATACACTAAACAAGATATTAGGTCTATAAGATGTTAGATACAGGAGAGAACCTATCATACCTCTGAAAAGCTTCTGATTTACCTTACTGCTTACCTCTTCTTTCTCCAGAATGCATGTCGGATGCATTAGAGTCTTTGCTAGCTTACATTTTGATAAGTTGAATTTCTTTAGAACTTTCGTTTGATAATTTCTTTGATGAATATACCTGCCTTCTGGTCTTTCATCAATTTGAATTCCTAGAAAGAACTTCAGTTCTCCCATCAGACTCATTTCAAATTATGTCCGCATAGACTTAGCAAAATCCTTACGTTAACAACGCATTAGCAGTATCAAAAATAATATCATCAACATATATTTGAATAACCAGAATTTCATTCTTGAAGGTTTTGCAAAATAAAGTTATGTCCACTTTTCCTTAGGTAAAATTATTTTCCAACAAAAAGTTTCTTAGTCTATCATACCAAGCTCTTGGAGATTGCTTTAGACCATACAAATATTTTTTCACTTTAAAAACAAAATCAGAATTTTGAGAACTTTCAAAACCAGGAGGTTGATGCACATAAACTTCTTCAGAAATATAACCATTCAAGAATGCACTCTTAACATCCATCTGATAAAGTATGATGTTATGATTGACTGTAAAAGAAATTAAATGACGAATAAACTTTAACCTGGCAACTGGAGCAAAAGTTTTTGCATATTCTATACCTTCTTACTGACTATAACCTTGAGCTACCAGTCGAGCTTTGTTTCTAACAACTTCGCCTTTCTCATTCAGTTTGGTTCTGAAAACCCATATGGTTCCAATGACATGGAAGCTTTTTGGTTTCTAAACAAGATCCCAAACATCGTTTCTGGTGAATTGATTCAGTTCATCTTGCATGGCCATAATCCATTCATTATCCAGAAGAGCTTCATCAATGAAGGTGGGTTCTATCAGAGACACCAAACCTAGAAGAGTTTCTCTAGAGGGTCTGAATGAAGATCTAGTTCTAACTGGAGCATTCTTGTCTCCCAAAATTAGTTCTTCAGAAAGAGAAGTTCTTGATCTACTCTTCTTCTGATAAGTTGGATCAAAAATTGCTTCTGGTTGAGTCGTTTCTTCAGATTCTTTAGCCTTGCCTTCTGAGTCTTTTTCATCAGAGAAAATTTCTTTAGATTCTGAAAGATTAATCTTCAGATATGCAAAATTCTCAACTAGCTTTGACTTTTCAGGGTCAAGCTTATTATTGAATCTAACATGAATTAATTCTTCAACAATTTGTGTTTCTGTATTAAAGATTCTGTAGCCTTTAGAGCGTTCAAAATATCCTAACAATAAACACTTTTGTTCCTTAGAGTCAAACTTGCCAAGATTCTCTTTAGTGTTTAACATAAAGCATTCACATCCAAAAGGATGAAAGTAAGAAATGATGGGCTTTCTGTTCTTCCACAATTCATAAGGAGTCTTACCCATAATAGGTCGGATAGAAATCTTGTTATGAATATAACATGTTGTGTTGACTGCTTTTGCCCAAAAATGCTTAGCCATATTAGTTTCTTGGATCATAGTGCGGGCCATTTATTGTAAGTCCTATTCTTCCTTTCTAAAACTCCATTTTACGGTGGAGTTCTAGGACATGAGAAATCATGGGAAATACCATTTGAATCAAAAATATTTTCAAAGTTTTTATTTTCAAATTCTCCACCATGATCACTTCTGACTTTGAATATTTGGCAATTCTATTCTGTTTGCACTAGTGAGCAGAAGGTTGAGAACACAGAGTAAGACTCATCCTTATGTTTCAAGAACTTCACCCATGTCCAACGACTATAGTCCTCAACAATGGCTAATCCATACTTATTTCCATTGATAGAAGCAGTTTTCACTGGTCCAAACAAATCAATGTGCAGAAGTTCTAATAGTCTAGAGGTAGAAACAACAATTTAAGCTTTGAAAGATGTTTTAGAAAACTTGCCTTTTTGACATGCTTCAGAAAGAGCATCTGAAGCGAACTTCAGTTTAGGTAGACCTCTGACTAATTCAAGCTTATTTAGTTGAGAAATCCTTCTCATGCTAACATGACCCAAACGTCTATGCCAGACCCATTGTTGTTCGTTAACATACATTATACATTTTACATTTTGATCTTCAAGATCAAAAAGTCTAATTTTGTAAATGTTGTTTTTCCTCTTTCCATTAAAAAGGATCATGCAATCTTTCTGACTAACAACCTTACAAGACTTTTGATTGAAGATGATATCATAACCATTGTCACTAAGTTGGCTAATGGAAAATAGATTATGCATTAGACCAACAACTAAAAGAACATTAGTAGTAGAAGGAAGTTTACCGTTACCAATGGTTCCAGAGCCAATGATCTTTCCTTTCTGGTTTCCTCCGAAACCAACAAAGCCTCCAGGCTTAAGTTCTAAATTTTAGAACATAGACCTTTTGCTCGTAATATGTCACGAACATCCACTGTCCAGGTACCATGATTGGTGTTTCAGCTGAGTTGTTAAGGATGTCTACAACATAAATGATTTTGTCCTTAGGTACCCACTTTCTTGGTCCTCTTTTGTTAGTTTTCCCAAAGTTTCTTACAACTTTGGATCTTTTAGCAGAAGGATAATCATGAGAGATTTGTGCATGATACTTAGGTTTCAGAAACGAGTTCTTATCCTTAGTATGCTTCTGTGACTGTGCAGTAAAATCAGACTCAATGCTAGCAGGCACGAAATGCACATAGAGAGGTTTTGGTTTAAACTTCTGACTTTCGTTAGGTTTTGTAGTTTCTGTACAACCCAAACGTTTCCTGCCATTTATGATAACTCCATAGATTAGGGAAGCCATTTTTCTTATATCTATGCTTTTATCCAGAAAGTATTGGAATTCTCTATCATATCTGATGACACAATCAGTACCAGAAGCTTTTGAAGTTATTTCCTCCTTTAGTTTTGAAATTTTGGTTTACAAAGTAGAGTTATTACTTTCTAAAGAAAATAATTTTTCGCTTAGAGCGGAAATATTATTCTCAATCTCTTTATGAGTTTCAGAAGTAGTTACTTGGACTTGTTTAAGGTCATTGTATTTGCTTTGAAGACTCTGGTACTTTTCCAGCATTTCAAAAAGACAACTTTCAATATCAGAACGAGATAGATTAGAGAATACCTCTTCAGAATCAAAGTCTGATTCTGATTCTGACAGAACCTTGTCTTTTGGTTCCTCAGAGCTTATGGGATCCTCAATAGTTTCCATCAGTGCAAAATTAGCTTTTTCTTTGTTAGAATCTTCTTCTTTAGATTCCGAGTCATCCCAGGTAGCCATCAACCCTGTCTTGACTTTGGAGAAGTTCTTCTTGGGCCTTTTGTCTTTCTTCATCTTGGGATAATCATTCTTTTAATGACCTGGCTCCTTGCACTCAGAATAGATAACTTATTTTCCAAAAGTTTGCTACTTTTGACCAGAAGAGGATTCAAAGCGACCAACAATCCTTCTGACTCTTTTGAATTTACCTTGACCACTTTGCTTGTGTTTCCAGAGTCTGTTGACTCTTCTTGAGATTAGAGATAGTTCATCATCATATTCTGAGTCTTCATCAGATCCTTCTGATTCTTCCTCAACTTGATATGCTCTAGTCTTCTCAGACTTAGATTTTAGAGCTGCAGATTTACCTCTCCTCTAAGGTTCATCTTCTTCTAACTCAATCTCATGACTTCTTAAAGAACTAACAAGTTCTTCAAGACTGATGCTATTAAGATCCTTAGCCAACTTTAGAGCAGTTACCACAAGTCTCCATTTTTTGGGAAGACTTCTGATAATTTTCTTGACATGATCAGCTGTAGAATACCCTTTATACAAAACCTTAAGTCCTGTAACAAGCATATGAAACCTTGAGAACATGGTTTCAACATTTTCATCATCTTCCATTTTGAAATCCTCATATTTCTAGATTAAGACCAAGGCCTTTGTTTCCTTTACTTGAGCATTTCCCTCACGAGTCATTCTCAGAGATTCAAAAATGGATTTGGCAGAATCTTTGTTTGTTATCTTCTCATACTCCGTGAAAGAGATATCATTGAGCAAAATGGTTTTGGCCTTATGATGATTTTTGAAGTCTTTCTTTTGTTGATCAAACATAACACTTCTTGCTAAAATATTTCCTTCAGCATTTACTGGGTGAACATAGCCATAAACTACGAGATCCCCAAGATCAACATCGTTAACAAGAAAAAAACTTTCTATTTTGTCTTTCCAATAGTCAAAATTTTCACCATAAAAATAGGTGGTTTAGCATTGTAATGATCTCTATCATTATTAACGTTAGCAGCAACCATTGTTTCTCACACAACTAGATCAGTACTGAACACTATGAGGTGTTGATAAAAACTTTTTATCACAATCAGAACCAGAGGTCTGATGCCAATTGAAGGTGTAAAAAACACAAGAAATGGGGGTTTGAATTGGGTTTTAAAAACAAAAGCTTTTTCCAAAATAAAAACTCTACTAATAGGTTGAATAATGAAGAGATAAAAATACAAAGATTTTTATCCCGATTCACTTGAAACTCAAAGCTAATCCAATCCACCCGCCAAGATGATTTTCCTTATACACAATGATTAAATCCACTATAATAAACAAATTACAATAGACACAAAGTATACCCTTCTTCGTCTTCTCAAGGATCCAACTAAACCTTAGTCTCCTCAAGGATTCACAAAGAAAAGCTTTCTTTGTCTTCTCAAGGATAACCTCCTTAAGGAATCAAACAAATAGTTTGAATACAAGTTTATATGTTACAAAATGCTTCTTTAAAAGAAGATTTTACACAAATGAATAATAAATGCTTAAGAGAACTGAATACAAAAGATGAGCTTTTTCAGAAAGAGAATTAGCTTGTGTAGTTCAGTAGCAAGAGAGCAAGCGAGAGTTCTTCAAGTATCCAATGCATGCTTATATAGTGTAAGCATGTGATCGTTGGAGGGAAAAATAGGGAAAGCTCCTTGAGCGGTTGTCCACTGTTGGATGAGAAAGGAATGATACCATGTACGTCCTTTCGCCCACATATTCAGTGACATGTGTGATGAATAGTACAATCCTTGCCCATGAAATCAGGTAGTGGAAAGGTTGTTCAATTTGTACTATGTACTATTTGATCACGTTCCCATTTGATCTTATCTTCATATTCATTGGCTTCTGATAAAAGATGATTGACGCATGAAGTGAAGAAATATAGAGTTGGATTCAGAAACTTCGGAACCTTGAGTCAGAACCTTGACAACATCAATAGTCTGGCTTGAATTCTTAAATGTGTTCAAAATATTTAGTGTCTTCAGAAACCCCAGTAAAAAACTTGATAACTTCAATCTTCTGTCTTGAGATCTTCAGAACCTTCAGCTACATAACACAACCTCAAAAGCTTGCCATTCTTTAGAAGCTTGTTGATCAGATTCATATCCAGAAGTAAAACAACTGAGAGAACATTGCAACAACAACATAATGTCTCCTTAGAAGCTTCTGATGGGTGAGATAACGCATAAGCAGAAAGAACATTGTGGTAGCAGTATTGACGTCTTTCAGAACTTCTAAATGCAACGCAGAAGAAAATTTAGAATGCAAAGTTCAGAAACTGATGATGTTACTTATCATATGATCAGAATCAGAACTGTTTGTTAAAAGTACACAATAACAAACCATTAGGGTGCCAAAATTGTTCTCAAACAAATATAATGTTGATATCATCAAAACTCAAGATATAGATGCAGAACCAAATCTTGTTCTAACATATTATTGATGATATTGCCTGAATTGGTGAACTTTAGATGATGATTGTTGATGATAATGCGTGAATTTATGAACTTTGGGTGATGATTGTTGATGATGGATTGTGGCTAAGTTCCACCAAATTTAGAACTTCAATGTGAAGTTCTAGCTGGTGATGAATATGAACTTTGATAATGGTGAAGAAGTGAAGAAAAAAGAGACCAATGAGAGAACTTGAGAAAAAAAATGATGGGAAATAGTTAGAAGAGTTAAGTTAGTTAGTATGGTTTTTCTAGTTAGGTTAGTTAAGTCCAAAATTGTGAGAAATGACATGTTTATATAGGTTTTGTAAATGAACGAGCATCCTTGGATTGTGATCCAAGTAAGAGGTTTATCAATGGTTGAAAATAAATTTAAGCTTTAGTTTTGGATCACTAATTTCAAACCTTAGATTGATTGTTAAGAATGGTTAGGATTGAATGGAAAAATGGAAGCTGAAATTTGTGTTTGTTTGGTAGCTATGATAGTTAAGGGTTAATTGTGTAATTGAATAATTATGTATGCATAGGTAGTTAGAGATAGAAGTGTTAGTTTTAAAGAAGTACCAAGTTATTATGTAAGGCAAAAGGTCATTAGTGATTATGCATGAAACTTGAAATTTTTGAATGCTTTTGCATTTGATTTTTCACCACTTTTATCTTGAATTTTTGGTGAATTACCCCATGACTTTAAGTGCTTTTGAGATGTGATTTTATGTTGAAAATAATCAATTTTTAAAAGTTTAACCTCATGAATCAAATTCTAAATTTTTGGGCATGAATCAATGTTGGAAAGTGTTGAAAAAACAAGTATTGAATTTACTACATAATGCAATTTTTTTCTAAGTTTCCATGAGTTTTTCATGACTTTTGATGATTTAAATTCCCGGTAAGAATGTCTAACTTGATGTACCTTCTTCCTTGTAGAAAAGTCATCATTGTAGTGGAAGAATGAACTTAAAGCAACATTGAAAAGTGAAGAACAAGCCATGGAAGTGAAGCTTGATGGAAGATATAATTTGTTGGAAGTTAGCATTTATCATAATCATGACATAAGTCTTTTTGATGAATAATGATTAATCCTTTTATCAAATGCTTATAGAATAGGTCTAGGAAAATTCAGGAGTCAAAATTGAGTCAATGGTTAACAGTTGACCAAAAGTCAACAATTGACCAAAAAGTCAACTATACCCAAAATATATAGGTTTTTTACCCTCTTTCCTTGCAATCCATTCTTTTGATTTGTATCTCAAGAAATATGAATTTTATTATGAATTTCCAATAAATGAATGAAATCTTCTTTTTATTCCATCTTTGCTTTTTCCTTTGAATTCAAGCAATCTTCTGAATTAAGTAACAATCATTCAAATTCCCTTGCTAACCATGAATCTTAAACAAAGAGATGATTCGCACCATAAGTAATATGAGAAACAAATCCGAAAAATCACCAAATAATATCCGCCTCAAAAATCCTCTAAAACTGATTAAATCCATTATTGTCGAACCTTTGGCCTAAATTTATTATAATATACAAATACCGATGAATGACCTAAATGCATGATAAAATAGACAAATGTATGAAAATGAACAAAATCATAAGTCATGCGAATTGAATGAGGAGGTAGGGAAAATTTTGGGGTATGATAGTTGTGTCAACGTGTGAATTGAATGCATTTTGTTGATTATGTGATTTTAGTTACCCTTGTATTCTTTTACACCGTTAATATATTTGAGCGTATTCTCACCCTTTTCTTGTTTGTTTTGTGTCGATATGTACATTGTTGTACATATACTCAAAAGAAGTAAGTGTTTTTGTTAGTAGGAAGATGTCGTTGGAGCTTTTCTTTATTTTATTTTATTGTTTATCGCTATTTAGTTGTGTACATCCCAAAAATTTGAGGACCGATTTCACTTCCCGGATTCTGATATGGATGGTGTATAACCCGGGATTCTCAGAGTCAAGTTATGAGTCACTAGGTTCAAGGGGTGTAGGTCGGACATACCAGGTACTTGAAAAGATAACCGAGTTGCTACTTATAAAAAATAAAAGGCCGAGTCATAGTGATCTCAAAGGCACGCTCCTTGACGATATGTACAATTCAGTATAATAATTATAAGGTATATACATCTCAGATTCAGGTAAGCTTGGGATGGCTTACTCGGACAAGAGACATCCATTTCAGATTCTATAAGGGATAACCAAAGGTTATTAATCGGTTATGAAGTTAAGAATTATCCGTTACTACATTCTTCCATAAGTTATGGAGTATTATGACATCCATCGAAGGGACGACTTGTAATTGTTATCCTACTAATAATCATCATACTTATGTCATAAAAAATAATATTAAGTGAGTCTCTTAGGATCCTAGGGAGAGGGAGAGTAACAGTATAAATAAGGAGGTCCTGGAGATCAAGGAGATATGCACGATGAATAACATAGAAAATAAAGAATCTACCAGAAACCTTGAACCACCAAAAATAGTGGTCATCAACCTTATACCCATTAGAGACACATTAACCAACCCTTCAAGGCTCTCTTAGACTAATAACAATAACAGGAAATTTTTCTAATATTTTTAGCAAAAACATATGACATCAAAAGTGGGACTTTAGTTAAAATTTCCCGAACATTATAACTATACATTAACAATAACCTTCTCAGAACTGATATTCCATCGAAATATGTCCCCTATGCTTCCAGTTCTATAGCTACAACTGAAAGGGGTAGTGCTTAATTCATCCGTCATCATTTTCCATTCGAACCACTCTCAGATAGGTTAAATCACAAAATAATTTCCAAATTGGCAAGACGAGTTAGCGATAAGGTGGCTGACGAGTCAAATGCAATTAAACCCAAAAGGGAGAAGCTCATCGATATTCTCCAGCAAGTTCCGATCTATTTGATTATTCTATAACATAGATCCTAGAAGAAATTAAATAGTCGTTTACCGTAAAACATCGCCACCGTCGAGAGGATTCCATCGACGAGGTTGCCAACTTCAATCTGGAAATTCAATCCAATCAATCCTCTCGAAGGTTACAATCTATGGACGATGTTCATATCACACATCCACCCTTCCGATGTTTTTTGCAACATCACGCCATGCAAAGTTCCACACAATAACATTGTCGGCGACGATGGTTTTATGCTGATAAGTTCTCATTTTCATTTATATGACGTGATCATGCCATACCCAGGGACGGAGATACATAGGTGATTATGAGGGCATGTGCCCCCACTATATTTTCATAAATTTTTTAAAACCCTTCACTATATATTTATATAATAATTAATAATTTTTTTAATCTAAAATAGTATAATATATTAATTAGTTGAAAGGATACTTTATAGACATATTTTTGTTTAAGATTATTGTGAGTTTTTATTTATTTCAAAAGTCTATTTTAAAATTAAATATATTTCACTAAAATATAAACAAGTTAGGTTTGTGTTTAATTTCAAAACAATTTTCACTAAATAAAAAAAATTGTTTTATATATTTTAATTTTAAGACTCAAACATTGTCACTACTCATACTATTATTATCTACTTTCATATATTTGTTGAAGATAAAATTGAAAAAATTATACAAATAAATATTGATAAAGTTCTTAAACATTTCTTCAAAATATATCTCATAAAAAATAAATACAATATATATTTTTGCTTTAAAATAAATAAATGGTAGATATATTATGCTATAAATTTATAAATTAATACAATGCCCCCACAACTTTAAGTTTTTGGCTCCGCCACTGGCCATACCATAGAAGTTGTGTTAAATTCGATAGTGAGAATGGCATGAATGTTTAAATTGTGAAATTGCAGTTACTTGATGCATGTGCTTATATCCGAATCATGATTTAATAATATGTTGCGTCACTAAGAAGTCACATGTGTTATGCTGCTAGAAGGTAACGAGTCGAAGCAAGCTGAGGATAAGTTATCAATGACCTTCCGATAATCAAATGCTAATATCTACCTACTCATTTCACCGTAAATTGGTGAATATTGTTATTACGATACTGACGGAATTGTTAGAGACAATAATGATGTTGTTTGTTCTAGGAGGGGGTTGTATAAAGAAACTCATTTGTTCTGGAGTTACTAATTGAGGGTGCAAGGAATAAATTTCTTAGACCTTATGCCTTTCAAAAAGAAAGACCTATAGACTTTGACATTGACTTGTCGCATCTTGCAATTTGTTATACATGCTGCCACAAATAGGCAGGAGAGTTTCGAATCTGAATCCATCTTTCCACTCTAAAATGATGCGTACTATTCTTTAGACATGCTGAAGATGATTCATCAATTCTACTACTTATGTTTGGCAAGAGATCCCAATACATTCCTGAAGAAGTCGAGAGGCACTGAGCGATGCCGCTTCATCCGAACTTTGAACCTATTTATTGTTAGGCTGAATATCCGACTCGCATGGAAAAGACTCAAGAGTTCGCAATGCTGACACTGGCACTAAAAGATAAGTGATCCTCATACAACCTTTTAATTTATCAAGCATGTCTTAAAATTAGATTAGGCATAATTGAAACGTGTAGTATTGTATATTGTTTAGGATAATATTGTATAATAATTAACTAACAATTACAGTCTACTCATATCTTGTTGAAATATTAAAATTGATTTGGTCCTAATTGTAAGACCCCAATTTTGACCATAAGATCCCTCATGCCATCTCATCATATGCATTTAGCATTGGGATCACACCTTGGCATCCTCCTTGCCCTTCATTCATTGGGTTTGCATTGGGAGAGATCACCAAGCACTCTTGATTGTATCATACTTTTTCTTATTATTTACTAACCAAAATACCAAAAATATGTCAATGTATAGTTTGTTGCTTTATAGGTAGTGTGTGTGCTCACATATGCTCTATCAAGCTTATATCTAGGGTTTAAGACCCTCAATGCAAGGAGCACAATCAAGAAATGATTCACATTAACTTTAAGCATCATATATGGATCCCCATGATATCCACATGTTATTTTGATTAGGAGATCATCAAGAGTTTGGAGTTGGTTTGCCTTGGAAACCCTAATTCATCTGGGTATCTTATGTGACTTCTTCAACAAGTTTCTTCAACAATTGATCAAATTTTTCAAAGGATACTTCACATAACATCATATTACACATATATGATCCTCCATTAGTCCCAAAAGTTAAGAGAATATCAAGCTAGCAAGTTGGTTCATGGTGGTTGACCAAAGAAAGTCAACTAGTCAAAACTGGGGTTCCCTAGACCCTATCTCCTACAAATTTTGTCATATGAAAATGATTCCAATAGAAACGTTACTCAAAATGACATTCCAAACAACTTTAATGTTGAGGTAAAGAGCTAGTGTTTCCTGGAAAGTCAATTTTTATGGTGAAAGATTATAGGTCATTTTGTCTGAACTCTAGTTTGGAGATTAACTTCCCAAGACCATAACTTGCTCAATTTTTATAAGATGAAAGCCATTAAAATTGAATGATCAAATTCAATATGTCTACTTCAAATTTTATGTTTGTATGAAGTGAAAATTAAACTTTCAAATGCATGTGCCAAGAGGAAACATTATAGGTCATTTTGGACCATTACCATTGAACAAGTGATTTTCCTCAAATTCTAAAATGCATAACTCCTTCATGACAAATCCAAATGAGGTCAAATTTGTGACAAAATTGAATAGGTTTGAAAGAGATACAACTTTTATGAAGGAAGTTTTCTCATTTGAAGTCCATAGAAAAAGTTATTCAAGGTGGAAGAAGTGAACATTTGACTTGGGACTTAGAAAATTTTCAAATATGTTTGATCTCCCAAACTTCCACCTCAAAATTCATCATGATCCAAGCTTCAAATGAAAAAGTGTTAAACATGAAAGGTTTTCCCCTTGATCTCACGTTTCTAAAGAGTCCAATATCCTCTCATTTGGATGAAAATTGAGGGACTTGCACATGGCTTCAATGTGGGAAGTGTTTTGGCAAATTTTGAATTCAAATGATCAAACTCTTTTGCATGCTTCAACATGATGAATTCAACACACTTTGCACACGAATTGGAAGTGGATTGCATCATTCCTAAGGCCCAAATCATTACCCATGCATCCATGCAAGTGAGTTTCTAAAATTGGACAAATTTCAAGTGGTGTAAATATCAAGTGCATTGCCTATTTAAACAAGCTTCAGGCTTTAGAATCATCATCAACACCTTGTCCAAGATTTGCTAGACCAATTCAAACCCCCACTGCCATAGAATTTTTGAAGATTTCTCTTGAAATCCAGCTTGAACTTCATCTTCTGTTTGGAAGTTCAAACTCCAAAAATTCACTCCCCTTTTCATCTCAATTGGCTTATGCAAGCAAGAGGAAGAGAAAGCAATCAAATCCAGATCAAGATCAAGTGAAATTGGATCAACTCGAAGGTAATTTTTCAGAAACATCATCTCTTCAATTCTCTCTCAATTCTTCACCATTCTTTGTGATTTTTGGTTGTCTGAAGTCCTACCAATGTAGGCAATAATATTGAGTTGCTTTGAGGTCAAATCGAAGCAACTCAGTTCATGATCCTCAAAATTCAAATTCCTGTATCTTTCTATATACTTGGAATTGGACAAAATGGAGGTCAGGTTCATGCTCCTGAGCATTTTCCCATCAAAATAGTGTACTCATTTTCCATTTTTCTTTGAGTTGAGCTTGGACCAGTCTGGTGGTCCTCACCGGAGAAGACGACCGAAGCTAGGGCTCCAGTGGTATGGTGGCATGCTCTTATCCATTAGATCTTCTCTCCATCTTCTAATCTCATGTGTTGCTTTTGATTACCACGTGTGTGGGATGGTTGACTGAAGCACATGTGGAACGCGTGTTTCCATCCATTTAATCTACCACCTCAATTAATGAGGGAGATCAGATGTCTCTCGTTTTTTTGAATTTTTGAATATTTCATTTAATCCATTATTTTTAATTAATTCATATTAATTTCATTATTAATCCAAAAAATACGGGACTTTCACCAAATATTCTCAAATATTTTCCTCTTTCATTTTCTGAATTAAAATTATTTTTTTGATTAGTATTGATATTTTTCATGATTTAATTGTTTTTGTGCATATTTTTAATTGTTTAAAAATACTTCTCACTTTTCAAAACTTGGCCGTTCTGTACAGAATTTGTCACCAGTGGGGTTCAAACCCAAGACCTTCCTGAATCTGTACATGCCTTACCACTAGGCTAGAGAGGTTGTTGTTAAATACTTATGCAATGAATAAATATTAATCTAAATCTTGATTAAGATAGATTAATGAATTAATTGGGCATTATAGCTCCGTTTTGAATGCGGACGGATGCATTGGTAAGATAATGAAAAAGACTATTATTATGATATCATATTATAGTGTATTATGCGTCTTACAAATTCTATGAATTTTATTTTGATGGGTGTTAAACATGGTTGATATGTTTGATTGTGAAATAACATGACTAAAGATAACGTAAAGGATTATTATTATTGTTCCATGTTATAAAATATTATGTGATTTATAAATGCCATGAATTTTATCATGATGAAAATAAAATATTGTATGAATGTGTATGTATACCATTATTGGATTGTGAATGATTTCTGGTTATGGATGTGTATATGTAATCATAGATGATGTGTGGTGATGAATGTGTATATGTACCAATTGTGAGTTATGGTGGTATGTGGAATGTTAAGATGAAATAGATCTTAATTGCATATGTGTTGGTATGTGTGCATTCATTCATAGTATGGTTGACTTTATTGTGGAAGTGGTGAAACTGTGGGTTCACATGAGCAGACGTTGATTCTTAATTGGAATCAGGCGTAGTATTAAGCGGTGATCCTTCATTGGAAACAGACGTAGCAGACGTTAATCCTTAATTGGGATTAGGTGTAGTATTAAGCGGTGATCCTTCATTGGAAACAGACGTAGGGCTTTGGTCTTGTCCGGATCGGAAGCGTGGCTTGGATTCTAGATATTGAATCGGAAAGCGGTGAAACTTTGAGTTCACATTGCGGTACCACATGCATAGAGTCACATTGTCTTGCATTGAGTCGTCTATAGTTATGTGATCATTGAATGCATGTATTGAGGTGGATGCGATGTACGTTTGAAATATGTGAGATGATTGTTGCTTAATATTATTGATGTGATTATACCAAGTGTGATGAATTCTTAAATTGTGTTTTAATTCATTATGCCTTATTATGCTATATTCATGATGATTTGGAATTCTCACCCTTTCTGTTTGAATGTTACCTTTACATGGGTATCATGCAGATACTACAGAGTAGTATTGCTGGAGTAGGTGGACGGTAGCTTGTTCAAGAATAGCTGGAGAGTTTCCGTATTTAGTTTGAAATTAAGTAATGAGTCAATGCTCTGGTCATGTAACACTGGGTAGATTAGTGGTATTGAACTCGTATCTTATTTGGATATGCTTTATGTCATTAATTGTTTTATTTTATTTGATCATGGTATGGGACATGGATCATCTTATGAAATACATGAGTATTCTTTATTTTCCACTGCGAACGCATATTGCTTGAATATTCATGATGAAATGTGTTATTTTGAATGACCAGGAGTATTGTTGGTTTTGAAAGTTTTAAGTTTCAAAAACGTCGATGTGACGCCCTTTTCTTTATATGCGTGCTTATTTACTCTGATTATATGCTAAATAATTTGGGGTAGAAAAATGGGTGTTACACCCGACCTCAGATAGTTGAGACTTCTATATAAGTCCAATTACGATTACTTAACATAACGCTAAATTTTGACCTAAAAGGCATAACATTCTAGTAAGTGGGATTGTAAGTCTCCCCCCTTTCATGGTATTGTATGGAAACTTGACATTTTTTCCTTCCTTTGGAATATGTCTTGGTTCAAGGATCCATGCTTGTGAATAGAGGGTTGAGTGTTCTCCAAAGAATGACTTAATCAATTGAAAAGAAAAACACCACTAACATTTAATCAACTAACATTTGACTAACTTTTATTCTTATTTCTTTTAATTTCAAGTCATTTACTTTATGTCATTTAAATTCAAGTCCTTTACCATTCCATTTGTCATTTTACATATCATTTAACTTGTTTATGTTTATGCTATTTTTACTTTGCTCACTTGAGCCATATATTGTGATTGTATATATTTGTTTGTGTATCTTTTTTGTATTTGTGGTCTAAGGATCTTAAAATACCTAATAAATAACAAAAAAAAAACCTAAAAAGTGTTTGTGTGGACTGTTGGATTTGATCTGAGCTTTGGACTTAGAATTAGGCAACATTCCCTATGCAAAAGGACTTGGCCAATGCCAACATTTCTGAAACCAAGCTATTGTGATTTGAGCTTTCATCTGATGAAAGTTTTGGGATCCACTTGAGTTCATCTGCTACGTGGTCTTGATACAAATGTTACTTTGGACATGTGCCTAATGCCTTATTTTGAGCCATTCAAGGAGTATGTCATCTGATACATGGGAAGACTAAGAAGAAGACTATGAAGTTGCTAACTTGGATATGACTATCTTTATTTGATGCCTTGCTCTTCATTTTTCTACTTGCTTATTAATATTGTTTGATTTCAAAGTCCAAAGGGAAAAATGGGTTTCTATATGACACTTTTGTCTATTGGATTGCATCCCACTAGTCAGATCTTTTCAACTATTAACTTTTAATTCTTTGATTAGGATTAGTCTCTTCATCTCCTCCCACTTCTTAAATTTCAAATCTATCCCCCTTTCAAAATCTTCTTTGCTTGTGATTTCTAAAACTTAGACTTTATTGCAAATTAGAAACTTTGGCCTTATACCATTGCATTTTAAAACTCTTTTCTTAAATCAAACTTGTAAATGAACTTAACCATACTTGACTTAAAATTTAAAAAGACAAAAATAACTAACACTCATGCAAACTCTTTTAGGCCATTTGTGCCTCTTTTAAATTTAAATTTTTGTTAAAAACAATCCACTCATTTTAAAATTGATACCACGAACTACGTGGTTTTGATCCCTCATTTTTATGTTGGTACGTAGGCACAAGACCGAAAGTCTTGTCAAACACAAAAATATAATAAATGAATTCTTTTTCTCATCCCCACACTCTATTTTTCTCAAACATCTTTTATACCAAAAAACACATACACACATAAAAAAAGGCTCCCTAAGAGTACCTAGGACACTTTGGGTGCTAACACCTTCCCTCTGTGTAACCAACCCCCTTACCTGTAATCTCTAGCATTTTATTAGTTTTGATTTGAAAACTTCTTATCTTTGGGTTTTGTTCGTACTTTTCCCTTTTCCTTTGGAAACAATAAAAGCGCGGTTGTGACTCTTGTCTTATTGATGTTAAGTTTATCCATAGCTTAATGGTCATAAATTTACCGCTACACTAATCTTATTATTTGATTTTTGGACTTAGTTATTTGGGTTTAGTTTATTTTGGGTAATGTTTTTAAAAAAGTCTTGTAGTATCTGGAGTGTCTAGATATTTCTTAGGATTGTAATATTTTCTAGAATACGCTTTGAATGTCTATAGTTAAGAACTCTATAGAATTAGTGTGTATAGAGTTTTCTTTAGAGTACTATAAATAGAGATGTAATTCTATAATTTTGTATAAAAACAAAAAAATACAAAGTTCTCTCTTCCATAAATAATTCTCATACCTATAAAGTTTCTATTCAAGCCTTAATATTTCCACACACTTTTCCTAAACACAAAAAGGATTTATTTCCAACAAAGTGGCATCAGAGCTTCAAGGTCATCAAAAAAATGGTGAGTGGAGGTATCCCTTTCCAAATGTCGATGCTCACAAAGAACAACTATGACAATTGGAGTATCAAGATGAAGGCGCTACTAAGGAGCTCAAGATGTGTGGAATATCATTGAGAAAGGCTTCAAGGAGCAAGATGAAGCCTCGCTAAGCCAAGGTGTAAAGAAGACATTGAAGGAGTCAAGAAAGAGAGACAAGAAAACTTTCTTCCTCATTTATCAATCGGTGGATGAAGATACATTTGAGAAGATCTCCAACGCAACGACGACCAAAGAAGCATGGGATAAACTTCAAACTTGCAACAAAGGAGTGGAACAAGTGAAAAAGATCTGTCTTCTGTCATACCCCAAAATTCACCCTATCCTCCACAAGTTCATCTAGGTTATTAACCCTAAGCATTTGCCTCTCCTGATAAGCATTCATCTCTTCTACATATCCATTATATCATAGTACATTCCACTTGCATTCGAAAAACATAAAGATCATGGGTTCAAGGGTTTTATCACACAAGGCATGGAATGAAGGTTAAGTCGCCAGGATAGGGTTCATGTGATGGACGTGGTTGTGTTGGAACTTTTCATCTCACAGGTATTCATCTTGGAGTATAGCTTGAAACCCTAGTTGTTGACTATGGAATAATCATCAGTGGTGTGTACATGCAAGCTTGAGAATCATCTGGTCATTTATGGAGCTTCATTGGTTTGTTTGACGATTCATCAAAGGCCTACTTGTTTATACTCTCAAAGGCCTTGATCAAGGGGCATCCATTCAAGTGTGTTGATTTCAAGAGGTTTATGTTTGATTATATGGATAGTTCATTCAGGTGAATTTCCCATACAATTCATTCCAATTCAATATAAATTCAAGTCATATGAACCAAATATCAATCACATCCATACAAGTCATATTTCTTATGATTATAATATTTTCTAGTATACTCTTTGAATGTCTATAGTTGAGAATTCTCTAGAATTAATGTGTCTAGAGTTCTTCTTAAAGTATTATAAATAGAGATGTAATCCCACAATTTTGTATAAAAAAACAAAAAAATACAAAGTTCTCTCTTCTATAAATAATTCTCCTATCTATCAAGTTTCTATTAAAGTCTCTAATATTCCCATGCACTTTCCCTAAACACAAAAAGGATTTATTTCCGACATATGTAAGCCATAACTTTTGTTTGCTGTTGTTAAAATATTTTTGTGTTACATTATTTTCGTATTACGTATGATATGTAACTATGCTGCTGCGTGACAATAATGCTTGTTATACGATGTTGAACCGAAGGACGCAGAGGCTGAACCGTGTGGTAATTAGAATATCTATATTGTTCTCCTTCATGTTGTTGGGATAACTATGAGTAGGGCAAGCTATGCTTAGTTGATGAGTTGGTATCGCTTATACAATGAAGGCACTACAGGGTCATTTTTTTAGAGAGGTTGCTCATTATCAAAAACAATTGAGAATGTATACACACTTGAACATCGAACTATTTGTGATACCAGATGTGTAATACATGTTTATTTACTCCAAACCCAAGTGATAGATGACATAAATTAAATTGTTAGAACAAGGAAAATCTTAGTGAGTTGTTGATTGAGAATAGTCTAATATACTTATAAATATTTTGCAGGAGCTAATACTCTGTTAAAACATTGGAAAGTGTAATATGTTGTTTGTTTTTATCTAGCTATGTTGATATGGTTGCATTTGACTAGATAAACTTCTGTTGTTGTTAGTTGATTATATCCCTGACAGATAATTCGCGTAAGCCGGTGGGTTAACATTGCAGCGTGTCATGGTGAGAGCAGCTTCTATGTAGATTTAGTTCGGTCCGCGACAGTTCCGGGCATCAACATGTTTGCCTAAAACAGAATCAAATGACACCAAACAGTTGCGAGAAGTCGCCTCACCGCGGCGAGGAGAACATCACTTAACAGTAGTGGGAAGTGAATTCGATAAAATTCAGTATTCTCTTAAAAAATATACTGGAAAATTACCAACAAAAATTTGAAAGATTATTGCATGAGTAATATCATATAAGCCAACAAATTACAGCTTGGCATGCCACTTGGAGCTATCTTTGATGGAGATGCCATTCATAATGTCAATCAGTTGCTCCGCAAAGGTTCACCGAAATCGATACAGAATAAGATGGACGCCGCTGATGAAGAAGGTTTTGATTTTAGTTATATGAATCTATTTCTCATTTAAATCTAGCACTAGTCATGTTATGATTACGCTTGGTAATTAATATAAGTGCTTTCCAGTTTTCTTCTTTCAAAAATCAAGTACTTCCTGAAGTAGACAGTTAATAGTGAATTAACGATATAGCAATGAGTTTTATCACTACTTTTAGTATTGATGGAAGGCAAGATCTGGTTTTAGTTGTATGAGGTGTGGTGAATTATTTACATTATTCATGACAATTCTTATTATAAGCTTATTATTTCTCAAGGATTAGATTTTCTTCGATTGGGATATATATATATATATATATATATATATATATATATATATATATATATATATATATATATATATATATATATATATATATATATATATATATATTTCGTTAGGTGTGTTTTGTATGATATCAAAACTAGAATACTTTAGCGTTTAGGTATATTTGACGGTACTCTCTCTCTCTCTCTCTCTCTCTCTCTCTCTCTCTCTATATATATATATATATATATATATATATATATATATATATATATATATATATATATATATATATATATATATATATATATATATATATATATATATATATTGTGAATGTATTTTTTGTTAGGTGTGTTTTGTATGATGTTAAAACTAGAATACTTTAGCGTTTATGTATATTTGACGGTATCCTCCTACTCTCTATGTGCATCTTAATATTAGAAAACATAAAAGTATTTGGAGATGTTTTAAAAAAAAGTTTCATGCATTAAAAATGATTTAGGAAGGGTTTCATACATCAAAAACTGTTTTTTACGGGCAAAACAACCTATGTGCCAACTGCATAGGTCTAGGCCTAGACCTATCATCTAATAAAGTTTCAAATTAAAGTTTTAATTTGGGATCTATTTACCCCCCCCCCCTCTCTAAATCTAGGTTTATCGTCTAACAAGTGGTATTTCGAGTTCTGGTTGTTTCCGGTCTTAAGATTTTCTTATTAGATAATGAGTACCGAATCTAAAGGGGCGTATAATAGAGCACCTATTTCCACCGGCAAAAATTATGGCTATTGTATGCCGTAAGACCCCAATTTTGACCCTAAGATCCCTCATGCAATTCTATCATAAGCATTAGCATTGAGATCATACCTTGGTATCCTCCTTACCCCTCTTTCATTGGGTTTATTTTGGGAGAGATCACCAAACACTTTGTGATTATGTCATACTTGTATATTATCATCTAACTAACTAAAATACCAAAAATATGTATTTGCATTTGCCTAACTCTTTTGTATGTAGGGCATGATCTCATTTATTCATCAAGTTCACATCTAGGGTTTGAGACCCTCATGAACAAAGAGCACAACCAAGAATTGATTCAAGAATGGTTATGAATATCATATATGAGTTCCAAGGATCACTACATGTTATATTGATCAAGTTTTCTTCAAGAGTTTGAGGGTGATCTGCCTTGGAAATCCTAGTTTGACTAGGTATCTTGAGTAACTTCTCCTACAAGCTATCTCACTAATTGATCATCATCTTATGCATATATGATCTACCATGAGCCAATAAAGTAAAGAGAATTGGAAGTTAGCAAGTTGGTTGATGGTGGTTGGCTAGATGAATTCATCTGATCAAAACTGGGTCTCCCTAGACCCTATCTCCTACAATTTTCACCATATGGAAATGATTCCAAGAGAAAACTTACTCTAAATGACATTCCAAACAACTTTCATGTTGAGACCTAGAGCTAGTTTTGCTTGGAAAATCATTTTCTATGTTGAAATATTATAGGTTATTTTGTCTAAACCCTAATTTGAAAGTTAACTTCCCAAGGCCATAACTTGCTCAATTTTTATGAGATGAAATATTTCCAAGTTGCACAATCAAATTCAATATGTCTATATCAACTTTTATTTTTGTAGTAGAAGCTAATTCAACTTTTTTGAGCATGTGATATGAGGTCACATTATAGGTCACTTTTGACCTATACCACTGATCAAGTGATTTTTCCAAACTTCGAAAATGCATAACTCTATCATTTGAAATCAAAATGACATGAAATTGGTGACCATTTTGGAGTTCTTTGAGAGAGATACAACTTTGATGAATACACATTTCTCATTTGAAGCTCATATAAAGAGTTAAGCAAGGTGGAATATAGAGACATATGGCTTGACACTTAGAAACATTTTGATATGTCAAAAATTTCCAAACTTCCACCTCAAATTTCTCCAAGTTCCAAGCTCCAAATGAAAAAGTGTTGAACATGAAAGTTGTTCCTCTTGATCTCACCTTTCCAAAGAGCTCAAATTCATTCATTTTGGACAAGAAATGCATAGGATGCGTATGGCTTAAACAGGGTGATATCACTTGGCAAGGATCAAACTTCAAACATCAATGTGCACTTGCCTTGCAATCCAAGCTTAGTTCACAGCATCTGATATTCATTTGTGGACCTCAAGCAATCATTTTATGGGCCTATGCGCGCCCATGCACCATTGCATCACCATTTGCCAAAATTGGAAAGTGAATTGGAGTGTGCAATTATCAATCATTTCAGCTATAAATAGAGCTTCAATTGCTCAAAAATGAACAAACATTCACGCCAACTTTGATCCCCCATCTCAAACCCTCACTTTGCAAAGGATAAGCTTGAAAAATTCTCTTGAATTTGAGCTTGAATTTCCACTGTTTTGAAATTCAATTCTCCAGGAATCCATAGCTTTTTAACCATTCAATCCTTCTCCTGCAAGCAAGTGGAGTGAGATCAAGAACAAGCAAGATCAAGATCAATTGAATCCACACCCCCATTGAAGGTATTTTCCAGAAATTTTAAACTCTTCGATTCTCTCAAATTCTTGCTCAATTCTATTGATTCTTTCACTACGCCAAAAACTGGAATAGACAGCGCCCCTTAGAGGGCACTTTATTACAAAAGCGCACTCTAAAGTGAAGAGAAAAAATAAGGAGCGAACAACTGGAATAGACAGCGCACTTTAGAGGGCGCTTTTGTAATAAAGCGCCCTCTAAGGTGAAGCGAAAAAATAAGGAGGAGATAGAGGGACAACAATACAGGGCGCTTTTTAGAAAGCGCCCTCTAAGGTTACCCTTAGAGGGCACTTTTAAAAAAGCGCTCTATAAGTCCATGTGCATTTCCAGTTTATAAAGCGCTTTTGGAAAGCCTTGGAGAGCGCTTTTAGAAGCGCCCTCTTAGGCCCCCTTTAGAGGGCGCTTTTGTAACAAAGCGCCCTCTAAAGTGAAGCCAAAAAAAATATGGAGGGACAACAATAGAGGGCGCTTTTGTGAAAGCGCCCTCTAAGGTTACCCTTAGAGGGCGCTTTTGAAAAAGCGCTCTCTAAGTCCATGTACATTTCCAGTTTATAAAGCGCTTCTGGAAAGCCTTAGAGAGCGCTTTCATAAGCGCCCTCTTAGGCCCCCTTTAGAGGGCGCTTTTTTTAAAAAAGCGCCCTCTAAGGTCCCCTTTAGTAAACATTAAAAATATAACATACTGCGCGTTTTGTTATTTCACTATCTGTTATTAGCGTTCTTTTTCACGTTAGGGTTCTGAGGCGTTTTCCTTCCACCTCTATTAGATCTACATGCGCGTTTCCTCCTTCTACCAATCAAAGGTACACGCTTTTCCCAATTACTGTTTTATGTTATTGCTTTGTTTTAGCTTTGCCCAATTTCTGTTTTACCTTATTACTGCGCGTTTCCTCCTTCTACGTTTGTTTCGACCATGATAGCGGATGCACTAGGAAATTGACGGTTGGTTTTTAGTGACCATGATTGCGGATGCAATGGGTTATACGACCTATGAACATCTGATTTTGTGTCAACACCAGTATCATTAGAAACCTAGGTCCAAATGTGTTTGAACTCTTCTGAAATTGTTTTTTATTTATTCTAATTAGTAATGGATAATACATGGATGTCTTCCAATCGGTTGTCGAGAGAGTACGAGAATGGGGTATCAGAATTCGTTAAGTTTGTCGTTGCGCACGCCGAAGACCCCAGTAGAATGATATGTCCTTGCTTGGGTTGTTGTTATGGGAAACGGGTTGACGCAGTTCAGTTGACATTGCATCTAATGAGGCATGGAATTGATCGAAGTTATACATGTTGGAATTTGCATGGTGAGAAAAGTAACGAGAATGTTGAACCGGGGGATAGTACGACATATGCCTCAAACTATAGTGGCGCAGATACATACGATTGTGATCGAGTTGAAGAGATTGCAGAAGCACTTGAAGGAGATCTTAAGGATTGTCCCGAAATGTTTGAGAGGTTGGTAAGTGATGCAGAGAAACCTTTGTATGATGGTTGCACTAAATTCACAAGATTGTCTGCGGTATTAAAGTTGTACAACTTAAAGGCGGGCAATGGGTGGTCGGATAAAAGTTTCACAGAGTTATTAGCCCTTTTGAAAGATATGCTTCCTGAGGATAATGTTCTTCCCAATCGAACATATGAGACCAAAAAGATGTTGTGCTCTATTGGCATGAGCTATGATAAGATACATGCATGTCCAAACGATTGCGTTTTGTTTCGAAATGAGTATGCATCGTTAAATGAGTGTCCTAAATGCGGTGTCTCGCGATATAAGAACAAGTTGTCTCCAGCAAAGGTCTTGTGGTATTTTCCTGTTATTCCGAGATTTAGACGCATGTTTCGTAGTGAAACCGATTCAAGACACTTAACCTGGCATGCAGATGAAAGAATTATAGATGGAAAGTATCGACATCCGGCAGATTCACCACAGTGGTTGAAAATTGATAATGATTATCCTGAATTTGGAGAAGAATCAAGAAACCTTCGCTTGGCATTATCTACTGATGGAATGAACCCACACGGTATCCAGAGTATCTCACACAGTACATGGCCTGTGATTATTATGATTTATAACCTACCTCCATGGCTATGTATGAAGCGTAAGTACATGATGTTGTCTATGTTGATTTCTGGACCTAAACAACCAGGGAATGACATAGACGTGTACTTGAAGCCCTTAATCGAAGATTTAAAGATTTTGTGGGAGACCGGTGTGGAGGTTTATGATGGATATAGGAAAGAAAGTTTCAACTTGAGGGCGATGTTGTTTGGCACAATTAATGATTTTCCAGCATACGGAAATCTATCAGGGTATAGCATAAAAGGTCAATGTGCGTGTCCTGTTTGTGAAGATAAAACAGATTGGAAGCGCTTGGAGTTTGGTCAGAAGAATGTCTTTCTCGGTCATCGGATATTCTTAAATTCAAATCATCACTACCGTGGATGGATAAAGGCGTTCAATGGAGAGACAGAACAAGGCAGAGCTCCACCTATATTGACGGGTGATCAAATTTTTGAAAAGGTGAAAGATTTGGATACTCAGTTTGGCAAGCCTTTTGCCCACACACTTGTCAAAAGTGGGTGGAAGAAGAGGTCGGTTTTTTTTGAATTGCCGTATTGGAAGTCCTTGTATGTGAGACATTTTCTTGATGTTATGCATATTGAAAAAAATGTATTTGAAAGTGTTATTGGCACGTTACTCAATATACAAGGAAAGTCTAAGGATGGCCTTAAGGCAAGAAAGGACTTGATAGCGATGGGAATAAGAACTGAATTAGGACCCTTGAAGAAAGGAAAACGAACATATCTACCGCCTGCTGCTTATACTCTATCTAGAAAGGAGAAAAAAACATTGTGTAAGTTTCTAAGTGAAGTTAAAGTTCCAGAAGGGTACTCTTCAGATATTAGAAGACTTGTGTCTATGAAAGACCTCAAGTTAAAGAGTTTAAAGACCCATGATTGCCATGTTATAATGGAACATTTTCTCCCAATAGGTATACGTTCTATTCTTCCAGAAAAAGTAAGAAGCTCTATAACTAAGTTGTGTTCTTTCTTCAAGTCAATTTGCAGTAAGGTGATCAATCCTGCGATCTTACCAATGTTGCAAAAAGAAATCGTTATTACTTTGTGTGAGCTTGAAATGTTTTTTCCTCCATCATTTTTTGACATAATGGTACATCTAGTTGTTCATCTTGTGAAAGAGACACAATTGTGTGGACCAGCTTATATGAGATGGATGTACCCTGTTGAACGTTATATGAAAATATTAAAAGGGTACGTGAAGAACCGAAGTCGACCAGAAGGTTGTATGGTTGAAAGATACATTGTTGAAGAAGCGATTGAGTTTTGTACTGAATATTTGTCTAATGTTCAGTCAATCGGACTCCCCAAGTCTCAGCTTGTCGAAAAGAAAGAAGGAAAAAATCTAATTGGAAATAAAATCGTGGCAGTATCAAGGGTCGAACGGGATCAAGTGCATTTGTATGTTCTGCACAATGAGAATGAGGTTGAGCCGTATGTTGAAATTCACAAGGATGTTCTCCGAGGTTTAAATCCCAATAGAAATGAAAATTGGATAGTACGAGAGCACAATCGATGTTTTATACCTTGGTTTAAGGATCATATTTATTCAAAGTATTATTCAGATCCCGCTTCAATAACAGAAAGGTTGAGATGCTTAGCATATGGTCCAAGTTTCCATGTTTTTTCTTATAGCGCATACGCGATTAATGGATACACATTTTATACCAAAGAACAAGATGATAAAAGTACTATGCAGAATAGTGGTGTCACCGTGGTAGCTGAAGCAATGCACATATGAA